>NW_027422761.1:1845000-2287500 GCF_048934315.1 Petromyzon marinus
TACACACGCACACTTACACACACTTACACACACTTACACACACACTTACAGACACGCTTACATACACTTACACACACACACTTACACACACACACTTACACACACTTACACACACACACTTACACACACACACTTACGTACACACACTTACACACACTTACACACACACACTTACACACACTTACACACACACACCAACACACACACTTACACACATACACTTACACACACTTACACTTACACACACTTCCACACACTTACACACACTTACACACACTTACATACACTTACGCACACTTACACACACTTACACACACACACTTACGTACACACACTTACACACACTTACACACACACACTTACACACACTTACACACACACACCAACACACACACTTACACACATACACTTACACACACTTACACTTACACACACTTACACACACTTACACACACACTTACATACACTTACGCACACTTACACACACTTACACACACACACTTACGTACACACACCAACACACACTTACACACACAAACTTACACACACTTACACACACACACTTACACACACACACACACTTACACACACACTTACAACAACAACAACAACAACCGCCATTCGCCACTAAGTGGCGGTGACGTCACCACGACGCTTGTGCCAGGCTATGTGCACCCTGAGGCCACGTGAAGTGTCGAACGCCCGCTGGCAGGAGGTCACGGGGCAGACCCAGGTGCCACGGGTCGACTGACTGAGATGACTGGCTGATGCACCACCTGTGCCCCCTACTGTGCCAACCTGCTGTGCTTTAGCCACCCGGCGCTCCGCTCGCTGTTGTGAGCGTCGCTCCTCCGCCCTCCGTTGTTGTTGGAGGGCGACTGCCTCCAACTGCCCAGTAGCATCCTTCACGAGCCTCCTCCACAGAGGCCGATCTTGACACCGCTGGTACCAGTCATCGGCAAGTCCACTCAGCTCCACGTCCTCCTGTACCACATCACTCCATCTCTTCTCTAGCCCGTGCCGCGCCCGCTTCGCCCCCTCAATCCGGCCAAACAAAAGCTGTTTCGGCATGCGGTGGCTGGGCATGCGGGCTACATGACCCAGCCATCGCAGCCTTGCCTGCCGGAGGAGCTCACCGATGGGACCCTGCCCAGATCTTTCAAGGATTTATGTGCTCCTCACACAATCCAGTCTGGTTAAACCCTGGATGGATCGTAGGCAGGGCAGCCTAAATGTTTCCAACCGGCGAAGATGTTCCATTAGGGGGGTCCACGTTTCGCAAGCGTAGAGAAGGGAGGGAATGACCGTGGCCGAGAAGACCTGAAGCTTAGTGCGGAGCGACAGACCAGGTAGCTTCCACACAGCGTTACGCAACCGATGAAAAGATATTGCCGCTCGACTGATTCGGAGTGAGACCTCTGCTGTTAAACTGGAGCCAGTCATAAGCACACTGCCCAGGTATGGGAAACTCTCCACTCTCTCCACAACTGCCCCATCACCGATTGGGAGTTGTGGGGGTGGAGTGTCCGATGGTACAAAATACCCAGGCAGGTGCTTAGTTTTGGTGGGGCTGATGGTAAGGCCCCACTTACACACACTTACACACACACTTACACACACTTACACACACACTTACATACACTAATGCACACTTACACACACTTACACACACACTTACGTACACACACCAACACACACTTACACACACAAACTTACACACACTTACACACACACACTTACACACACACACACACACTTACACACACACTTACACACACTTACACACACACTTACACACACTTACACACACACTTACATACACTTACGCACACTTACACACACTTACACAAAACAACAACAACAACAACCGCCATTCGCCACTAAGTGGCGGTGACGTCACCACGACGCTTGTGCCAGGCTATGTGCACCCTGAGGCCACGTGAAGTGTCGAACGCCCGCTGGCAGGAGGTCACGGGGCAGACCCAGGTGCCACGGGTCGACTGACTGAGATGACTGGCTGATGCACCACCTGTGCCCCCTACTGTGCCAACCTGCTGTGCTTTAGCCACCCGGCGCTCCGCTCGCTGTTGTGAGCGTCGCTCCTCCGCCCTCCGTTGTTGTTGGAGGGCGACTGCCTCCAACTGCCCAGTAGCATCCTTCACGAGCCTCCTCCACAGAGGCCGATCTTGACACCGCTGGTACCAGTCATCGGCAAGTCCACTCAGCTCCACGTCCTCCTGTACCACATCACTCCATCTCTTCTCTAGCCCGTGCCGCGCCCGCTTCGCCCCCTCAATCCGGCCAAACAAAAGCTGTTTCGGCATGCGGTGGCTGGGCATGCGGGCTACATGACCCAGCCATCGCAGCCTTGCCTGCCGGAGGAGCTCACCGATGGGACCCTGCCCAGATCTTTCAAGGATTTATGTGCTCCTCACACAATCCAGTCTGGTTAAACCCTGGATGGATCGTAGGCAGGGCAGCCTAAATGTTTCCAACCGGCGAAGATGTTCCATTAGGGGGGTCCACGTTTCGCAAGCGTAGAGAAGGGAGGGAATGACCGTGGCCGAGAAGACCTGAAGCTTAGTGCGGAGCGACAGACCAGGTAGCTTCCACACAGCGTTACGCAACCGATGAAAAGATATTGCCGCTCGACTGATTCGGAGTGAGACCTCTGCTGTTAAACTGGAGCCAGTCATAAGCACACTGCCCAGGTATGGGAAACTCTCCACTCTCTCCACAACTGCCCCATCACCGATTGGGAGTTGTGGGGGTGGAGTGTCCGATGGTACAAAATACCCAGGCAGGTGCTTAGTTTTGGTGGGGCTGATGGTAAGGCCCCACTTACACACACTTACACACACACTTACACACACTTACACACACACTTACATACACTAACGCACACTTACACACACTTACACACACACTTACGTACACACACCAACACACACTTACACACACAAACTTACACACACTTACACACACACACTTACACACACACACACTTACACACACACTTACACACACTTACACACACACTTACACACACTTACACACACACTTACATACACTTATGCACACTTACACACACTTACACACAACAACAACAACAACCGCCATTCGCCACTAAGTGGCGGTGACGTCACCACGACGCTTGTGCCAGGCTATGTGCACCCTGAGGCCACGTGAAGTGTCGAACGCCCGCTGGCAGGAGGTCACGGGGCAGACCCAGGTGCCACGGGTCGACTGACTGAGATGACTGGCTGATGCACCACCTGTGCCCCCTACTGTGCCAACCTGCTGTGCTTTAGCCACCCGGCGCTCCGCTCGCTGTTGTGAGCGTCGCTCCTCCGCCCTCCGTTGTTGTTGGAGGGCGACTGCCTCCAACTGCCCAGTAGCATCCTTCACGAGCCTCCTCCACAGAGGCCGATCTTGACACCGCTGGTACCAGTCATCGGCAAGTCCACTCAGCTCCACGTCCTCCTGTACCACATCACTCCATCTCTTCTCTAGCCCGTGCCGCGCCCGCTTAGCCCCCTCAATCCGGCCAAACAAAAGCTGTTTCGGCATGCGGTGGCTGGGCATGCGGGCTACATGACCCAGCCATCGCAGCCTTGCCTGCCGGAGGAGCTCACCGATGGGACCCTGCCCAGATCTTTCAAGGATTTGTGAGCTCCTCACACAATCCAGTCTGGTTAAACCCAGGATGGATCGTAGGCAGGCCAGCCTAAATGTTTCTAACCGGCAAAGATGTTCCATTAGGGGGGTCCACGTTTCGCAAGCGTAGAGAAGGGAGGGAATGACCGTGGCCGAGAAGACCTGAAGCTTAGTGCGGAGCGACAGACCAGGTAGCTTCCACACAGCGTTACGCAACCGATGAAAAGATATTGCCGCTCGACTGATTCGGAGTGAGACCTCTGCTGTTAAACTTAACACTTACACACACACACTTACGTACACACACCAACACACACTTACACACACACACTTACACACACTTACACACACACCAACACACACACACATACACTTACACACACTTACACACACTTACACACACACTTACACACACTTACGCACACTTACACACACTTACACACACACACTTACACACACACACTTACACACACACACTTACACACACATTCTCTGGTTCTTTCCAGAGAATGTGTGTGTACACACATCAGGCAAAGGGGGTCAGCCTCTAAAGGCAAACTGTTTATAAAGGTTGAAAATGGGCGTGGCCCAAGTGTCGTCAGCAGCATGGGCGGGGCAGTTTATGTTAATGTAGCCCAGGTGTCAGCAGCATGGGCGGGGCAGCTTATGTTAATGTGCCCAGGTGTCAGCAGGATAAGCGGGGCAGCTTATGTTAATGTAGCCCAACTGTCAGCAGCATGACACTTTGGGTGTCTTTGTGGGTGAGTGTCACTGTGGGTGTCACTGAGTGTCACTGTGGGTGTTACTGTGGGTGTCACTGTGGGTGTCACTGTGAGTGTCACTGTGAGTGTCACTGTGGGTGAGTGTCACTGTGAGTGTCACTGTGGATGAGTGTCACTGTGAGTGTCACTGTGGGTGTCACTGAGTGTCACTGTGGGTGAGTGTCACTGTGAGTGTCACTGTGGGTGTCACTGAGTGTCACTGTGGGTGTTACTGTGGGTGTCACTGTGGGTGTCACTGTGAGTGTCACTGTGGGTGAGTGTCACTGTGGGTGAGTGTCACTGTGAGTGTCACTGTGAGTGTCACTGTGAGTGTCACTGTGAGTGAGTGTCACTGTGGGTGAGTGTCACTGTGTATGAGTGTCACTGAGTGTCACTGTGAGTGTCACTGTGAGTGTCACTGTGGGTGAGTGTCACTGTGAGTGTCACTGTGAGTGTCACTGTGGGTGAGTGTCACTGTGGGTGAGTGTCACTGTGAGTGTCACTGTGGGTGAGTGTCACTGAGTGTCACTGTGGGTGAGTGTTACTGTGGGTGAGTGTCACTGTGTGTGAGTGTCACTGTGAGTGTCACTGTGAGTGTCACTGTGGGTGAGTGTCACTGTGAGTGTCACTGTGAGTGTCACTGTGGGTGAGTGTCACTGTGAGTGTCACTGTGAGTGTCACTGTGGGTGAGTGTCACTGTGGGTGAGTGTCACTGTGAGTGTCACTGTGGGTGAGTGTCACTGAGTGTCACTGTGGGTGAGTGTTACTGTGGGTGAGTGTCACTGTGTGTGAGTGTCACTGTGAGTGTCACTGTGAGTGTCACTGTGGGTGAGTGTCACTGTGAGTGTCACTGTGAGTGTCACTGTGGGTGAGTGTCACTGTGAGTGTCACTGTGGGTGAGTGTCACTGTGAGTGTCACTGTGGGTGAGTGTCACTGAGTGTCACTGTGGGTGAGTGTCACTGTGAGTGTCACTGTAGGTGAGTGTCACTGTGGGTGAGTGTCACTGTGTATGAGTGTCACTGAGTGTCACTGTGAGTGTCACTGTGAGTGTCACTGTGGATGAGTGTCACTGTGGGTGAGTGTCACTGTGAGTGTCATTGTGGGTGAGTGTCACTGTGAGTGTCACTGTGGGTGAGTGTCACTGAGTGTCACTGTGGATGAGTGTCACTGAGTGTCACTGTGGGTGAGTGTCACTGTGAGTGTCACTGTGGCTGAGTGTCACTGTGAGTGTCACTGTGAGTGTCACTGTGAGTGTTACTGTGAGTGTCACTGTGGGTGAGTGTCACTGTGAGTGTCACTGTGAGTGTCACTGTGACTGAGTGTCACTGAGTGTCACTGTGGCTGAGTGTCACTGTGAGTGTCACTGTGAGTGTCACTGTGGCTGAGTGTCACTGTGAGTGTCACTGTGAGTGTCACTGTGGCTGAGTGTCACTGTGAGTGTCACTGTGAGTGTCACTTTGAGTGTCACTGTGAGTGTCACTGTGAGTGTCACTGTGAGTGTCACTGTGGCTGAGTGTCACTGTGAGTGTCACTGAGTGTCACTGTGGCTGTGTCACTGTGAGTGTCACTGTGAGTGTCACTGTGGCTGAGTGTCACTGTGAGTGTCACTGTGAGTGTCACTGTGGCTGAGTGTCACTGTGAGTGTCACTGTGAGTGTCACTGTGGCTGAGTGTCACTGTGAGTGTCACTGTGAGTGTCACTGTGGCTGAGTGTCACTGTGAGTGTCACTGTGAGTGTCACTTTGAGTGTCACTGTGAGTGTTACTGTGAGTGTCACTGTAAGTGTCACTGTGAGTGTCACTGTGGCTGAGTGTCACTGTGAGTGTCACTGAGTGTCACTGTGGCTGTGTCACTGTGAGTGTCACTGTGAGTGTCACTGTGGCTGAGTGTCACTGTGGCTGAGTGTCACTGTGAGTGTCACTGTGAGTGTCACTGTGAGTGTCACTGTGAGTGTCACTGTGGCTAAGTGTCACTGTGAGTGTCACTGTGTCACTGTGAGTGTCACTGTGAGTGTCACTGTGAGTCTCACTGTCACCCTGGTTGTCCACAGCTCCGTCTCCGGCAGGAGGAAGAGAACGATGACTCAGATCACGCCGTCTGCAGCGTGCCCACAGGTGTGGGGGTGTGTGTGTGTGACCCTGTGTGTGTGTGTGACCCTGTGTGTGTGTGTGACCCTGTGTGTGTGTGACACTACGTGTGTGTGGGGGTGTGTGCGTGTGTGTGACCCTGTGTGTATGTGGGGGTGTGTTTGTGACCCTGGGTGTGTGTGGGGGTGTGTGCGGGTGTGTGTGACACTACGTGTGTGTGACCCTGTGTGTGTGTGTGTGGGTGGTTGTCTGTGTGTGTGTGACCCTGTGTGTGTGTTTGTGACCCTGCGTGGGTGTGTGTGACTGTGTGTGTGACCCTGTGTGTGTGACCCTGTGTGTGTGTGACCCTGTGTGTGTGTGGGGGTGTGTGTGTGTGACCCTGCCTGGCACAAGCGTCGTGGTGACATCACCGCCACTTAGTGGCGAATGGCAGTTGTTGTTGTTGTTGACCCTGTGTGTGTGTGTTTGTTAGATATATTTTGTCACGTGATTTTGTGGTAATTTATTTAAGGTGGAGGGGTTACCAGCCCCTCGCACCCATCCAGAGCCCCCATTTAGCCGCTGTGGTAGCTACAAACGCCTTGAGGGGAAAAGCCAATCGGAATTGGCCCTCCCCCCACAGCACTGTCCACGACAGCATTGCCCGTCCGGCACTACGAGGATGTAGGGGGTTGTCTCCTCGGCCACGGTCTTTCCCTCCCTTCTCTACGCTTGCGAAACGTGGACCCCCCTAACGGAACATCTTCGCCGGTTATAAACACTTAGGCTGGCCTGCCTACGATCCATCCTGGGTTTAACCTGGCTGGATTGTGTTAGGAGCTCACAAATCCTTTAAAAGATCTGGGCAAGGTCCCATCTGTGAGCTTCACCGGCAGGCAAGGCTGCGTTGGCTGGGTCATGTAGCCGCATGCCCAGCCACCGCATGCCCAAACAGCTTTTGTTCGGCCGGATCGAGGGGGCTAAACGGGCTCGGCACCTCCTGCCAGCGGGCGTTGGACACTTCACGTGGCCTCAAGGTGCACATAGCCTGGCACAAGCGTCGTGGTGACGTCACGTAGCCACGAAGTTATGTCGCCGCCACTTAGTGGCGAATGGCGGTTGTTGTGACCCTGTGGGTGTATGTGACTGTGTGTGTGTGGGGGTGTGTGGGTTGGTGCCTGTGTGTGTGACCCTGTGTGTGTGTGGGTTGGTGCCTGTGTGTGTGACCCTGTGTGTGTGTGTGGGTTGGTGCCTGTGTGTGTGACCCTGTGTGTGTGTGGGTGTGTGTGGGTTGGTGCCTGTGTGTGTGACCCTGTGTGTGTGTCTGTGTCTGTGTGGGGGTGTGTGTGACCCACCACGGTGGTGGTGGTGGTCGGGGTGGTGGTGGTGGTGATGGTGACGATAGTGGCGATGGTGGTGATGATATCGGTGGTGGCGATGCCGATGGTGGTGACGGTGGTGGCGATGGTGGTGGCGATGGCGGTAGTGGTCACACTGAGGAGCGCTGGGCACCAGCCCTCGTCTCTCTGCCTCCCACAGGTCCACTGCCGCCACTGTACGGGGGAGGCCGAGACGCCTGCACGTGGAAGAGGAGCTGGCGCCGGTGATGGTGGTGATGGTGGAAGTGGTGGTGGTGGTGGTGATGGTGGTGGTGGTGGTGGAAGTGGTGGTAGTGGTGGTGATGGTGGTAGTGGTGGTGGTGATGGTGGTGTTGGTGGTGGTGATGGTAGTAGTGGTGGTGCTGGTGGTAGTTGTGGTGCTGGTGGTGATGGTGGTGCTGGTGGTGGTGCTGGTGGTGATGGTGGTGGTGATGGTGGTGGTGGTGGTGGTGATGGTGGTGGTGGTGGAAGTGGTGGTAGTGGTGGTGATGGTGGTAGTGGTGGTGGTGATGGTGGTGTTGGTGGTGGTGGTAGTGGTGGTGCTGGTGGTGGTGCTGGTGGTGATGGTGGGGGTGATGGTGGTGATGGTGGTGGTGCTGGTGGTGGTGCTGGTGGTGATGGTGGTGGTGGTGATGATGGTGGGGGTGATGGTGGTGATGGTGGTAGTGATGGTGTTGCTGGTGAGAAAATGGAGGAGGAGGAGGAGGAGGAGGAGGAAGAGGAGGAGGGTGAGGAGGAAGAGGTGAGGGTCAGGACGCACACACTCACCCACGTGTGTGTGTGTAGGTGTGTGAGTGTGTAGGTGTGTGAGTGTGTAGGTGTGTGTGTGTGTAGGTGTTTGTGTGTAGGTGTGTGAGTGTGTAGGTGTTTGTGTGTGTGTGGTGTGTAGGTGTTTGTGTGTATGTGTGTGTGTGTGGTGTGGTTTAACTCGTGGTTTCGTGGACCCCCCTAATGGAACATCTTCGCCGGTTAGAAACATTTAGGCTGGCCTGCCTACGATCCATCCTGGGTTTAACCAGACTGGATTGTGTGAGGAGCTCACAAATCCTTGAAAGATCTGGACAAAGTCCCATCGGTGAGCTCCTCCGGCGGGCAAGGCTGCGATTGCTGGGTCATGTAAGCCCGCATGCCCAGCCAACGCATGCCGAAACAGCTTTTGTTCGGCTGGATTGAGGGGGCTAAGCGGGCGCGGCTCGGGCTAGAGAAGAGATGGAGTGATGTAGTACAGGAGGACGTGGAGCTGAGTGGACTTGCCGATGACTGGTACCAGCGGTGTCAAGATCGGCCTCTGTGGAGGAGGCTCGTGAAGGATGCTACTGGGCAGTTGGAGGTAGTCGCCCTCCAACAACAACGGAGGGCGGAGGAGCGACGCTCACAACAACGAGCGGAGTGCCGGGTGGCTAAAGCACAGCAGGTTGGCACAGTAGGGGGCACAGGTGGTGCATCAGCCAGTCATCTCAGTCAGTTGACCTGTGGCACCTGGGTCTGCCCCGTGACCTCCTGCCAGTGGGCATTCGCCACTTCACGTGGCCTCAGGGTGCACATAGCTTGGCACAAGCGTCGTGGTCATGTCACCACCACTTAGTGGCGAATGGCGGTTGTTGTTGTGTGGTGTGGGAAGCTGTAAGCCCCAGGCTACTTTGGGCTCGCCTTCCCATCAACCAGAGGCGAGGAGTGGTGGTCGTGGTTACTTAAGCCCCCACCGAAGACGGACATCTTTTGGGAGGATGCAGGCAAGGTCGATGAGTCAGATGCCTTCTATGACCTCCTGTAACAGGTGCTGGCTAAAGTGGCCCCTCGGGATAGAGTCGTCTTGTTTGGTGACTTCAATGCCCGAGTTGGTCATGATGCTGGCAACTGGTCTGGGGTGATTGGAAGGCATGGACCAGATCAGCTCAATAACAACGGTAGGAGGCTGCTATTTTTGTGGAGCCCATGGGCTTGTAATTACCAACACGCTGTTCCGGCATCGGCGCATCCACACAACATCATGGATGCATGCCGGGTCCAAGCAAGAACATCTGCTGGACTACATAGTGACAGAACAGCGGATGCGGGCCGATGTCCTTCATACCAGGACCTACCGTGGAGCTGATCTGCCGACTGACCATCGACTTGTCATCTGTAAGATGCGCCTGCCATTCTTCCACTCCGGTGGTGGGTGTACACCCAGGACCCCATTTCAACCTAAGGCGGCCTGGTCTCAACTAGTTGATGAAAGTTGCAAGCGAGAATTTCATCATCGCTTGCGGCTGGGGTTGGCATCGTCCCTCACTCCTCCAGATGTCGAGGGTAAATGGGCGAGGTTTAGGACTGTGACTCATGCAGCTGCAATGGCTGCTTTGGGTACGTGGTCCACACCTCCTCAGAGACCCTGGCTGACAGAGGACAAGTTCAGGCTGGCTGAGAAAAAGCGACAGGCCCACTCTCATTGTCTACAGCATTCCACGTCAGAGAATGAGGAGGCTGGCCGCAGCCTTCTCTCGGAGGTTCGGAGAACTGTGAGGCGCTGCAAGGATGGGTGGTGCTCGTGGGTTTTTGAGGAGATGGAATCTGCCTCAATGGCCCGTGATCACAAATCGCTCTTTAATTCCATCAAAAAGTAACCTGCAGCGGCACACCTATTACCATCATTAGGGGAAAAAAACGGTGATCCAATCTCCAACCCCCAGGAACAGGTTTTCAGATTTGCTGAGCATTTCTGTGAGGTCCTGGGGAAGGTGAAATCCCTCGGCCTGGAAAACATCATGGGACAAAGTGGGGATGACCCTGCTGAGGCTGAGGTGCCGCAAATATTGGAAGCAGAAGTCACCCCCTGTGAGTGGCTGGCTGAGGTGCCATCTGTTGAGGAAGTACTGAAGGCGATCCAGAGCCTGAGACCAGGAAAGGCACCGGGCAGAGATGATCTCCCAAGCGAAATGCTGAGGGATGGTGGCATTTGTGCATAGACTGCCCTACATGACATCATAACAACAGTCTGGACCACTGGATGGGTTCTGCAGGATTTGAAGGATGCCCTGGTGGTCCCCCACTTTGTAGTAAGGGGACCGCACAGACTGTAACAACGACAGGGGCATATCACTCCTCAGTGTGCCTGGAAAGGTCCTGACAAGAATTATTTAACATCGCTTTGCCAGGCACGCTGAGGAGAGGCTTGCAGAGCTCCAATGTGGTTTTAGGAAAGGGCGTTGCTGCACAGATGCCATATTTTCTTTCCGTCTGCTAAAGCAGAGGTGTAGGGAATTCCAGCAAGACCTACATCTCTGCTTTATTGACCTGGTCAAGGCCTATGATACCATCAGTAGGCCTGGCTCTGGGTTGGTCTTCGTGCTTTTGGAGTCCCTGACCCGCTGCTCACGATCATTAAGGACCTTCAAGATAGTGAGCGGGCCTGGGTAAATTTACGTGGCCGGGAGTCGGATCCATTCCCTGCTCACTTTGGGGTGCGAGAGGGATGTCATTTGGCTTCGACATTATTTAACATCTATTTCGACCACATAATTCGCGAAGCCTTCAATAGCTATACCGGAGGAATTTTCATCTGGTACAGATACAATGGGAGGCTGATCGATGCCCGGGTGGCTCCCTATTGCTCAACCATGTTATGTATGCCGATGATCTGGTAATTACTGCTTACTCAGCGGAGGAGTTGGAGGCGCTGCTGCTGAAACTGGAGCTTGCCACTAAGAGGTGAGGACTTACCATCAGCCCCACTAAAACTATGCACCTGCCAGGGTATTTTGTACCATCGGGCACTCAACCCCCACAACCCAATTGGTGATAGGGCAGTTGTGGAGAGAGTGGAGAGTTTCCCATACCCGACCAGTGTGCTCATGACCGGCTCCGGTTAAACAGCAGCGGTCTCCAAATCAGTTGAGCGGCATTATCTTTTAATAGGTTGCGTAACGCTGTGTGGAAGCTACCTGGTCTGTCGCTCCGCACGAAGCTTCGGGTCTTCTCAGCCACGGTCATTCTCTCCCTTCTCTATGCTTGCGAAACGTGGTCCCCCCTAATGGAACATCTTTGCCAGTTAGAAACATTTAGACTGGCCTGCCTATGATCCATCCTGGGTTTAACTAGGCTGGGTTGTGTGAGGAGCTCACTTATCCTTGAAATTTCTGGACAAAGCCCCATCGGTGAGCTCCTCCGGTAGGCAAGGCTGCGTTGGCTGGGTCATGTAGCCTGCATGCACAGCCACCGCATGCCCAAACAGCTTTTGTTTGTCCGGTTCGAGGGGGCTAACCGGGCGATGCACGGGCTAGAGAAGAGATTGATTGATGTGGTACAGGAGGATGATGAGCTCCAACAACAACGCTCACAACAAAGCGGAGCGCTGGGTTGGCTAAAGCACAGCAAGTTGGCACAGTAGGGGGCACAGGTGGTGCATCAGCCAGTCATCTCAGTCAGTCGACCCGTGGCACCTGGGTCTGCCCTGTGACTTCCTGTCAGCGGGCGTTCGACACTTCACGTGGCTTCAACGTGCACATAGCCTGGCACAAGCGTCGTGGTGATGTCACCGCCACTTAATGTTGTTGTTGAGTTGTAGGTGTGCAGATGTTTGTGTCTATGTGTGTGTGAGTGTATAGGTGTTTGTGTGTGAGTGTGTATGGGTCTCGGAGTCTCTGGGTCTCTGTGTGAGTGTGGATCTCGGTGAGCTTTTTGTGTGAGTCTCTGGGTGTCTGTGTGAGTCTCTGTGTCAGTCTATGGGTGTCTGCATGAGTCTCTGTGGCAGTCTATGGGTGTCTGTGTGAGTCTATAGGTGTCTGCGTGAGTATGTCAGTCTATGGGTGTTTGTGTGAGTCTATGGGTGTCTGTGTGAGTCTCTGTGTAAGTCTATGGGTGTCTGTGTGAGTCTCTATGTCAGTCTATGGGGGTTTGTGTGAGTATATGGGTGTCTATTTGAGTCTCTATGTCAGTCTATGGGTGTTTGTGTAAGTCTATGGGTGTTTGTGTCAGTCTATGTGTGAGTCTATGGGTGTTTGTTTGTCTATGGGTGTTTGTGTGAGTCTCTGTGTCAGTCTATGGGTGTTTATGTGAGTCTATGGGTGTTTGTGTGAGTCTCTGTGTGAGTCTGTGGGTCTCTGTGTGAGTCTATGGGTGTTGGTGTGAGTCTATGGGTGTTTGTGTGAGTCTCTGTGTGAGTCTGTGGGTCTCTGTGTGAGTCTATGGGTGTTTGTGTGAGTCTATGGGTGTCTGTGTGAGTCTCTGTGTGAGTCTATGGGTGTTTGTGTGAGTCTCTGTGTGAGTCTATGGGTGTTTGTGTGAGTCTATGGGTGTTTGTGTGAGTCTCTGTGTGAGTCTGTGGGTCTCTGTGTGAGTCTATGGGTGTTTGTGTGAGTCTCTGTGTGAGTCTATGAGTGTTTGTGTGTCTATGGGTGTTTGTGTGAGTCTATGGGTGTCTGTGTGAGTCTCTGTGTGAGTCTCTGTGTGAGTCTCTGGGTGAGTCGATGGGCCTCCGTAGCAGGTGAGGTAGACAACATATTCTAGCCACTGTCTCATTGTCACCTCTCCTCCGCCCCCCTTCCCAGGTGCTGCGTGGCAACCACAGCCTTGGTGAGTAGCACCGTAACTATACACTACACTATACACTACACTATACACTACACTATACACTACACTATACACTACACTACTATACACTACACTATACACGACACTATACACTACACTATACACTACACTATACACTATATACTACACTACACACTACACTATACACTACACTATATACTACACTACACACTACACTATACACTACACTATACACTACTATACACTACACTATACACTACACTATACACTACACTATACACTACACTATACACTACACTATACACTACTATACACTACACTATACACTACTATACACTACACTATACACTACTACACTATACACTATACACTACACTATACACTACACTATACACTACATTACACTATACACTACACTATACACTACTACAATACACTCTACACTACTATACACTACACTATACACTACACTATACACTACTACACTACACTATACACTACACTATACACTACACTATACACTACACTATACACTACTACATTATACACTACACTCTACACTACACTATACATTACACTACACTATACACTACACTATACACTACACTATACACTACTACACTACACTATACACTACACTCTACACTACTATATACTACACTATACACTACGCTATACACTACTACACTATACACTACACTATACACTACTACACTACATATACACTACACTATACACTACACTATACACTACTACACTATACACTACACTATACATTACACTATACATTACACTACACTATACACTACACTATACACTACACTATACACTACTACACTACACTATACACTACACTATACACTACTATATACTACACTATACACTACACTATACACTACACTCTACACTATACACTACACTATACATTACACTACACTATACACTACACTATACACTACTACACTATACACTACACTATACACTACTACACTACACTGTCTAACTGGAGGTGTTGTGTCTGACCCCCACCCGTGTCTAACTGGAGGTGTTGTGTCTTCCCACCAACCCCCGTGTCTAACTGGAGGTGTTGTGTCTGACCCCCCTGTGTCTAACTGGAGGTGTTGTGTCTGACTCCCACCCCCCGTGTCTAACTGGTGGTGTTGTGTCTGACCCCCCTCCGTGTCTAACTGGAGGTGTTGTGTCTGACCACCAACCCCCGTGTCTAACTGGAGGTGTTGTGTCTGACCCCCCTGTGTCTAACTGGAGGTGTTGTGTCTGACTCCCACCCCCCGTGTCTAACTGGAGGTGTTGTGTCTGACCCCACCCCCCGTGTCTAACTGGAGGTGTTGTGTCTGACCCCGTGTCTAACTGGTGGTGTTGTGTTTGACCCCCCCCGTGTCTAACTGGAGGTGTTGTGTCTGACCCTACCCCCGTGTCTAACTGAAGGTGTTGTGTCTGACCACCAACCCCCGTGTCTAACTGGAGGTGTTGTGTCTGACCCCCACCCCCCCCCCTGTCTAACTGGAGGTGTTGTGTCTGACTCCCACCCCCCGTGTCTAACTGGAGGTATTGTGTCTGACTCCCACCCTCCGTGTCTAACTGGAGGTGTTGTGTCTGACTCCCACCCCCTGTGTCTAACTGGAGGTGTTGTGTCTGCCCCCACCCCCCGTGTCTAACTGGTGGTGTTGTGTCTGAACCCACTCCCCGTGTCTAACTGGAGGTGTTGTGTCTGACCCCCCGTGTCTAACTGGTGGTGTTGTGTCTGACCCCCACCCCCCATGTCTAACTGGAGGTGTTGCGTCTGACCCACCCCCCGTGTCTAACTGGAGGTGTTGTGTCTGACCACCAACCCCCGTGTCTAACTGGAGGTGTTGTGTCTGACCCCCTCGTGTCTAACTGGAGGTGTTGTGTCTGACCCCCCCGTGTCTAACTGGAGGTGTTGTGTCTGACTCCCACCCCCCTTGTCTAACTGAAGACACCCAGAGGCTGCGTCTGATGCTGTCTTTGCCACAGCCAAGTACCAGCGGTGGTAACCACAGCGGCAACGAGGTGAAGACGGCCTAGCCCTGTGTCTGTGTGTCTGTGTGTGTGTGTGTCTGTGTGTGTGTCTGTCTGTGTGTCTGTGTGTGTGTGTGTCTGTCTGTGTGTCTGTGTATCTGTGTGTGTGTGTCTGTGTGTGTGTGTCTGTGTGTGTGTGTGTGTCTGTGTGTGTCTGTGTATGTCTGTGTGTGTGTCTGTGTGTGTCTGTGTGTGTGTGTCTGTGTGTGTGTGTCTGTGTGTGTGTCTGTGTGTGTGTCTATGTGTGTGTGTGTCTGTGTGTGTGTGTCTGTGTGTGTGTCTGTGTGTGTGTGTCTGTGTGTGTGTCTGTGTGTGTGTCTGTGTGTGTGTCTATGTGTGTGTGTCTGTGTGTGTGTGTCTGTGTGTGTGTCTGTGTGTGTGTGTGTCTGCTGAGACTGGAGCGTGCCACTAAGAGGTGGGGCCTTACCATCAGCCCCACCAAAACTAAGCACCTGCCTGGGTATTTTGTACCATCGGACACTCCACCCCCACAACTCCCAATCGGTGATGGGGCAGTTGTGGAGAGAGTGGAGAGTTTCCCATACCTGGGCAGTGTGCTTATGACTGGCTCCAGTTTAACAGCAGAGGTCTCACTCCGAATCAGTCGAGCGGCAATATCTTTTCATCGGTTGCGTAACGCTGTGTGGAAGCTACCTGGTCTGTCGCTCCGCACTAAGCTTCAGGTCTTCTCGGCCACGGTCATTCCCTCCCTTCTCTACGCTTGCGAAACGTGGACCCCCCTAATGGAACATCTTCGCCGGTTAGAAACATTTAGGCTGGCCTGCCTATGATCCATCCTGGGTTTAACCAGACTGGATTGTGTGAGGAGCTCACAAATCCTTGAAAGATCTGGGCAGGGTCCCATCGGTGAGCTCCTCCGGCAGGCAAGGCTGCGATGGCTGGGTCATGTAGCCCGCATGCCCAGCCACCGCATGCCGAAACAGCTTTTGTTTGGCCGGATTGAGGGGGCTAAGCGGGCGCGGCACGGGCTAGAGAAGAGATGGAGTGATGTGGTACAGGAGGACGTGGAGCTGAGTGGACTTGCCGATGACTGGTACCAGCGGTGTCAAGATCGGCCTCTGTGGAGGAGGCTCGTGAAGGATGCTACTGGGCAGTTGGAGGCAGTCGCCCTCCAACAACAACGGAGGGCGGAGGAGCGACGCTCACAACAGCGAGCGGAGCGCCGGGTGGCTAAAGCACAGCAGGTTGGCACAGTAGGGGGCACAGGTGGTACATCAGCCAGTCATCTCAGTCAGTCGACCCGTGGCACCTGGGTCTGCCCCGTGACCACCTGCCAGCGGGCGTTCGACACTTCACGTGGCCTCAGGGTGCACATAGCCTGGCACAAGCGTCGTGGTGACGTCACCGCCACTTAGTGGCGAATGGCGGTTGTTGTTGTTGTGTCTGTGTGTGTGTGTCTGTGTGTGTGTCTGTCTGTGTCTGTGTGTGTCTGTGTATTTGTGTCTGTGTGTGTCTGTGTGTGTGTGTCTGTGTGTCTGTGTGTGTGTCTGTGTGTGTGTGTCTGTGTGTCTGTGTGTGTGTGTCTGTGTGTGTCTGTGTGTGTGATCCCAAGTTCGATTCCCGCTCGCTCACAGCCATCAACACCATCAGTGACAGCCATTTTTAGAATCGGTCCTGGGCCTCCCCTAGGTCGACTCAGCCTCAAATGAGTACCTGGTGCGATGTGTAGTCAACATCGCTAGCACTGGGGAGACAAAGGCGGCCGGGCGTGGTGCTGGCCACCCACCCCCTCGTGTGCCATTCCGGCCTTCATAGGTGCTGCTCGCTAACAGCACTTGCCCCTACAGCCTGTTCCAGGCTACACGGGGGATCTGTGTCTTTATATGTACGTACATACGTACCGCTGGTGACGATGGTCACGGTGGTGATCACGATGGTGATGATGATGACGATGATGATGGTGATAGTGGTGGTGATGATGATGATGATGGTGGTGATGATGATGACGATAATGACGATGATGATAATGATGACGATAATGGTGGTGATGATGATGATGACGAAGATGATGACGATGATGATAATGATGATGATGATAATGGTGGTGATGATGATGGTGATAATGGTGGTGATGATGCCGATGATAATGGTGGTGATGATGATGACGATAATGGTGATGATGACGATGATGATGATGGTGGTGGTGATGATGATGACGACGATGATGACGATGATGATAATGATGACGATGATAATGGTGGTGATGATGATGGTGATAATGGTGGTGATGATGACGATGATGATGATGGTGGTGATGATGATGACGATAATGGTGATGATGACGATGATGATGATGGTGGTGATGATGATGACGAAGATGATGACGATGATAATGATGACGATAATGGTGGTGATGATGATGGTGATAATGGTGGTGATGATGACGATGATGATGATGGTGGTGATGATGATGACGATAATGACGATGATAATGATGACGATGATAATGGTGGTGATGATGATGACGAAGATGATGACGATGATGATAATGATGACGATGATAATGGTGGTGATGATGATGACGAAGATGATAATGATGACGATGATAATGGTGGTGATGATGGTGATAATGGTGGTGATGATGCCGATGATAATGGTGGTGATGATGATGACGATAATGGTGATGATGACGATGATGATGATGGTGGTGATGATGATGACGAAGATGATGACGATGATGATAATGATGACGATGATAATGGTGGTGATGATGATGGTGATAATGGTGGTGATGATGACGATGATGGTGGTGGTGATGATGATGACGATAATGACGATGATAATGATGACGATGATAATGGTGGTGATGATGATGACGAAGATGATGACGATGATGATAATGATGACGATGATAATGGTGGTGATGATGATGTTGATAAAGGTGGTGATGATGACGATGATAATGGCAGTGATGATGATGACGAAGATGATGATGATAATGGTGATGATAATGACGATGATGATGATGACGATGGTGATGCTGGTGATGGTTTTGATGTTTCTTTAGGATTATCTGCGTGACGATCCTGTGTACCAGCTCAGTGTTGAGGAAACAAGAAGACTCGCCACACACAGATACTCAGCCAGCCTCGACCAGACGTCAACACAGTACTCATTACTCTCATCGTCATCACAATCAACATCATCGTCGTTATCATCACCATCATCATGTCCATCATGATCATCATGATCATCATCGTCACACACTCACACACACACTCTCATACTCACACACTCAAACTCACACACACACACATACTCACATACTCACGCACTCACTCTCATACTCACACAGTCACTCACATACACACTCAATTAAACACACTCACTCACTCATACTCACATACTCACACAATTAAACACACACTCACACACACACTCTCATACTCACACAGTCACTCACATACTCACACACTCATATACTCACACTTACATACTCACACACTCATACACACTCACACACACTCACACACACTCACATACTCACACACTCACACACACCCACACACTCACACACACACATACACACACATACACACTCACACATGCACACACATACACACACATACACACACATACACACACATACACACACACCCACACACTCACACACACACATACACACACATACACACTCACACATGCACACACATACACACACATACACACACACACATACAAAGACAAAGACAAAGATCCCCCGTATAGCCTTAACAGACTGTAGGGGCAAGTGCTGTTAGCGAGCACCTATGAAGGCCGGAACGGTACACGAGGGGGTGGGTGGCCAGCACCACGCCCGACCGCCTTTGTCTCCCTAGTGACGATGTTTACACACCGCACCAGGTACTCATTTGAGGCTGAGTCGACCTAGGGGAGGCCCGGGACCGGTTCAGATAATCGTCACTGGTGTTGGCCGTGAGCAGGAATCGAACCCGGGTCGCCAGGTTCATAGCGCAGCGCGCTAACCGCTACACTATCACTCCCCACACATACACACACATACACACATACACTCACATACACACACATACACTCACACACACATACACACACACATACACACTCACACTCACATACACACACACTACACACATACACACACACATACACTCACACACACATACACACACACTCACACACATACACACATACACACACATACACACAAACACATACACACATACACACACTCACACATTCATTTCCCCCCCCCTCTCGCCCCCCAGCTGCATCATTTGCCTGGAGGTGCTTGTGGATGGAGCCGTGATGTGCAGGCTGCCCTGCCAGCATGCACACTTCCACGCAGCCTGCATCCACACCTGGCTACAGGTGATGCCCACCAGCTCGTGGTGGTGGTGACGATGTTGATGATGTTGATGATGCTGGTGATGATGATGTTGTTGTTGTTGGTGATGCTGGTGATGCTGGTGATGATGATGATGCTGGTGATGATGATGATGCTGGTGATGATGATGTTGTTGTTGGTGATGCTGGTGATGCTGGTGATGATGATGTTGTTGTTGATGATGCTGGTGATGATGATGTTGTTGTTGTTGGTGATGCTGGTGATGATGATGTTGTTGTTGATGATGCTGGTGATGATGATGTTGTTGTTGTTGGTGATGCTGGTGATGATGATGTTGTTGTTGTTGGTGATGCTGGTGATGCTGGTGATGGTGATGTTGTTGGTGATGCTGGTGATGATGATGATGTTGTTGTTGATGATGCTGGTGATGATGATGTTGTTGTTGATGCTGGTGATGATGATGTTGTTGTTGATGATGCTGGTGATGATGATGTTGTTGATGATGCTGGTGATGCTGGTGATGATGATGTTGTTGTTGATGATGCTGGTGATGATGATGTTGTTGATGATGCTGGTGATGATGATGTTGTTGTTGATGATGCTGGTGATGATGTTGTTGTTGATGATGCTGGTGATGATGTTGTTGTTGATGATGTTGTTGTTGATGATGCTGGTGATGCTGGTGATGATGATGTTGTTGTTGGTGATGATGATGTTGTTGTTGATGATGCTGGTGATGATGATGTTGTTGTTGATGATGCTGGTGATGATGATGATGATGTTGTTGATGATGCTGGTGATGCTGGTGATGATTATGATGTTGTTGTTGATGCTGGTGATGGTGATGTTGATGATGCTGGTGATGATGATGATGATGATGCTGGTGATGATGATGTTGTTGTTGATGATGATGCTGGTGATGCTGGTGATGATGTTGTTGATGATGCTGGTGATGCTGGTGATGATGATGTTGTTGTTGATGATGCTGGTGATGATGATGTTGTTGTTGATGCTGGTGATGATGATGATGTTGTTGATGATGCTGGTGATGATGATGTTGTTGTTGGTGATGCTGGTGATGATGATGTTGTTGTTGGTGATGCTGGTGATGATGATGTTGTTGTTGATGATGCTGGTGATGATGATGTTGTTGTTGGTGATGCTGGTGATGATGATGTTGTTGTTGATGCTGGTGATGATGTTGTTGATGATGCTGGTGATGATGATGATGATGTTGTTGATGATGCTGGTGATGATGATGTTGTTGTTGGTGATGCTGGTGATGATGATGTTGTTGTTGGTGATGCTGGTGATGATGATGTTGTTGTTGGTGATGCTGGTGATGATGTTGTTGTTGGTGATACTGGTGATGATGATGTTGTTGTTGATGATGCTGGTGATGATGATGTTGATGTTGGTGATGCTGGTGATGATGATGTTGTTGTTGATGATGCTGGTGATGCTGGTGATGATGATGTTTGTTGTTGTTGATGCTGGTGATGATGATGTTGTTGTTGATGATGCTGGTGATGATGATGTTGTTGTTGTTGATGATGCTGGTGATGATGATGTTGTTGTTGATGATGCTGGTGATGATGATGTTGTTGTTGATGATGCTGGTGATGATGATGTTGTTGATGATGCTGGTGATGATGATGTTGTTGTTGTTGATGCTGGTGATGCTGGTGATGATGATGTTGTTGTTGATGATGCTGGTGATGATGATGTTGTTGTTGTTGATGCTGGTGATGATGATGTTGTTGTTGATGATGCTGGTGATGATGATGTTGTTGTTGATGATGCTGGTGATGTTGTTGTTGTTGGTGATGTTGATGATGCTGGTGATGATGATGTTGTTGTTGGTGATGCTGGTGATGATGATGTTGTTGTTGATGATGCTGGTGATGATGATGTTGTTGTTGTTGATGCTGGTGATGCTGGTGATGATGATGTTGTTGTTGATGATGCTGGTGATGATGATGTTGTTGATGATGCTGGTGATGCTGGTGATGATGATGTTGTTGTTGATGATGCTGGTGATGATGATGTTGTTGTTGATGATGCTGGTGATGATGTTGTTGATGATGCTGGTGATGATGATGTTGTTGTTGATGATGCTGGTGATGATGTTGTTGATGATGTTGTTGTTGATGATGCTGGTGATGCTGGTGATGATGATGTTGTTGTTGGTGATGCTGGTGATGATGATGTTGTTGTTGATGATGCTGGTGATGATGATGTTGATGATGCTGGTGATGATGATGTTGTTGTTGTTGGTGATGCTGGTGATGATGTTGTTGTTGATAATGCTGGTGATGATGATGTTGTTGATGATGCTGGTGATGATGATGATGTTGTTGTTGGTGATGCTGGTGATGATGATGTTGTTGTTGGTGATGCTGGTGATGATGATGTTGTTGTTGGTGATGCTGGTGATGATGTTGTTGTTGGTGATACTGGTGATGATGATGTTGTTGTTGATGATGCTGGTGATGATGATGTTGGTGATGCTGGTGATGATGATGTTGTTGTTGATGATGCTGGTGATGCTGGTGATGATGATGTTGTTGATGCTGGTGATGATGATGTTGTTGTTGATGATGCTGGTGATGATGTTGTTGTTGTTGATGATGCTGGTGATGATGATGTTGTTGTTGATGATGCTGGTGATGGTGATGTTGTTGTTGATGATGCTGGTGATAATGATGTTGTTGTTGTTGATGCTGGTGATGCTGGTGATGATGATGTTGTTGTTGATGATGCTGGTGATGATGATGTTGTTGTTGTTGATGCTGGTGATGCTGGTGATGATGATGTTGTTGTTGATGATGCTGGTGATGATGATGTTGTTGTTGATGATGCTGGTGATGATGATGTTGTTGTTGGTGATGTTGATGATGCTGGTGATGATGATGTTGTTGTTGGTGATGCTGGTGATGATGATGTTGTTGTTGATGATGCTGGTGATGATGATGTTGTTGTTGTTGATGCTGGTGATGCTGGTGATGATGATGTTGTTGATGATGCTGGTGATGATGATGTTGTTGTTGATGATGCTGGTGATGATGATGTTGTTGTTGTTGGTGATGTTGATGATGCTGGTGATGATGATGTTGTTTTTGGTGATGCTGGTGATGATGATGTTGATGATGCTGGTGATGATGATGTTGTTGTTGTTGATGCTGGTGATGCTGGTGATGATGATGTTGTTGTTGATGATGCTGGTGATGATGATGTTGTTGATGATGCTGGTAATGATGATGTTGTTGATGATGCTAGTGATGATGATGTTGTTGATGATGCTGGTGATGATGTTGTTGATGATGCTGGTGATGATGATGATGATGCTGGTGATGTTGATGTTGTTTTTGGTGATGCTGGTGATGATGATGTTGTTGTTGATGATGCTGGTGATGATGATGTTGTTGTTGTTGATGCTGGTGATGCTGGTGATGATGATGTTGTTGTTGATGATGCTGGTGATGATGATGTTGTTGATGATGCTGGTAATGATGATGTTGTTGTTGATGATGCTGGTGATGATGATGTTGTTGATGATGCTGGTGATGATGTTGTTGATGATGCTGGTGATGATGATGTTGTTGTTGATGATGCTGGTGATGATGTTGTTGTTGATGATGTTGTTGTTGATGATGCTGGTGATGCTGGTGATGATGATGTTGTTGTTGGTGATGCTGGTGATGATGATGTTGTTGTTGATGATGCTGGTGATGATGATGTTGATGATGCTGGTGATGATGATGTTGTTGTTGTTGGTGATGCTGGTGATGTTGTTGTTGTTGATGCTGGTGATGATGTTGTTGTTGTTGGTGATGTTGGTGATGATGATGTTGTTGTTGATGATGCTGGTGATGATGATGTTGATGATGCTGGTGATGATGTTGTTGTTGGTGATGCTGGTGATGATGTTGTTGTTGTTGATTCTGGTGATGATGTTGTTGTTGTTGGTGATGTTGGTGATGATGATGATGTTGTTGTTGTTGATGATGCTGGTGATGATGATGTTGATGATGCTGGTGATGATGATGTTGTTGTTGGTGATGCTGGTGATGATGATGTTGTTGTTGATGATGCTGGTGATGATGTTGTTGTTGTTGGTGATGCTGGTGATGATGATGTGTGTCTCTCTGTCTCTCTCTGTCTGTGTCTCTGTGTTTGTCTCTCTCACTCGGTCTGTGTGTCTGTGTCTCTCTGTGTGTATCTGTCTCTGTGTGTATCTGTCTCTCTCCTACTCTCTCTCTGTCTCTCTCTCTGTCTCTGTGTGTATCTCTCTGTTTCTGTGTGTCTCTGTGTGTCTCTCTCTGTCTCTCTGTCTTTCTCTCTGTCTGTCTGTCTGTTTCTCTGTCTCTCTCTGTTTCTCTCTCTGTCTCTGTGTCTCTGTGTGTCTTTCTGTCTCTCTCTCTCTCTGTGTGTCTCTCTCTGTCTCTGTGTTTGTCTCTCTCACTCGGTCTGTGTGTGTCTCTCTCTCTGTGTCTCTCTCTGTCTCTGTGTCTCTCTCTCTGGCTCTGTGTCTCTCTCTGTCTCTGTGTGTCTCTGTGTGTCTTTCTCTGTCTCGCTCTGTTTCTCTGTGTCTCTCTCTGTGTCTCTCTCTGTCTCTCTCTGTCTGTGTCTCTATCTGTGTCTCTGTCTCTCTCTCTGTCTCTCTGTGTCTCTCTGTGTCTCTCTCTTTCTCTCTGTGTGTCTCTCTCTCTGTCCGTCTCTCTGTCTCTGTGTCTGCCTCTCTATCTCTGTGTGTCTCTCTGTGTGTCTGTCTGTGTGTTTCTGTGTGTGTCTGTGTGTGTCTGTGTGTCTGTGTATGTGTGTCTGTGTGTGTGTGTGTCTGTGTGTGTGTCTGTGTGTTTCTGTGTGTGTCTGTGTGTGTGTCTGTGTGTGTGTGTCTGTGTGTATGGGGAGCGGTTGTGTAGCGGTTAGCGCTACGCTGCGCTATGAACCTGGCGACCAGGGTTCGATTCCCGCTCACGGCCAACACCAGTGACGATTATCTGAACCGGTCCCGGGCCTCTCCTAGGTCGGCTCAGCCTCAAATGAGTACCTGGTGCGGTGTGTAAACATTGCCACTAGGGAGATAAAGGCGGTCGGGCGTGGTGCTGGGCACCCACCCCCTCGTGTACCGTTCCGGCCTTCATAGGTGCTCGCTAACAGCACTTGCCCCTACAGTCTGTTAAGGCTATATGGGGGATCTTTGTGTGTGTGTGTACGTGTGTGTGTGTACGTGTCTGTGTGTGTGTGTCTGTGTGTGTGTGTGTATCTGTGTGTGTGTGTGTCTGTGTGTGTGTGTATCTGTGTGTGTGTGTCTGTGTGTGTGTGTCTATGTGTGTGACTGTGTCTGTGTGATTGTCTGTGTGTGTCTGTGTGTGTGTGTCTGTGTGTGTCTGTGTGTGTGACTGTGTCAGTGTGTGTGTGTGTCTGTGTGTGTGTGTGTGACTGTGTCTGTGTGTGTGTGTGTGTCACTGTGTGTGTGTCTGTGTGTGTGTGTGTCTTAGGAGAGTGGCGTGTGTCCGGTGTGCCGTGACATCGTCATCGTACACTGAGGAGGAAGCTGCAGCTCCAACAAACCCTCAAAGTCTCCCTCACCACCAGTGTCTCACTGCCCAGTGTGATGGTAGTTGTGGTGACGATGATGGTGGTGGTGATGGTGACGATGATGACGATGGTGGTGGTGGTGACGATGGTGATGATGGTGATGGTGGTGACGATGGTGATGATGATGATGATGACAATGATGATGATGGTGATGATGGTGATGATGGTTTGTTAGCCCCTGCCTCTGGTGATACAGGCTGCTTCAAACACAAAAAAGAAAGTAGTAGTAGTGGTGGTAGTTTTGATAGTTGTGGTAGTTGTGGTAGTGGTGGTGGTGGTAGTAGTGGTAGTGGTGGTAGTTGTGGTAGTAGTGGTAGTGGTGGTAGTGGTGGTAGTTGTGGTGGTAGTGGTAGTAGTAGTGGTAGTAGTGGTGGTAGTTGTGGTAGTAGTTGTGGTAGTTGTGGTAGTAGTGGTAGTGGTGGTAGTTGTGGTAGTAGTGGTAGTGGTGGTAGTTGTGGTGGTAGTGGTAGTGGTGGTAGTGGTGGTAGTTGTGGTGGTAGCGGTGGTAGTAGTGGTAGTCGTAGTGGTGGTAGTTGTGGTAGTTGTGGTAGTGGTGGTAGTAGTGGTAGTGGTGGTAGTGGTGGTAGTGGTGGTGGTGGTAGTGGTGGTAGTGGTAGTAGTTGTGGTAGTAGTAGTAGTGGTGGTAGTTGTGGTGGTAGTGGTGGTGGTAGTAGTGGTGGTAGTAGTGGTGGTAGTTGTTGTGGTAGTTGTGGTAGTGGTGGTAGTTGTGGTGGTAGTAGTGGTGGTAGTTGTGGTAGTAGTGGTGGTAGTTGTGGTAGTAGTTGTGGTAGTTGTGGTAGTGGTAGTGGTAGTAGTGGTGGTAGTAGTGGTAGTAGTGGTAGTGGTGGTAGTTGTGGTGGTAGTGGTAGTAGTGGTGGTAGTTGTGGTAGTTGTGGTAGTGGTAGTAGTTGTGGTAGTTGTGGTAGTGGTGGTGGTGGTGGTGGTGGTAGTAGTGGTAGTGGTGGTAGTGTGAGGTAGAAGTGGTGGTAGTGTGAGGTGGTTGTGGTGGTAGTAGTGTGTAGTGGTGGTAGTAGTGGATGGTAGTGGTGGTGGTGGTGGTGGTAGGTGGTGGTAGTGTGGTAGTGGTGGGAGAGGAGGATCACAGTGGAGGGGAAGAAGGCAGCAGCCGGGGGGGGGGGGTGAGGGCGTCGGGTTGGGTCCTCTTCGGTAGGTGGTAGTAGTTGTGGTAGTAGTAGTAGTGGTGGTAGTTGTGGTGGTAGTAGTTGTGGTAGTTGTGGTAGTAGTAGTAGTGGTGGTAGTTGTGGTAGTTGTTGTAGTAGTTGTGGTAGTGGTAGTAGTTGTGGTAGTGGTGGTGGTAGTGGTAGTAGTGGTGGTAGTAGTGGTGGTAGTTGTGGTAGTGGTGGTAGTTGTTGTGGTAGCAGTGGTGGTAGTTGTGGTAGTGGTAGTAGTGGTAGTAGTAGTTGTGGTAATTGTTGTGGTGGTAGTTATGGTAGTTGTGGTAGTTGTAGTGGTGGTAGTTGTGGTAGTAGTAGTTGTGGTAGTAGTTGTGGTAGTGGTGGTAGTAGTTGTAGTAGTTGTGGCAGTTGTGGTGGTAGTGGTGGTAGTAGTTGTGGTAGTAGTAGTTGGGGTAGTAGTAGTTGTGGTAGTAGTAGTTGTAGTGTTAGTAGTAGTAGTTGTGGTAGTAGTAGTTGTGGTATTAGTTGTAGTGGTGGTAGTAGTTGTGGCAGTTGTGGTGGTAGTGGTGGTAGTAGTGTATAGTAGTGTATAGTCTAGTGTACAGTAGTGTGTAGTGTAGTGTATAATAGTGTAGTGTAGTAGTATAGTGTAGTGTATAGTAGTGTATAGTAGTGTATAGTGTAATGTATCGCGTAGTGTATAGTAGTGTATAGTGTAGTGTATAGTATAGTGTATTGTGTAGTGTATAGTAGTGTAGTGTATAGTGTAGTTTATATTGTAGTGTATAATAGTGTATAGTAGTGTATAGTAGTGTATAGTGTAGTGTATAGTAGTGTAGTGTATAGTGTAGTGTTTAGTGTATAGTGTAGTGTATAGTAGTGTATAGTGTAATGTATTGTATAGTGTAGTGTTTAGTGTAGTGTATAGTGTAGTGTATAGTAGTGTATAGTGTAGTGTATATTGTAGTGTATAGTGTGGTGTATAGTGTAGTGTATAGTGTAGTAGTGTATAGTGTAGTGTATAGTAGTGTAGTAGTGTATAGTGTAGTGTATAGTAGTGTATAGTGTAGTGTATAGTGTAGTGTATAGTAGTGTATAATGTAGTGTATAGTGTAATATATAGTATAGTGTATAGTAGTGTATAGTGTAGTGTATAGTAGTGTATAGTGTAGTGTATAGTAGTTTATAGTGTAGTGTGTAGTAGTGTATAGTGTAGTGTATAGTAGTGTATAGTGTAATGTATCGTGTAGTGTATAGTAGTGTATGTGTAGTGTATAGTAGTGTAGTGTTGTGTATAGTGTAGTGTATAGTAGTGTATAGTGTAGTCTATAGGAGTGTATAGTGTAGTGTATGGTGTAGTTTATAGTGGTGTATAGTGTAGTGTATAGTAGTGTATAGAGTAGTGTAAGGTAGTGTATAGTGTAGTGTATAGTAGTGTAGTGTATAGTGTAGTGTTTAGTGTAGTGTATAGTGTAGTATATAGTAGTGTATAGTGTAGTGTAGTCTGTAGTGTATAGTGTAGTGTATAGTGTAGTCTTTAGTGTATAGTGTAGTGTGTAGTTTATAGTGTAGTGTATAGTAGTGTGTAGTGTAGTGTATAGTGTAGTGTATAGTAGTATAGTGTGGTGTGTAGTGTATAGTGTAGTGTATAGTAGTGTATAGTGTGATGTATAGTAGTGTAGTGTATAATAGTGTTGTGTATAGTGTAGTGTATAGTTAAGTGTATAGTAGTGTACAGTGTAGTGTATAGTAGTGTACAGTGTATAGTATACTGTAGTGTATAGTGTAGTTTATAGTAGTGTATAGTAGAGTGTAGTGTATATGGTAGTGTATAGTGTAGTTTATAGTGTAGAGTATAGTAGTGTATAGTGTAGTGTATAGTAGTGTATAGTGTAGTGTATAGTGTGGTGTAAAGTGTAGTGTATAGTAGTGTATAGTGTAGTGTATAGTAGTGGTGTGTATAGTAGTGTAGTGTATAGTGTAGTGTATAGTATAGTGTAGTGTATAGTGTATTGTATAGTAGTGTGTAGTGTAGTGTATAGTGTAGTGTATAGTGTAGTTTATAGTAGTGTATAGTGTAGTGTATAGTAGTGTATAGTGTAGTGTATAGTAGTGTATAGTGTAGTGTATAGTGTAGTGTTTAGTGTATAGTGTAGTGTATAGTAGTGTATAGTGTAATGTATTGTATAGTGTAGTGTTTAGTGTAGTGTATAGTGTAGTGTATAGTGTAGTGTATAGTAGTGTATAGTGTAGTGTATATTGTAGTGTATAGTGTGGTGTATAGTGTAGTGTATAGTGTAGTAGTGTATAGTGTAGTGTATAGTAGTGTAGTGTGTAGTAGTGTATAGTAGTGTATAGTGTAGTGTATAGTGTAGTGTATAGTAGTGTATAATGTAGTGTATAGTGTAATATATAGTATAGTGTATAGTAGTGTATAGTGTAGTGTATAGTAGTGTATAGTGTAGTGTATAGTAGTTTATAGTGTAGTGTGTAGTAGTGTATAGTGTAGTGTATAGTAGTGTATAGTGTAATGTATCGTCTAGTGTATAGTAGTGTATGTGTAGTGTATAGTAGTGTAGTGTTGTGTATAGTGTAGTGTATAGTAGTGTATAGTGTAGTCTATAGTAGTGTATAGTGTAGTGTATGGTGTAGTTTATAGTGGTGTATAGTGTAGTGTATAGTAGTGTATAGAGTAGTGTATAGTAGTGTAGTGTGTAGTGTATAGTGTAGTATATAGTAGTGTATAGTGTAGTGTAGTCTGTAGTGTATAGTGTAGTCTTTAGTGTATAGTGTAGTGTGTAGTTTATAGTGTAGTGTATAGTAGTGTGTAGTGTAGTGTATAGTGTAGTGTATAGTAGTGTATAGTGTAGTGTATAGTAGTATAGTGTGGTGTGTAGTGTATAGTGTAGTGTATAGTGTAGTGTATAGTAGTGTATAGTGTGATGTATAGTAGTGTAGTGTATAATAGTGTTGTGTATAGTGTAGTGTATAGTAGTGTACAGTGTAGTGTATAGTAGTGTACAGTGTATAGTGTATAGTATACTGTAGTGTATAGTGTAGTGTATAGTGTAGTTTATAGTAGTGTATAGTATAGTGTAGTGTATATGGTAGTGTATAGTGTAGTTTATAGTGTAGAGTATAGTAGTGTATAGTGTAGTGTATAGTAGTGTAGTAGTGTATAGTGTAGTGTATAGTGTGGTGTATAGTGTAGTGTATAGTAGTGTATAGTGTAGTGTATAGTAGTGGTGTGTATAGTAGTGTAGTGTATAGTGTAGTGTATAGTATAGTGTAGTGTATAGTGTATTGTATAGTAGTGTGTAGTGTAGTGTATAGTGTAGTTTATAGTAGTGTATAGTGTAGTGTATAGTAGTGTATAGTGTAGTGTATAGTAGTGTAGTGTCATGTATAGTAGTGTAGTGTGTAGTGTATAGTAGTGTATAGTGTAGTGTGTAGTAGTGTATAGTGTAGTAGTGTATAGTGTAGTGTATAGTAGTGTATAGGGTAGTGTATAGTGTAATGTATCGTATAGTGTAGTGTACAGTAGTGTATAGTGTAGTGTATAGTAGTGTAGTGTATAGTGTAGTTTATAGTGTAGTGTATATTAGTGTATAGTGTAGTGTACAGTGTAGTAGTATAGTGTAGTGTATAGTAGTGTAAAGTGTAGTGTATAGTAGTGTTGTGTATAGTGTAGTAGTGTATAGTGTAGTGTATAGTAGTGTATAGTGTAATGTATCGTGTAGTGTATAGTGTAGTGTATAGTAGTGTATAGTGTATTGTATAGTAGTGTATAGTGTAGTGTATAGTAGTGTATAGTGTAGTGTATAGTAGTGTAGTGTATAATAGTGTAGTGTATAGTAGTGTAGTGTGTAGTGTAGTGCATAGTAGTGTAGTGTATAGTGTAGTGTATAGTGTAGTGTATAGTGTAGTGTATAGTGTAATGTATAGTAGTGTGTAGTGTAGTGTAGTCTGTAGTGTATAGTGTAGTGTATAGTGTAATGTATAGTGTAGTGTATAGTGTAGTGTATAGTGTAATCTATAGTGTAGTGTTTAGTGTAGTGTATAGTGTAGTGTATAGTGTAGTATATAGTGTAGTGTGTAGTAGTGTATAGTGTAGTGTATAGTAGTGTATAGTGTAGTGTGTAGTAGTGTATAGTAGTGTATAGTGTAGTGTATAGTGTAGTGTATAGTAGTGTATAGTATTGTATAGTGTAGTGTATAGTAGTGTATAGTGTAGTGTATAGTAGTTTCGTGTATAGTAGTGTAGTGTGTAGTGTAGTGTATAGTAGTGTATAGTGTAGTGTATAGTAGTGTAGTGTATAGTGTAGTGTATAGTAGTGTATAGTGTAGTATAGTGTAGTGTATAGTAGTGTAGTGTATAGTAGTGTAGTGTATAGTAGTGTATAGGGTAGTGTATAGTGTAGTGTACAGTAGTGTATAGTGTAGCGTATAGTAGTGTAGTGTATAGTGTAGTTTATAGTGTAGTGTATAGTAGTGTATAGTGTAGTGTATAGTGTAGTTCATAGTAGTGTATAGTGTAGTGTATAGTGTAGTGTATAGTAGTGTATAGTAGTTTAGTGTGTAGTGTATAGTAGTGTATTGTGTAGTGTATAGTAGTGTATAGTGTAGTGTACAGTAGTGTAGTGTAATGTGTAGTGTATAGTAGTGTAGTGTATAGTGTAGTGTATAGTAGTGTAGTTTATAGAGTAGTGTATAGTGTAGTAATGTATAGTGTATAGTAGTGTAGTGTATAGTGTAGTGTATAGTAGTGTAGTGTATAGTAGTGTAGTGTATAGGAGTGTAGTGTATAGTAGTGTAGTGTATAGTAGTGTAGTGTATAATGTAGTGCATAGTAGTGTAGTGTATAGTGTAGTGTATAGTGTAGTGTATAGTAGTGTTTAGTGTAGTGTATAGTGTACTGTGTAGTGTAGTGTATAGTAGTGTAGTGTATAGTGTAGTCTATAGTGCAGTGTATAGTGTAATGTATAGTAGTGTAGTGTATAATAGTGTAGTGTATAGTGTAGTGTATAGTGTAGTGTATAGTAGTGTAGTGTATAGTGTAGTGTGTAGTGTAGTGTTTACTGTAATGTATAGTGTAGTGTATAGTGTAGTGTTTAGTGTAGTATATAGTGTAGTGCATAGTAGTGTTGTAGTGTAGTGTATAGTGCAGTGTATTGTGTGTAGTGTACAATGTAGTGTATAGTGTAATGTATAGTAGTGTATAGTGTACAGTGTGTAGTGTATAGTGTAGTGTATAGTGTGTAGTTTATAGTGTAATGTATAATAGTGTGTAGTGTATAGTGTAATGTATAGTAGTGTATAGTGTAGTGTATAGTGTAATGTATAGTGTAGTTTATAGTGTAGTGTATAGTGTAATGTAGAGTAGTGTATAGTGTACTGTATAGTGTGGTGTGTAGTGTAATGTATAGTAGTGTATAGTGTAGTGTATAGTAGTGTATATTGTAGTGTATAGTGTAGTGTATAGTGTAAATTAGAACAGCATTAGAACAGCAGCAGCAGCAGTGTATCACTGCAGTGTATCACTGCTGCTGCTGCTGTCAGTGACATTTACTCCACGTGGGGTTGATAATGACCTCAAGCAAGAGGACCACAATGCAGCTATTTAGGAAATGCTGCTTATCCACACATAGCCGTTTTAAAATAAAACGTGTGCATTTTGTGTGCAACGTACGGGTTTTTAGCATGCCCTATTTTTTGGTTTTGATTTCGGTATTTTTTGCTCTTTGACAGCTTTGTTGATTGGAACTGAAAAGCTTGGTGACATTTTAGATAGGGGCTGCACCGTGCGTGGCGTGCCTGAGATGGTTATAACACGTGTGTCACTGGTGAGTGATTGGTGAGGGAGTTGGTGAGTGAGTTGATTATAACACGTGTGTCACTGGTGAGTGATTGGTGAGGGAGTTGGTGAGTGAGTTGGTTATAACACGTGTGTCACTGGTGAGTGATTGGTGAGGGAGTTGGTGAGTGAGATGGTTATAACACGTGTGTCACTGGTGAGTGATTGGTGAGGGAGTTGGTGAGTGAGTTGGTTATAACACGTGTGTCACTGGTGAGTGATTGGTGAGGGAGTTAGTGAGTGAGATGGTTATAACACGTGTGTCACTGGTGAGTGATTGGTGAGGGAGTTGGTGAGTTGGTGAGTGAGATGGTTATAACACGTGTGTCACTGGTGAGTGATTGGTGAGGGAGTTGGTGAGTGATTGGTGAGGGAGTGAATGGTGAGTGAGTTGGTGAGTTGGTGAGTTGGTGAGTGAGTTGGTTATAACACGTGTGTCACTGGTGAGTGATTGGTGAGGGAGTTGGTGAGTGAGTTGGTGAGGGAGTGATTGGTGAGTGAGTTGGTGAGTTGATGAGTGAGTTGGTCAGTGAGTGAGCTAACCACTGCACCACCACTCCCCACTCACACACACACAACGTGCACTATCCACTGCACCACCACTCCCCCCACACAAATTATTTCGCAACTCAATGCTGCCGTCTTGTGGTAAATAACTAGAATCTCACTCACCAACTCACCCACTCACCCACCCACCCATTCATCCACTCACTCACCAACTCACTCACCCACCCACCCATTCATCCACTCACTCACTCACCCACACAACAACAACCGCCATTCGCCACTAAGTGGCGGTGACGTCACCACGACGCTTGTGCCAGGCTATGTGCACCCTGAGGCCACGTGAAGTGTCGAACGCCCGCTGGCAGGAGGTCACGGGGCAGACCCAGGTGCCACGGGTCGACTGACTGAGATGACTGGCTGATGCACCACCTGTGCCCCCTACTGTGCCAACCTGCTGTGCTTTAGCCACCCGGCGCTCCGCTCGCTGTTGTGAGCGTCGCTCCTCCGCCCTCCGTTGTTGTTGGAGGGCGACTGCCTCCAACTGCCCAGTAGCATCCTTCACGAGCCTCCTCCACAGAGGCCGATCTTGACACCGCTGGTTCCAGTCATCGGCAAGTCCACTCAGCTCCACGTCCTCCTGTACCACATCACTCCATCTCTTCTCTAGCCCGTGCCGCGCCCGCTTAGCCCCCTCAATCCGGCCAAACAAAAGCTGTTTCGGCATGCGGTGGCTGGGCATGCGGGCTACATGACCCAGCCATCGCAGCCTTGCCTGCCGGAGGAGCTCACCGATGGGACCCTGCCCAGATCTTTCAAGGATTTGTGAGCTCCTCACACAATCCAGTCTGGTTAAACCCAGGATGGATCGTAGGCAGGTCAGCCTAAATGTTTCTAACCGGCGAAGATGTTCCATTAGGGGGGTCCACGTTTCGCAAGCGTAGAGAAGGGAGGGAATGATCGTGGCCGAGAAGACCTGAAGCTTAGTGCGGAGCGACAGACCAGGTAGCTTCCACACAGCGTTACGCAACCGATGAAAAGATATTGCCGCTCGACTGATTCGGAGTGAGACCTCTGCTGTTAAACTGGAGCCAGTCATAAGCACACTGCCCAGGTATGGGAAACTCTCCACTCTCTCCACAACTGCCCCATCACCGATTGGGAGTTGTGGGGGTGGAGTGTCCGATGGTACAAAATACCCAGGCAGGTGCTTAGTTTTGGTGGGGCTGATGGTAAGGCCCCACCTCTTAGTGGCACGCTCCAGTCTCAGCAGCAGCGTCTCCAACTCCTCCTCTGACTGAGCAGCTATTACCAAGTCATCAGCATACATAACGTGGTTGAGCAATAGGGAGCCATCCCTTGACCGCACCCGGGCATCGATTAGCCTCCCATTATATCTGTACCATATGGAGATTCCCCCGGTACAGCTATTGAAGGCTTCACGAACTACGTGGTCAAAATAGATGTTAAATAATGTGGGAGCCAGAGGACATCCCTGTCGCACCCCAAGGTGTACAGGGAATGGCTCTGACTCCCGGCCACGTAGTTTTACCCGGGCCCGCTCACCATCATGAAGGTCCTTAATGATCATGAGCAGAGGGTCAGGTACTCCAAAAGCACGAAGAACGACCCAGAGCCCAGGCCTAAACTCACCCACACACCCACTCACCCACCCACATACCCACCCACTCACCCACCCACCCATTCATCCACTCACTCACCCACACACCCACTCACCCACCCACTCACCCACCCACTCACCCACCCACCCATTCATCCACTCACTCACCCACACACCCACTCACCCACCCACATACCTACCCACTCACCCACCCACTCACCCACCCACCCACCCATTCATCCACTCACCAACTCACCCACTCACCCACCCACCCACCCATTCATCCACTCACTCACTCACCCACATACCCACCCACTCACCCACCCACTCACCCACCCACTCACCCACCCACCCATTGATCCACCCACCCACCCATTCAGCTTTGTTGATTGGAACTGAAAAGCTTGGTGACATTGTAGATAGGGGCTGCACCGTACGTGGCATGCCTGAGATGGTTATAACACGTGTGTCACTGGTGAGTGATTGGTGAGGGAGTTGGTGAGTGAGTTGGTGAGGGAGTGATTGGTGAGTGAGTTGGTGAGTGAGATGGTTATAACACGTGTGTCACTGGTGAGTGATTGGTGAGGGAGTTGGTGAGTGAGTTGGTGAGTGAGTTGGTTATAACACGTGTGTCACTGGTGACTGTGCACATTTACGAGTGTTCATGCGTGTTTCGGCAGTAAAGGGAGTTTGTCTCTCTGTCTCTCTCTCTCTTAAGTTGTACGTCTCGTTTGAAACGACACCCTCAGTTACAACTACATCACCAAACTGCGCCCAGCCACACATCACTAAAGTACACTACACACTACACTACACCACACTACCACACCACTCCACCACTGCAGTACACTACACACCACACTACACCACAATACCACACCACTACACCACTGCAGTACACTACACACTACACTACACCACAATACCACACCACTACAGTACACTACATACTACACTACACCACAATACCACACCACTTCACCACTGCAGTACATTACACACCACCACTACACCACAACACCACACCACGACTGTAACACGTACCACTACTACACCACACCATTACACACCACTACTACACCACACTACACACTACACCACACAACACCACCACACCACACAACACCACAACTCCACTACACCACACTACACCACACCACCACACTACACCACACCACACTACACCACTACTACACCACACTACACCACACCACAACTGTAACACGTTGTACCACCACTACTACACTACTACTACACCACACTACACCACACCACGACTGTAACACTTTGTACCACCACCACCACTACACCACGACTGCCCCGCGTACATTCTGACGGATTCTCACCCTGGACACCGACCGATGAGACGCTTCCCTTGGCGCCAGGGGCAGATGTGGTACAATAAAAGCGACCGGCGAAGGAATCCCCAGGTCTTGTCGGTGTTAGTTTGACACGTCCCCGTTGGCTGTCGCGACCAACGTCAACTCGTACAGCGAGCAGGAAACCGGGCGGAAAGTTCCTCCAGGATTTTATAATGACGACGACGACGATGAGCAGAGCTCTAAACTTATCGGCAAACTCTTACCAATTTGGCACGCGCACGCAGAGACAAAGATCCCCCGTGTAGCCTTAACAGACTGTAGGGGCAAGTGCTGTTAGCGAGCACCTATGAAGGCCGGAACGGTACACGAGGGGGCGGGTGGCCGGCACCACCCCTGGCCGCCTTTGTCTCCCCAGTGGCGATGTTTACACAACGCACCAGGGTACTCATGTAATGCCGAGTCGACCTAGGGGAGGCCCGGGACCGGTTCAGATGATCGTCGCCGGCGGCATCGGCCGTGAGCGGGAATCGAACCCCGGGTCACCACCACCTGACACACACCACGTGACACACACCACCTCACACACACCACCTCACTCACCACCTCACACGCACCACCTCACACACACCACCTCACACACCACCTCACACACACCACCACACACACACCACGTGACACACCACCTCACACACACCACCTGACACACCACGTGACACACCACCTCACACAAACCACCTCACACACACCACCTGACACTGTTGTATCTAGGCCCCTTTTCCATCTTAATGTTAACAGGTAATTTTCCGATACATATAGATACATGTTTCTATTGTTTTTTTTTATAATAATGAATAAAAACACCAAACCAGGCCTCCGCATGGCATGTGGAGGTTCTCTTTACCATGACCCACTAACACGATTTTGACATTAAGAGCCCTCCCAGGGTCAGAGGGAGCAGATAGAGAGCAGAGCACAGCGAATTGCAAGGGGCTGACGTAAACACACCAAGCCAGGGTCACTGGGAGTTTGCGTTAGCCTAGATATAGTTCAGTCAAAAAGCTGATTGGTTCTACATTACTATTAAAGTAACTTAAAATCGGAATTCAACGACAGGGTAGGCTAAAGTTATTGATCTTCTCACCAACTTCAATTGAACCCTGCCAATAGCTACATCAATGTAACCATCAACCGTCTATTGGTTTAACATTAAATCTATTTTCATATTTTAATAATTTTTATACGACTGGACCCAAAGCCTATAACAATCAGGTTTTCCGAAGTCAACATGAATGTTCTAACCCAGACATGAGCGAATAATGAGCAGAGTGGATATAAGGTTGGAGAAGAAAGGAAAATAAGCGCAGCAAACTGCAAACGTAGGCAAAAAGCCAGGAACAACCAACCAACCTAACAACAGCAAGCCGGGGCTAGACAGGCCATCAAATTAGATAAATCCCGGGGTCAGAGGTCACAGACCAAGGGCTGAGAGGCAGACGAAAACCAGAACTGACTCCAGGGCTAACCCGCCCTCACCTACACGGAGTGACGGAAATTAATGAGGCCTTGAATTGGCGGCATCAGCGAAAACAGCGGTCACCACGCGCTAGAGAGAGTGAGGGCCAAAGAGTGTAGAGCAGTGGTTCTTAACCTGGGTTCGATCGAACCCCAGGGGTTCGGTGAGTCGATCTCAGGGGTTCGGCAGAGCCCCCGCCACGGAGGTCCGGACACACTTGAATTATTGTGTAAATTTGTGATAACACACACGGCCCGCTTGGCCATCACTGGCTGCAGATGATCATGCTACACTGCTTGGCCAATCAGCGCTGCGGGGAATTTAGTGCGTACTCAGTAGTCAACGTGTGACTGTTGTTGTCGTACGTCGTGTGATTTCTTTAATATTTTATCCATACTAACTATGTCGGGCAAAAGAAGAAAGTGGTCGGACGAATATGTACAACATGGATTCTCATGTATCACGGAACGTGATGGGAGTGAGCGTCCTATCTGCATGATTTGCAACGCCAAGTTGAGCAACTCTAGTCTTGCACCGGCAAAACTAAAGGAACACTTCTTGAAGCTGCATGGAGACGGAGAATACAAGAACACAACACTTGCTGAATTCAGGGTGAAGAGAGCCAGATTCCATGAAAGGGCCTCTCTGCCTGCTCTTGGATTTGTACCTGTTAACAAACCGATCCTGACAGCATCGTACAAAGTTGCTTACCTGATCGCAAAGCAGGGCAAGCCACACACCATTGGTGAAACACTTGTGAAACCAGCTGCATTAAAGATGGCGAATCTGATACTCGGAACAGCGGCCGAAGGTAAATTATCCCAAATTCCCCTTTCAAATGACACCATCAGTGACAGAATAGAAGACATGAGTAAAGACATCTTGGCTCAAGTAGTCGCGGATCTGATTTCAAGCCCGGCAAAATTCAGCCTTCAACTCGACGAAACCACAGACGTTTCTGATCTAAGCCAGCTTGCTGTTTTTGTACGCTATGTGAAAGACGACATGATAAAAGAAGAGTTTTTATTTTGTAAGCCTCTTACAACAACAACGAAGGCAGCCGATGTGAAGAAGCTTGTGGATGACTTCTTCAGAGACAACAATCTTTCATGGGATATGGTTTCTGCAGTTTGTACGGACGGAGCTCCAGTCATGCTGGGAAGAAAGTCTGGTTTTGGTGCGCTAGTAAAGGCCGATGCACCACACATCATTGTGACGCATTGTATTCTGCACAGGCATGCGTTGGCAACAAAAACCTTACCTCCAAAAATGGCAGAAGTATTAAAAACTGTGGTGGAATGTGTGAACTATGTGCGAAAAAGTGCTCTGAGGCACCGCATCTTCAGTGAGCTGTGTAAAGAAATGGGCTCTGAATTTGAGGTACTTCTGCTCCATTCTAATATTCGGTGGTTATCCCGGGGACAGGTGCTGAATCGTGTTTTTGCCATGCGTGTGGAATTAGCCCTGTTTTTGCAAGAGCACCAACACTGCCATGCAGATTGCTTCAAAAATCCTGAGTTCATTCTCATTTTAGCGTACATGGCTGATATATTCGCAGCTCTCAATCATCTCAATCAGCAGATGCAGGTTGGTGGAGTCAATATCATGGAAGCGGAAGAACACCTGAAGGCTTTTCAAAAAAAGCTACCGTTATGGAAACGACGAACAGAGAACAATAACTTCGCAAACTTCCCGCTTCTGGACGACTGTGCAAGTAAGATCGAAGATGTGTCTGGAATCGGAGATATTTCTGTATCCACGGAACTGAAGCAAACAATTGCTACGCACTTAGATGAGCTTGCAAAGTCTCTCGACGGATATTTCCCTACAAGAGAGTCATATCCAGCATGGGTGAGACAGCCGTTCACGTTTGCTGTTGAAACAGATGTCAATGATGAATTCCTCGACGAAATCATTGAAATTCAGCAGAGCCAGGTTCAACAGCAACTCTTCAGAACAACAACGCTCTCAACGTTTTGGTGTCGACAAATGAACAAGTATCCAGTTATTGCTAAGAAAGCCCTGGATTTTTTTATACCATTTGTTACAACATATCTTTGTGAGCAATCCTTTTCGAGGATGCTGGACATAAAAACGAAGAAAAGGAACAGACTTTGCTGTGAAAATGACATGAGAGTGGCACTTGCCAAGGTGAAGCCACGCATATCTGAACTGATCTCTCAAAGGCAACAGCAGAAGTCACATTGATTTCCAGGTATGTAATTTGTTGTGAGTTTATGCATTGTGTTGGTTTTATTCTTTGAACAAGGTAATGTTCATGCACAGCTCATTTTGTGTACCAGTAAAAAACATATCTATGTCTTGAATTTGAAAAAAAATCACATTTTATTTTTCACTAAAGAGGGGTTCGGTGAATGCGCATATGAAACTGGTGGGGTTCGGTACCTCCAACAAGGTTAAGAACCACTGGTGTAGTGTATAGTGTAGTGTATCGTGTAGTGTATAGTAGTGTATAGTGTACAGTGTATTGTATAGTGTATAGTGTAGTGTATAGTGTAGTGTATAGTGTAATGTATAGTGTAGTGTATAGTGTAGTGTACAGTATAGTGTAGTATATATAGTGTAGTGCATAGTGTAATGCATAGTGTAGTGTGTAGTGTAGTGTAGTACACTAGCACATCACACTGGTGGGTTAGCGAGCCAAGCAACAACATTTGCACTCTGGACACCGTGACATTTCGCCAGCAATCACAACAACCAGCTTCGTCAGGCGACAGCCACATTTGTGCATTTATTCATTCACACAATCTAACCCGGCTGATATCGGCTTGCCGAAAACCAACAGCGTCAAACTACGAAAGTGCCGCGGCATCGTGGGAGCGGCCGATGAAACTGGCCGGGTTCGGGGAGAAATAAAAAAACCGGGACGCTGACGTGGCGCACGAAGGCTCACGGCGTTGTACGCGCCATCGTGACGCCGCTTGTCGCCCCGGTAAAACAATAATATAAACACGCGGAACTCCCTCTCGGTGCCGGACGTCGTGACGGACCGTGCCGATTTCGCCGCTCGTTGACCCCCGGCCACGCGAAGGCGAATTTAAATTCTCCCCCCACCCCCCCACCCCCCTCTCACCTGGCTCCCTGGCACCACGCCCAGTCGCCTCCCGTCCAGCGGCACACCAACGCCGGGGGAAAGCGCTGGGAGGTGAGAGACCGTCGCGAAGACTAAAATAAAATAACAAAAAACTGCGTCCGGTAACAGAGAGCTCGTAAAACAAAATTCCCACCCCCCAAAAAAAGTGAAAAACCAAACTCGGGGCACCGATTGTAACCGGCACGAGGCAAATATCCCCCAATGCTGAAAAACATCGCTCAGTTGGGATCATCTTCTTTGGTTCTTTCGGTAAAGTCACGTAGAATGGGAATAAAATAATAAATTGATAAAATAAAATAACAATAATATTCTCACGACGTTTCGGCCACAACACAAGCGGCCTTCATCAGGTGAAGGGGCGAGACTGTCTGGTAGGACAGCGCTGGAGTGAAAGAGCCACGTTCAGATCACGGCCTTTAAGCTGTGTGAGAGGAACAAAGCGCCTTGACAAAGGAATTAGCATATAATTTAGCATTGAAATGGCTGAATGATTAGCTTGTGGCTGGTCACAGAAATAGCTATGTTAAAAGTTAAAGCATACACATCCGCAGAGGCACCCATTGTTAAAGGAATTAGCATAGAATTTAGCATTGAAATAGCTAAGTTAAGGCATACACATCCGCAGAGGCACCCCTTGACAATGGAATTAGCATAGAATTTAGCATTGAAATAGCTGAGTGATTAGCTTGTAGCTGCTACAGAAATAGATACGTTAAAGTCAGAGCATACACATTCACCGAGGCACTTAGTACAAATCAAACAGGAGAATTTAGCATTGAAATAACTAGGCGAATTTAGCATTGAAATAACTGAGTGATTAGCTAGTGACTGGTCACAGAAATGACTACACATCTGAGCTATTCACAGTACTATATAGTGAACCAATAAAAACGAAAATATAAATTACCTTCATGTTATCAATAAACTCTATATTCTCCAATCAGCTAAGCTACCAACAATAAGTCGTTATATATCACAATGCTATATGGCGAAAAAATGGGTGGATTCTTACCCTCAAATTTCAGCACCACGGATAGCTACGGGCCCCATTCAGACGGACGAGTTCGTCCATGGTCGGAACAGAGGAGGGGGAGAGAGACAGCTGCGAGGCCCTAGTATACTCCATGTTGTAAAACTATACCATTAACCGTGGTGTGAGAGGAATTAAGAGGCAATGCTGGCGAAAGAGCTGCGGTCTGAAGGTCATCGTAAAAATACAATTAATTAAGAACAGAAATGATTTAAAACATCTTTCCAGTGGTTACTAAGCCTGAATCCATCTTCTCAGTTGAAATTGTCTCTGTGCTTGTATATGTGAATGGCCTCATGAACGAATCTCTCATGGTAGCCGGTTGGTTTGCAAAGAACCTCCGTCTTGGAGAAGTCAATGTCATGTGAGCCCACTGAATTATAACAGTGATCTGCCACGGCAGAGGAGTTCGTCCTACCGTGTTTCAAGTCTGCTTTATGTTCGCGGATGCGGTCCGAGATATGTCTTTTGGTTTCTCCAATGTAGCTACTACCACAGAGGCACTTTAGTTTGTAAACGCCCGGGTACTGTATGTCTGGAACAGCATCTTTTACAGATGGAACTAAATCACGGATTTTATGTACTGTGTTGAACCATCACCTTACCCTACATTGCAGGGGTCACTAAAAAGATCTCCAAAATCCTGAATAAACACAAGATCCAGGTCCGATTCAACACAGTACATAAAATCCGTGATTTAGTTCCATCTGTAAAAGATGCTGTTCCAGACATACAGTACCGGGGCGTTTACAAACTAAAGTGCCTCTGTGGTAGTAGCTACATTGGAGAAACCAAAAGACATATCTCGGACCGCATCCGCGAACATAAAGCAGACTTGAAACACGGTAGGACGAACTCCTCTGCCGTGGCAGATCACTGTTATAATTCAGTGGGCTCACATGACATTGACTTCTCCAAGACGGAGGTTCTTTGCAAACCAACCGGCTACCATGAGAGATTCGTTCATGAGGCCATTCACATATACAAGCACAGAGACAATTTCAACCGAGAAGATGGATTCAGGCTTAGTAACCACTGGAAAGATGTTTTAAATCATTTCTGTTCTTAATTAATTGTATTTTTACGATGACCTTCAGACCGCAGCTCTTTCGCCAGCATTGCCTCTTAATTCCTCTCACACCACGGTTAATGGTATAGTTTTACAACATGGAGTATACTAGGGCCTCGCAGCTGTCTCTCTCCCCCTCCTCTGTTCCGACCATGGACGAACTCGTCCGTCTGAACGGGGCCCGTAGCTATCCGTGGTGCTGAAATTTGAGGGTAAGAATCCACCCATTTTTTCGCCATATAGCATTGTGATATATAACGACTTATTGTTGGTAGCTTAGCTGATTGGAGAATATAGAGTTTATTGATAACATGAAGGTAATTTATATTTTAGTTTTTATTGGTTCACTATATAGTACTGTGAATAGCTCAGATGTGTAGTCATTTCTGTGACCAGTCACTAGCTAATCACTCCGTTATTTCAATGCTAAATTCGCCTAGTTATTTCGATGCTAAATTCTCCTGTTTGATTTGTACTAAGTGCCTCGGTGAATGTGTATGCTCTGACTTTAACGTAGCTATTTCTGTAGCAGCTACAAGCTAATCACTCAGCTATTTCAATGCTAAATTCTATGCTAATTCCATTGTCAAGGGGTGCCTCTGCGGATGTGTATGCCTTAACTTAGCTATTTCAATGCTAAATTCTATGCTAATTCCTTTAACAATGGGTGCCTCTGCGGATGTGTATGCTTTAACTTTTAACATAGCTATTTCTGTGACCAGCCACAAGCTAATCATTCAGCCATTTCAATGCTAAATTATATGCTAATTCCTTTGTCAAGGCGCTTTGTTCCTCTCACACAGCTTAAAGGCCGTGATCTGAACGTGGCTCTTTCACTCCAGCGCTGTCCTACCAGACAGTCTCGCCCCTTCACCTGATGAAGGCCGCTTGTGTTGTGGCCGAAACGTCGTGAGAATATTATTGTTATTTTATTTTATCAATTTATTATTTTATTCTCATTCTACGTGACTTTACCGAAAGAACCAAACAAGATGAATCATTGCAGTCACGAAAGCTTTAAATCGAAATTCAGTTGGGATCAAACAACAACAACAAATCTTCTTGGTTCTTTCGGGGGGGGTTCACCCGCTCGCGAAGCGACAAGCCCCGGCGTTGCCCCGGCAACCACGGCAAGATGGGGCGTGGCAAGGTGGAGCACGGCAAGGTGGAGCACGGCAAGGTGGAGCACTCTCGCTCCTCCCCCCCCCCACCCCGAGCCGCTTCTCAAAAATCTTCCTCCCTCGCCTCGTCGTCATCTTCGTCTTTGAAAACCTGCGGGGGTCGGAATAAATTAGAGAGACGGTGACCGACCCCACCCACCCCCCCCCTGGGGTGGCCAGAAGCGGATCGCTCACTCAGCCTAAGCAGGAGCATCGGTGATGTGGGCGGACACTCGCTCACCGCTCGCTCGCTCACCGCTCACCGCTCGCTCGCTCACCGCTCGCTCACCGCTCACTCACCACCCACCCCTCCTCACCGCGTAGTCGTAGCTTCCAGCTCCGCTGTCTTGGTGCTGAGGCTGCGGTGGCAACTCGTGCAGCCCTTCATCCGCCTTGTTGCCACTCTCTAGCGTTAGCAACTACACACGGAGCATCCCCACAACACGCACAGTGTGTGGTGAATCTGTGGGTCTCTGTGTGTGGTGAGTCTGTGGGTCTCTGTATGGTGAGTCTGTGGGTCTCTGTGTGGTGAGTCTATGGGTCTCTGTGTGGTGAGTCTGTGGGTCTCTGTGTGTGGTGAGTCTGTGGGTCTCTGTATGGTGAGTCTGTGGGTCTCTGTGTGGTGAGTCTATGCGTCTCTGTGTGGTGAGTCTGTGGGTCGCTGTGTGGTGAGTCTGTGGGTCTCTGTGTGGTGAGTCTGTGGGTCTCTCTGTGTGGTGAGTCTATGGGTCTCTGTGTGGTGAGTCTGTGGGTCTCTGTGTGGTGAGTCTGTGGGTCTCTGTGTGAGTCTGTGGGTCTCTGTGTGGTGAGTCTATGGGTCTCTGTGTGGTGAGTCTGTGGGTCTCTGTGTGGTGAGTCTATGGGTCTCTGTGTGGTGAGTCTGTGGGTCTCTCTGTGTGGTGAGTCTATGGGTCTCTGTGTGGTGAGTCTGTGGGTCTCTGTGTGGTGAGTCTGTCGGTCTCTGTGTGAGTCTGTGGGTCTCTGTGTGGTGAGTCTATGGGTCTCTGTGCGGTGAGTCTGTGGGTCTCTGTGTGGTGAGTCTATGGGTCTCTGTGTGGTGAGTCTGTGGGTCTCTGTGTGGTGAGTCTATGGGTCTCTGTGTGGTGAGTCTGTGGGTATTATTTTGGCAATCGTCATCAGGAGGAGAAAAGAGGGGGATGAAAGCCGCTGAAGCAGCAGGCTGTTTTAAAGTTTTAAAGTTGGGTGTAGCCCAAGGGTCATAAACAAAGTGGGCACAACTTTACCGAAAGACCCAAAGAAAATGAATTCCTGCAGTCACGAAAGCTTTAGGTCGAGTCTAACTGTGTCTCTGTATATACACTACACTACTATATACTACACTATACACTACACTACTATACACTACACTACTATACACTACACTACACAGAATACGGAGAGAGACACGGATGGACTGGGCCTCTGTGTCCTGGCGGTGTGCCACTCACGGAGCCACGGTCGCCCGCCGCGTTTCTCTGCGGTGCCTTGGGGAGCGTGGGGGGATCCTCCGTGCACGCATGTGGGTAGTGGGGGGGTGGTGGGGTAGTGGTGGGGGGGGGGCACAGCGGCAGGTCGTCACACAGACGACCCCGCGGGCACCGCCGACGTCCGCCCGACGTCCGAGAGAAGCGAGCGACTCACGAGGGGCCCCAGGGCTCGTGACGACGCTGACGCTGACGGCGGTGGCGGTAGAGCAGCAGCAGCGTGGCCACCAGGGCGAGGGACACGGCGAGGATCGCGGCCGGAGCGGCCCAGCTGGCCCGGCCCGCCGCCGCTGCCGCCGCAGAATTCTCTGCGTGGCCAAACGGTCCCCCGCGTGGCGTCAGCGTGCCGCCGTAGTACGACGACAACCGCCGCGATGACCACACGCGCCAGGCTAGGTGCGCTTTGAGGCTCGCGGCGCTCGCACCCGGGCGTTGCGGGTCGAGGGAGCGAGACGGAGGGACGGACGGAGACAAAGTTCCCCCGTGAAGGCCCTGGCGGACTGTCAGGGCGGGTGCTGTTAGCGAGTATCAGCAGCTGTGAAGGCCGTGATTGTGACAAACGAGGCGATGGGTGGCCAGAACAGGGACACACACACACGCACACGCAATACACACACATGCACATGGACACACACACACGCACACGAACACACACACGTACACACACACACGAACACACACGCACACACACACACGGACACACACGCACACACACACACATGCATGCACACGCACAGACACGCACACACACACGAACAGACATGCATGCACACACACACACACACACGGACACGCACACACGCACCAACACACACACACGTACACACACGCACCAACACACACACACGAACACACACACACGCACACACACGCACACGGACACACACGCACACACACGCACACACACATGCATGCACACGCACACGGACAGACACGCACACGCACACACACACGAACAGACATGCATGCACACACACACGGACACACACACGGACACGCACACACGCACCAACACACACACACACAAACCAACACACACACACGTCCACGGACACACACACACCCACACACACACACCCACACGTACATGCACACACACACACACACGTACACGGACACACACACATGCAACATTCAGAGATGTGAACAAACCTGTTCGTGTGTCCAGTTGCCTGTTCGGACCGAAAGTCGTGAGTTCAACCGGCGTGCAACAGACGGCGGTGGTGGCATCTACATCTGTAGAACGTGAAGAACCAGTGGCATTTACATCTGTAGAACGTGAAGAACCAGTGGCATCTACATCTGCAGAGCGTGAAGAACCAGTGGCATTAATATCAACAGAATACGAAAAAACAGTGACATGTACATCTGTAGCACGTAAAGAACCAGTGGCATCTACATCTGCTGAACGTGAAGAACCAGTGGCATCTACATCTGCAGAGCGTGAAGAACCAGTGGCATCTACATCTGCAGAGCGTGAAGAACCAGTGGCATCTACATCTGCAGAACGTGAAGAGAACGTCAATAACCAGTGGCATCTCCATCTGCAGAACGTGAAGAACCAGTGGCATCTACATCTGCAGAACGTGAAGAACCAGTGGCATCTACATCTGCAGAGCGTGAAGAACCAGTGGCATCTACATCTGCAGAAGATAATGAGCTTTGGGTCTCCATGTGAGTCTATGGGTCTCTGTGTGAGTAGTCTATGGGTCTCGGTGTGATGAGTCTATAGGTCTCTGTGTGAGTCTATGGGTCTCTGTGTGAGTAGTCTATGGGTGGCTGTGTGATGAGTCTATGGGTTTCTGTGTGAGTCTATGGGTCTCTCTGTGAGTAGTCTATGGGTCTCTGTGTGAGTAGTCTATGGGTGTCTGTGTGAGTAGTCTATGGGTGTCTGTGTGATGAGTCTATGGGTCTCTGTGTGAGTAGTCTATGGGTGTCTGTGTGATGAGTCTATGGGTCTCTGTGTGAGTAGTCTATGGGTCTCTGTGTGAGTAGTCTATGGGTGTCTGTGTGAGTAGTCTATGGGTGTCTGTGTGAGTAGTCTATGGGTCTCTGTGTAAGTAGTCTATGGGTCTCTGTGTGAGTAGTCTATGGGTGTCTGTGTGAGTAGTCTATGGGTGTCTGTGTGAGTAGTCTATGGGTCTCTGTGTAAGTAATCTATGGGTCTCTGTGTGATGAGTCTATGGGTCTCTGTGTGAGTAGTCTATGGGTCTCTGTGTGATGAGTCTATGGGTCTCTGTGTGAGTAGTCTATGGGTGTCTGTGTGATGAGTCTATGGGTCTCTGTGTGAGTAGTCTATGGGTCTCTGTGTGAGTAGTCTATGGGTGTCTGTGTGAGTAGTCTATGGGTGTCTGTGTGAGTAGTCTATGGGTCTCTGTGTAAGTAGTCTATGGGTCTCTGTGTGAGTAGTCTATGGGTGTCTGTGTGAGTAGTCTATGGGTGTCTGTGTGAGTAGTCTATGGGTCTCTGTGTAAGTAATCTATGGGTCTCTGTGTGATGAGTCTATGGGTCTCTGTGTGAGTAGTCTATGGGTCTCTGTGTGATGAGTCTATGGGTCTCTGTGTGAGTAGTCTATGGGTGTCTGTGTGATGAGTCTATGGGTCTCTGTGTGAGTAGTCTATGGGTGTCTGTGTGATGAGTCTATGGGTCTCTGTGTGAGTAGTCTATGGGTCTCTGAGTGAGTAGTCTATGGTGTCTGTGTGATGAGTCCATGGGTCTCTGTGTGAGTAGTCTATGGGTGTCTGTGTGAGTCTATGGGTCTCTGTGTGAGTAGACTATGGGTCTCTGTGTGAGTCTATGGGTCTCTGTGTGAGTCTATGGGTCTCTGTGTGAGTAGTCTATGGGTGTCTGTGTGATGAGTCTATGGGTCTCTGTGTGAGTAGTCTATGGGTGTCTGTGTGAGTAGTCTATGGGTGTCTGTGTGAGTAGTCTATGGGTCTCAGTGTGAGTCTATGGGTCTCTGTGTGAGTAGTCTATGGGTGTCTGTGTGATGAGTCTATGGGTCTCTGTGTGAGTAGTCTATGGGTGACTGTGTGAGTAGTCTATGGGTGTTTGTGTGAGTAGTCTATGGGTCTCAGTGTGAGTCTATGGGTCTCTGTGTGTATGAGTCTATGGGTCTCTGTGTGAGTAGTCTATGGGTGTCTGTGTGATGAGTCTATGGGTCTCTGTGTGAGTAATCTATGGGTCTCTGTGTGAGTAGTCTATGAGTGTCTGTGTGAGTAGTCTATGGGTCTCTGTGTAAGTAGTCTATGGGTCTCTTTGTGAGTAGTCCATGGGTGTCTGTGTGAGTAGTCTATGGGTGTCTGTGTGAGTAGTCTATGGGTCTCTGTGTAAATATTCTATGGGTGTCTGTGTGAGTAGTCCATGGGTCTCTGTGTGAGTAGTCTATGGGTCTCTGTGTGATGAGTCTATGGGTCTCTGTGTGAGTATTCTATGGGTCTCTGTGTGAGTAGTCTATGGGTCTCTGTGTGAGTCTATGGGTCTCTGAGTGAGTAGTCTATGGGTGTCTGTGTGAGTAGTCTATGGGTCTCTGTGTGAGTCTATGGGTCTCTGTGTGAGTAGTCTATGGGTCTCTGTGTGAGTAGTCTATGGGTGTCTGTGTGAGTAGTCTATGGGTCTCTGTGTGAGTAGTCTATGGGTGTCTGTGTGAGTAGTCTATGGGTGTATGTGTGAGTCTATGGGTCTCTGTGTGAGTAGTCTATGGGTGTCTGTGTGAGTAGTCTATGGGTGTCTGTGTGAGTAGTCTATGGGTCTCTGTGTGAGTAGTCTATGGGTGTCTGTGTGAGTAGTCTATGGGTGTCTGTGTGAGTAGTCTATGGGTCTCTGTGTGAGTAGTCTATGGGTGTCTGTGTGAGTAGTCTATGGATCTCTGTGTGAGTAGTCTATGGATCTCTGTGTGAGTAGTCTATGGGTGTCTGTGTGAGTAGTCTATGGGTGTCTGTGTGAGTAGTCTATGGGTCTCTGTGTGAGTAGTCTATGGGTGTCTGTGTGAGTAGTCTATGGGTGTCTGTGTGAGTAGTCTATGGGTCTCTGTGTGAGTAGTCTATGGGTGTCTGTGTGAGTAGTCTATGGATCTCTGTGTGAGTAGTCTATGGATCTCTGTGTGAGTAGTCTATGGGTGTCTGTGTGAGTAGTCTATGGGTGTCTGTGTGAGTAGTCTATGGGTGTCTGTGTGAGTAGTCTATGGGTTTCTGTGTGAGTAGTCTATGGGTGTCTGCGTGAGTAGTCTATGGGTCTCTGCATGATGAGTCTATGGGTCTCTGCGTGGGGCAGTGTCAATCCTCACCGATGACAGAGAGGTTGACCCTCCCCTCGAAGTTGTCGTGGGGGAAGGTGGCCACGTGGCAGAGGAAGAGGCCCCCGTCGCCACCCCGCACGTCCAGCAGCTCCAGCGAGACGTCGCCGGGAGGCCCCCCAACGCGGAACCGCAGTCGGCCCGCGAGGGACGAGTTGGAGTACGCCGTGCCGTGCAGCGGGCTGAGTGCGGCCAAATTGGCCCCCGCCCAGACGTTGCCACGGGAGGCCTTCAGCCAGTTGGCCTGCACCACCACCACGGCCGCACCCCACAGAACGCAGCGCAGCAGCGCCACCTTCTGGCCGACCACCGCCGTGACCTGGCCGTCCGTGTCGACACCCACACGAGGGGCTGGGTGGGAAGACAACACAGAGACCCATAGACTACTCATAGAGACCCATAGACTACTCATAGAGACCCATAGACTACTCATAGAGAGCCATAAACTACTCACACAGACACCCATAGACTACTCACAGAGACCCATAGACTACTCATAGAGACCCATAGACTACTCACGCAGAGTCCCATAGACGACTTATAGACCGACAAGACTATTTACGCAGAGATCCATAGAGTACTCATAGAGACCCATAGACTATCTTCTTTGGTAATTTCGATAAAGTCACGTAGAATGAGAATAAAATAATAAATTGATAAAATAACACAATAATATTCTTACGACGTATCGGCCACAACACAAGCGGCCATCATCAGGTGAAGGGACGAGACTGTCTGGAGGACAGCGCTGGTCTGAGCGTGGCTGTGTTCGCTCCAGCGCTGTCCTCGTGTTCGCTCCAGCGCTGTCCTCCAGACAGTCTCGTCCCTTCACCTGATGAAGGCCGCTTGTGTTGTGGCCGAAACGTCGTGAGAATATTATTGTGTTATTTTATTTTATCAATTTATTTTATTCTCATTCTACGTGGTGACTTTACCGAAAGAACCAAAGATGAATCCTTGCAGTCACGAAAGCTTTAAATCGAAATCCATAGACTACTCATAGAAACTCATAGACTACTCACGCAGAGTCCCATAGACCACTCAGAGACCCACAAGACTACTCACACAGAGACCCATAGACCACTCATAGAGATCCACAAGACTACTCACACAGAGACCCACTTCACACGCACAAAAATACCTCTCACTCATTCACCCAGCCACCCACTCACCCACGGTGCTGTGTGGTGGAGGGACGGAGACACACGACAGTGGAGACCACTCCCCTGCCTTCCACCGTGGCAAGTCGGCTACCATTCTCACGCGGACACAGTACTCATCCTCGCGTCCCGGCAGAAGCATCATTCGGTGTTGGTACCGGCATCCGATGAAGCGCTCCTGGCAGTAAGCATCATCATCATCAGTAGTAGCAGCAGTAGTAGTAGCAGCAACAGCATCATCATCAGTAGTAGTAGCATCATCAGTAGTAGTGTCATTGGTAGTATCCTCATCATCAGTAGCAGCATCGCCACCCACCCACTCAACCACGCACATCTCCCGCCACAACCTCCCGACCCCCGTCACAACTCCCGCAATCTCTCACCGTGAGTTGAACGCCGCCTCTTGTCGAAATGTCAACCTGATGGTGGAACTTCACGTCGTGCGACACCAGCGCCCTCCACCCCCGCCCGACGGAGACCAACAACGACAGCTTCCGCACCTCCGGCTCTCCGTCGACCACCGCCTCCAACTCCCCAGCCACCCCAGGACCACCGTCATCACGGCGGTCATCGTCACCGCCGTCACGGTCATCGTCATCGCCGTCGTCGTTGTCGCTGTAGCCATCATCGTCGTTGTCTTCATCGTCACCCACAACACCGCACTCCTCATCCTCATCCTCACCACCATCGCCCTCCTCCTCCTCCTCCCCCCGCGTCAGTTTGTCGAGCCTCAGGGTGAACGACGAAGCGCTGAGCACAGCTGAGACACGGGAGAGGGGGGGTCATGGCGAGGGATGTTTGTGTGATCTCTCCCTGTCCTACAGAGTGAGTGAGTGCAGTTTGTGTGATCTCCCCCTGTCCTACAGAGTGTGTGAGTGGAGTTTGTGTGATCTCCCCCTGTCCTACAGAGTGAGTGGAGTTTGTGTGATCTCCCCCTGTCCTACAGAGTGAGTGAGTGGAGTTTGTGTGATCTCCCCCTGTGCTACAGAGTGAGTGAGTGGAGTTTGTGTGATCTCCCCCTGTCCTACAGAGTGAGTGAGTGGAGTTTGTGTGATCTCCCCCTGTGCTACAGAGTGAGTGAGTGGAGTTTGTGTGATCTCCCCCTGTCCTACAGAGTGAGTGGAGTTTGTGTGATCTCCCCTTGTGAGCCGAAGACACACACACAGGCAGAAAGAGTCACAGACATACACAGCGACACACACAAAGATGACAAAGATCCTCCGTGTAGCCTGAAAAATACCGTTGGGGCAAGTGCTGTTAGTGAGCACCAGACAGACACGGACAAAGAGAGACACAGAGAGAGAGACACAGAGAGACACACACACACAGAGACACAGAGAGACACAGAGAGACACACACACACAGACACAGAGAGAGACACACACACACAGAGACACAGAGAGAGAGACACACACACAGAGACACAGGCATATGTACAATCTCGTGCCACTCACTTTCCATCAAGGGCAGGACCACAACCGCGACCCAGGGTGAGGATCGTGACGGCGAGGATGAGAAGGAGAATCTCACACGGAGGAGGTAGCGGTCACCGGGATCGTCCAGCGCCGAGGAGACGTCGCACCGTGTCTCCGTTGTTGCAGCGCAGACGGTCTGCCAGCGGGCTCGTCTGAAGCTGCGCAGACAGAGACACAGGGAGGAGTGGTGAGGGTGGTGAGGAGCCAGTGGGTGAGAGAGACGTGTGTGTGTGTGAGTGAGTGGGTTGGTGGATGAGTGGGTTGGTGAGTGAGTGGGTGAGTGGGTTGGTGAGTGGGTGAATGGGTTGGTGAGTGAGTGGGTGAATGGGTGAGTGGGTGATTGAGTGGGTGAGTGAGTGGGTTGGTGAGTGAGTGGGTTGGTGAGTGGGTTGGTGAGTGAGTGGGTGGGTGAGTGGGTTGGTGAGTGAGTGGGTGAGTGGGTAAGTTGGTTGGTGAGTGAGTGGGTGAGTGGGTTGGTGAGTGAGTGGGTTAGTGAGTGGGTGAGTGGGTTGGTGAGTGAGTGGCTGAGTGAGTGAGCATCTCACAGTTTGCTCTGAACTCTGTATGTAACATTCAGGAACGTTGAGTTGGTCGTGGTCGTGGTGGTCGAGTTGATGGTTAAAGGATCAACAAGTGGGGGTCTATCCCCTCCATCCCCACTGGGAGCCGCTTCAACGGGGTCCCAGCAAAGGGTCGCCAGGAGGTCTCGAGACTCCAAACGAACATTCAGTGGGAACAGCGGAGCTGGGCAGATGGGGAAAAAACACTCAAGAGTGCGCTAACCACTGCACCACCACTCCTCACTCACACACAGTGCGTTAACCACTGCACCACCACTCCCCACACACTTACACACACAGTGTGCTAACCACTGCACCACCACTCCACACACACAGTGCGTTAACCACTGCACCACCACTCCCCACTCACACCCACACAGTGCGTTAACCACTGCACCACCACTCCCCACACACACACAGTGCGTTAACCACTGCACCACCACTCCCCACACACAGTGCGCTAACCACTGCACCACCACTCCCCACACACTCACAGTGCGCTAACCACTGCACCACCACTCCCCACTCACACACAGTGCGCTAACCACTGCACCACCACTCCCCACACACTCACACACAGTGCGCTAACCACTGCACCACCACTCCCCACTCACACACACACAGTGCGCTATCCACTGCACCACCACTCCCCACACACACACAGTGCGCTAACCACTGCACCACCACTCCACACTCACACAGTGCGCTAACCACTGTACCACCACTCCCCACTCACACTTACACAGTGCGCTAACCACTGCACCACCACTCTCCACACAATCACAACCTGGCACCCGATTTATCGACCACCTCGGGCTCTGCTCACCGTGGCTGCTGCACGTGACAAGGTGGTGGAGGAGGAGGAGAGGCAGGATGAAGGGGAAGAGTAGGCCAAGTTTGTAGAGTTTCGACATCGCCATTAACTCCACACGCAGCCACGCGCCCGCCTCACCCAAGTCACGTGCTGAGGAAATCGATTCAAGGTTAAATTAAAAACTCGGATCGATTCCTATGGGGATAACAAATGCGAATCGATAGTGGTCAAAAATGTAGCCGATGGCATCGATCCCTATTGGGACTGCATTGGAATTGACGTTGGTCGTGAGTGTAAAATGGAATCGAATACATTTTCGATAACATTGGAATTGATTATGGCGATTTGTTCTAATAACATAGGAATCGATCTAGCTAGTGATTTGAAGCGCATAGAATCGAATCCCATTGGGATACCTACAATGAGAATCGATTGTTAGAAAAGGAGAACGTTTAGAATCGATTCCTATTGAGAATGAATCAGAATCAGAAAGGGTATTCGCCATGAAAGTTCACACCGACACGGAAGTTACTTTGGCAGGATGGTGCATACATTCAACATATAGGAATCTAAAATCTTAAATAAGTTTTAAACAAGTCTTACTATAATAATAAGGATTAAAAGTCTAACTAACACCAAGGGGCTGAAGTATATAAAATTGAATAAATATCGAATATAAAATAGCTTTAAGATATAATTTAAAAAAATACAAATAGGTTAACATAGTTAATATCGGCAAGGTTTCATTATGTAGATAAAATGTTAACAGGCCAGCAGCAGATGGGAAGAAACTGTCTTTATGGCGTGAGGTTTTGGTCCTGATGGACCGAAGCCTTCTGCCGGAGGGGAGTAGCTGAAACAGAGAGTGTGTCCAGGGTGGGAGGAATCGGCCACAAATCTTCCTCGCTCGCCTCATGGTCCTTGTCGTGTGCAGGTCCTCGAGGGTTGGTAGATTGCAGGCAATCACCTTCTCAGCAGTGTGGATGATACGCTGCAGTCTGCTCTCGTCCTTGGCAGTGGCAGCAGCGTACCAGATGGTTATGGAGGAGGTGAGGATGGATTCAATGATCGCTGTATAGAATTGCACCATCATTGTCTTTGGCAGGTTGAATTTCTTCAGCTGCCGTAGAAAGTACATCCTCTGTTGAGCTCTCTTGGTGAGGGAGCTGATGTTCAGTTCCCACTTGAGGTCCCGGGAGAGAATAGTGCCCAGGAAGCGGAAGGACTCTACAATTTTGACTGGGGAGTCTAACAGGGTGATGGGGGTGAGGGGGGCTGTATTCTTCCTGAAGTCCACAACCATCTCAACTGTCTTTAGAGCATTTAGCTCTAAGTTGTTCTGGCTACACCAGGTCACCAGGTTGTCAGCTTCCCACCTATAGTCAGACTCATCCCCACCAGAGATCAGCCCAATGAGGGTGGTGTCGTCCGCAAACTTCAAGAGTTTGACGGACAGATGATTGGAGGTGCAGCTGTTGGTATACAGGGAGAAGAGCAGAGGGGAAAGGACGCAGCCCTGAGGAGTTCCGGTGCTGAAGGACTTGGAGTCGGAGATTTGTGTTCCCAGCTTAACGCACTGCTTCCTGTCAGACAGGAAGTGTGATCCATTTACAGGTGGTGTAGGGCACGTTCAGCTGGAAGAGCTTGTCCTGAAGCAGGGCAGGGATGATGGTGTTAAAGGCAGAGCTGAAGTCCACAAACAGGATCCTGGCGTAGGATGCTGGGGCGTCCAGATGCTGTAGGGTGAAGTGGAGGGCCATGTTAACTGCGTCGTCCACAGACCTGTTGGCTTTGTAGGCAAACTGAAGGGGGTCCAGGAGAGGGTCTGTGATGGCTTTGAGGTGTGCCAGGACCAGGCGCTCAAAATACTTCATTACCACAGATGTAAGGGCGACCGGTCTGTAATCATTTAGTCCTGTTGGCCTTAGCTTTTTGGGCACAGGGATGATGGTGGAGGACTTGAGACAGGCTGGTACATGGCATGTCTCCAGGGAGGTGTTAAAGATGTTGGTGAACACCGGAGACAGCTGGTCAGCGCAGTGCCTGAGGGTGGCTGGAGAGACAGAGACCGGCCCGGCTGCTTTGCGTGGATTCTGCCTCTTGAAAAGTCTATTAACTTCTCCCTCCTGAAAGGAGATAGTCGTCTCTGTAGTATTGGTGGGGGATGGGGCCTCTTGGGTTGGAAGGGGTGGTTCAGGACAGTCCAATTGTCTTTCAAATCTACAGTAGAACTCGTTCAGGTCGTTGGCTAGGCGGGAGTCGTTAGTGGTGTGGGGGGCTCTGGGTTTGTAGTTGGTGATCTGCCTGAGCCCTCTCCAGACAGAAGCAGCGTCGTTTGTAGAGAACTGGTGTTTTAGTCTCTCTGAGTACAGTCGTTTAGCCTCTCTCACCGCTTTGCTAAACCTGTTCTTCGACTCCTTGAATCTGTCTCTATCTCCACTCCTAAACGCTTCCTCCTTCTCCAACCTCAACCTTCTGAGCTTTGCTGAGAACCAGGGCTTATTGTTGTTAAAGTTCACCCTGGTACGTGTTGGGATACAGCAGTCCTCACAGAAGCTGATGTAGGACGTCACAGCCGCTGTGAGTTCATCCAGACTATTGGTAGCAGTCGTGAACATATCCCAGTCAGTACAGTCTAAGCACGCCCGCAAATCTTCCACAGCCTCACTGGTCCACTGTTTAGATGTCCTCACAGCAGGTTTACAGAGTTTTAGTTTCTGCCTGTATGCAGGAATCAGGTGGACTATGGCATGGTCAGAGTGTCCTAGTGCTGCTCGGGGGACGGCGTGGTAGGCTCTACTGACTGTAGTGTAGCAGTGATCCAGAGTGTTCCCTTCTTTGGTTGGGCATTTAATGAATTGTATGTATTTGGGGAGTTCGTGGCTGAGATTACCTTTGTTAAAGTCGCCAAGTACGATAACCAACGAATCTGGATTTGCTCGCTCCACACTCAGAATCTGATCGGCGAGCATGCGTTGGGCCTCTTTAACCTGAGGACAAGGCGGCAAATAAACTCCGACCAAAATGAGCGACGCGAACTCGCGAGGCGAGTAAAACGGTTTACAGGTTATAAAAATTGATTCAAGGAGTGGAGAACAATGTTGCAGAATCACTGTGACATCTACACACCAGCCACTATTAATGTAAAAACAAATACCACCGCCTTTCGTCTTGCCGGAGAGTGCTATGTCACGATCCGATCTTACAAGATGGAATCCTGCTAGTTGTAGCGAAGTGTCCGGAATCAAATCACACAGCCATGTTTCCGTGAAGCACAAAGCAGAAGCTGAAAGAAAGTCTTTGTTTTTTACCATCAGTAGCTGAAGTTCATCCATTTTGTTGTACAGTGAACGTACGTTGGAGAGGAAAAAGCTCAGAAGCACTGTTCGGATCCCGCGTCTGCGTAGCCGTACTAGAGCCCCCGACCGTTTACCCCTTGGGCGGCGTTTCGCTGCTTGAGCAAAGCCTAGCGCGGCATTGACTAGAATGCCTACTAATTCTGCCGCTGGAAGCAGAAAAGTAGGAATTAAATCCACAGGAGTTGTTTCCCTGATATTTAAAAGTTCGTCTCTTGTTAAAGAACTCCGAAAATCTTGGCAAAACACTGAATTGACAGACAAAACAAGACAAAACAGGGCGCACCGACCGGCTGAGGCTACTATCATCGGCGCCATCTTCGCACCAGCACGGGTGTGCTGAACAGCAGGACTCTCTCACCAGCACTGGTGTGTTGAACAGTAGGCCCCTCTCACCAGCATGGGAGTGGTGAACAGCAGGCCCCTCTCACCAACACGGGTGTGATGAACAGTAGGCCTCTCTCACCAGCATGGGAGTGAACAGCAGGCCCCTCTCACCAACACGGGTGTGATGAACAGCACGCCCCTCTCACCAGCACGGATGTGATGAATAGTAGGCCTCTCTCACCAGCACGGGTGTGTTGAACAGCAGGCCCCTCTCACCAGCACGGGTGTGCTGAACAGTAGGCCCCTCTCACCAGCACGGGTGTGCTGAACAGCAGGCCCCTCTCACCAGCACGGGTGTGTTGAACAGCAGGCCCGTCTCACCAGCACGGGTGTGCTGAACAGTAGGCCCCTCTCACCAGCACGGGTGTGTTGAACAGCAGGCCCCTCTCACCAGCACGGGTGTACTGAACAGTAGGCCCCTCAACACGGGTGTGCTGAACAGCAGGCCTCTCTCACCAGCACGGGTGTGCTGAACAGCAGGCCCCTCAACAGCAGGCTCCTCTCACCAGCACGGGTGTGCTGAACAGCAGACCCCTCAACACGGGTGTGCTGAACAGCAGGCCTCTCTCACCAGCACGGGTGTGCTGAACAGCAGGCCCCTCTCACCAACACGGATGTGATGAACAGCAGGCCCCTCTCACCAGCACGGGTGTGCTGAACAGCAGGCCCCTCAACAGCAGGCCTCTCTCACCAGCGCAGGTGTGCTGAACAGCAGGCCTCTCAACAGCAGGCCTCTCTCACCAGCAAGGGTGTGCTGAACAGCAGGCCCCTCAACACGGGTGTACTGAACAGCAGGCCTCTCTCACCAGCACGGGTGTGATGAACAGCAGGCCTCACAACAGCAGGCCTCTCTCACCAGCACGGGTGTGATGAACAGCAGGCCTCTCTCACCAGCACGAGTGTGTTGAACAGCAAGCCCCTCTCAAGACAAAACTGGACAAAACAGGGCGCACCAACCGGCCGAGGCTGCCATCATCGGGGCCATGAACTGTCCTAGTGGTCTTCCCCCCATGTGTACTGTCGCCTGCTGACGTATGTACTGCCGTACACTGTATTTATAACTTTCAGACGGCGCTATTACGCTACATTTGGAATGTGCTAACCCAGCGGCCCCCACCCTTTTTGGCACCAGGGACCGGTTTCGTGGAAGACAATTTTTTTCACGGACCGGAGGAGGGGGGGGGTTCATCATTGGGTCTTTCCCCCTTTTCAAAGAAGCTCTCCAGCGACGTTTGTTTATTACACATTGTGGCTACTAGGGGGTTAGAGCTTGTGGGCTTTATACCAACACTGTGACTGAGACAAGTGCGCAGTGCGGGAAAGAGGCGCGGACGGAAGTGGTAAATAATAAAATAATGGGGGCGGGCCACACGCGGACTCACCGCTCACCTCCTGCTGCTGTGCGGCCCGGTTCCTAACAGGGGGTTGGGGACCCCTGTGCTAACCCACCAAGCAGGGTAGGTAAGCATTCTCATTCGTGAGATTCGATATTTCAGAGTCTGTATTTGTGGCGTCCATTGCATTAAGACGGGCAAAGTGCGTGTAATTTGGAGACGGACAAAGGCATCTCGGGGATCACAGATAGCTTGGTGGTGATGGCTATGCTGTATGTAGCCTCTAATCCAGCACCGCAGAGGCAGTGAGGGTGGCTGGACCGCACACGTTTTGCGAAAATCCCTTCCCATGGACGTCGAGGAGGTGCCACTCCCCGGCACGCCGGAAGAAGGCAGTACAGCAAAGTGCAGACTAAATATTGTAGATCCCTTCTGTATGCGTGTATGTTGAACTTCTTTTGCACGGTACGGAGCCAATTGTGCAAATTGGAGGGATCAACACTCATTAACTTAATTTGCAGAGGACTGCAGAGCTTGGCTAATTGTTGGTGTTGGCTCACAGCCTGTATGCCTGAGGTTCCTCAGCGATGGTGAGATGCAATTTGCAATGAATGATGACGCGATATGAAACTAAACATGAGTATTATCAATAGGTGATGTTTTAGTGCGTTAAACGGTGGCTGGATCACACGCATTCAGAGGTTCTGATTTGTAATCATCTTGAAAAGCGTGTTACTAAATTTCTGCCAGTAGATGAAGGCGCTATTTTAGTTAGTATTGGCGATGTAATGCGGGTTAAAGCTTGCGCACAAATTGGAGGCTTTGGAAGATAAGCCTATAGAGGTGTTTCACGATAACATGCCATGTCACTTTCATGCAGTAGAGAAGCAGCAGCTCGCCTGCGTTTAAGTGACTCGGTACAATGGTGAGCACAATGCTTGATAAGTAGGGACGTGCTCACCCAGCCATGGATAGAACTAAATAATGAAGCAATTCTGCTGGAGCTTTTCTTTTGTTGGCGGCAGGCTACCTATCTGTAATACCCAATTCTGACGTGGCATTGTGCTTGCCACTCACCCCTTCATGTGCCATGCCGGCCTGTTAAGGCTATATGGGGGATCTTTGTGTTTGTGGAGAGAGTGAAGAGTTTTCCATACCTGGGCAGTGTGCTCATGACCAGCTCCGGTTTGACAACAGAGGTCTCATTCCGAATCAGTCAAGCGGCATTAACTTTCCATCAGTTGCGTAAAGCTACCTGGTCTGTCACTCCCTATGAAGCTTCGGATCTTCTCGGCCAGTCATGCCCTCCCTTCTCTACGCTTGCAAAATGTAAACCCCCCTAAAGGAAAATCTTCCCTGGTTAGAAACATTTAGGCTGGCCTGCCTACGATCCATCCTGGGTTTAACCAGGCTGGATTGTGTGAGGAGCTCACAGATCTTTAAAAGATCTGGACAAAATCCCATCGGTGAGCTCCTCTGGCAGGCAAGGTTGCATTAGTTGGGTCATGTAGCCCACATGCCTAAACAGCTTTTGTTCAGCCAGATAGAGGGGGCTAAACGAGAAGAGATGGAGTGATGTGGTACAAGAGGATGTGGAGCTGAGTGGACTGGTACCAGTGGTGTCTAGATCGGCCTAATTGGAGGAGGCTCGTGAATGCTGCTGCTGGGCAGTTGGGTGGCTGAAGCACAGCAAGTTGGCACAGTACGGGGCACAGGTGGTGCATCGGCCATTCATTTCAGTCAGTGGACCCCTGGCACCTGGGTCTGCCCCATAACCTCCTACCAGTGGGCCTTCGGCACTTCACGTGGCCTCAACATGCACATAGCCTGGCACAAGCGATGTGGTGAGGTCACCGCCACTTAGTGGCGAATGGCGGTTGTTGTGTCGACCTGTATGGGTGGTCTGTGTAATGTAAAGGAAGTGTTTTTGGCGGCCGCAAAGTCCTAAACTTTTTAATGAAAAACAAATGGAACAGGTTCCCTCTTGTGAACAGCAACACAACATTGAGAAACAACGCGCACCACGGTAACTCCCGGGTCGGCCGCAGCGAGATTCTAAACGGCAAACCCCTCTGTGCCGTCACGAGCGCCGCCACCACCGGCCTGTCCCCCCTCCCCCGAACGCCAACGACGACACCTGGTAACCTACCCGCTGGAAAAAATTAACGGTGCTCAAGCGGTAAATGTCATGGGTTTACTCTCCAGCACGCAAATCGGCGGGGTCGAAAGCGGGAGCTCATCGGCCACGGTTTATAGCAGCAGCTGTCAGAGTCGGGATCGAACCCACGACCTCCTGTAGACCGGGCGAGGTAGTTACATCTCATAGCCACTGTGGTGATGATGATGATGAGAGAGTGAGAGAGACGCAAGCTCCAAATATACGGCAGCAGCTGTCAGAATTGGGATCGCACCTACAACCTCCTGTAGGGCTGCACGGATTCCTCCAGTATAGACAAAAGTTTCTGATGGATGTGAAAGTGACGTAACCCTATGAGCCCCACCCGGCACGGCCAATGGGAGACGTTTGTCACGTGAACGGAGTGCGGTCGTTCAGTTACTGCCGCTGGTGGTGATCACCAAGCGGGACGTCAAACTCCACTGTCAACGTTGTGGGTTTGCTCTCCCAGAACACAATTGGTGTGCGTTAAAGTAGTAACGAATTGAAACTATTAAACTCAACAAATTTATTTTTCATTTTACCAGGCCGAGGACCCACCGACCCACGCAGCTATTTTCATAAGCGACCTGGCCATCACAAACGATAGCTCAATGACGCGGCGTTATCGTCGTCGTCGTGCGTGAGAATCTCCAGCGAGCGGCTCTCCGAACACAACTGACGGGGGCGACGAGGCGCGCGCTCGCACGCGTGGACCCCGTGACGCTTGTGCACGACGTGGTTTTTTGTATTTGTTTGTCGCTGTAACGTTTTTACCCCGGGGCCCCCGACCAGAAGTCTGTGGGAAAAGAGCTTCACAGCTTGTCGGATTCCTACCTCCAGCGTAAATAAATATTTCCGATTCGGATTCCGTTTGCGCTCAGAGGAGGCAATCGACTGGCGGTGACGACGAGAGGCTCCTGCCAAGCGCCACAGGGTAGTAGGCAGATGACCTGCGGGCAGCGTTAAGACCACAGGAATCTGATGAGTGGTGAGGCCAGTGGGCAAGGTCCTTTTTGCGTCGTTTTTTTTCCCCACGAGTTTTTTTTTTGGGGAACCCCTTGCGACCGCATTGGAGGGCGAGGAGGCGGGCGCGAAGGGAAGGACTCTCGCGTTGTTACCGGGGGGAGGTCACTTCCTGGCTCCGGTCACCGCGGCTTTGGCGGGGAAGGGGAAGCGGAGGAAGCCGTCGGATTGCGGCGACCTGCCCGGGGGGCTGCCGTCGAAAAACAACGGCCTCGGCGCAAACTCCGTCCCCTCAGGGCGGCAGCACGGAGGCGTCTTCATCATCCAGCTCCACGCGTTTCCCTCCGCGCCTTGCGATGTTCGCGGGGTCGACGTCTCTGCTACAGGGGGGAGGGGGGGTGGGGGAAAAAATTACATTACGTACAAAACGTCACCGTATGAACCTATCCCCATTTTCCCTGCTTGGTCGGTTCCTAACAAAGTTCAAACATATCATTACCAGAGTTGTTTCTTTTCGTTTGCATTTTTGACTGCTTGTGTTGTGGTTATTGCAAACATGATTCCTTGTATAAAGGTGTCAGTTTTTGTTGTGCCAGCCAAAAGGGTAAAAACCTATTCCTATATCTTGTTACTGGCAAAGGAGGTCTCATAATGTAAAGGTTTACCCCGAGCCCTCAATACTCCCTGATGGTGCGCTGTTTTTGAGTTGTACGCCTTTTGGCGTCTTCTGGTCCAACATCAGTGGAGACTAGGCTCTAAGAAAAGCCGTCTCGGGTGTGGACCAATCAAATTCAAGGACAGTGCATATTATTATCAGAGTTGTCTCTTTTGTTTGCATTTTGACTGCTTGTGTTGTGGTTATTGCAAACATGATGCCTTGAATAAAGGTGTCAGTTTTTGTGCCAGCTAAAAGGGTAAAAACCTATTACTAAAGTTCAAACGGCCCTACCGAATCTCACTATGAATGGCGAGGACGCCGCGCCGTTCAGAGCCTCCTCCTCCTCAGCGCGTCTCCCCTCGTCGATAGCGGAGAATCGCAGGCAGAGGCGATCGTAGGAGACCTGCAGTTTCTTCTGCTCCCGGTCCCTCTCCAGCAGTTTCTCGGCAGCCTCGTTGTACCTCTTCTTGAACTTGGCCAGCTCGCTCTTGGCAAGCGAGAACTGCCGCTTCAGAGTGGCGACCTCCGTGACCTTGTTCTGGATCTCCTGCTTGAAGCGGTCCTCAGACTGCACCCTGAGCCTCTTTGATTTCACGGCCAAGTGTTCCTGATACAGTCTCTCCTGGTGCACCTGCGAGATGGAAAATTTGATTAAACGTATTTTTTATCGGTTAAAGAGCCGTACGCGCAAGGGGACTTACGTGTAGAAGAATAACTCGGTTAGCGAAGCCTCTGGGAATGACGAAGCTCCAAAAAAAAATCGAAAGAATGAAAAACAAATATTCATAATTTTCAATTTAAAGCTTTCGTGACTGCAGGGATTCATCTTCTGGGTTCTTTCGGTAAAGTCACCACGTAGAATTGAGATAAAAAAATAAAACAGAATTTATTCTGTAATAAAAATTAAAATAATAATAACATAATAAATTCTGTTATTATTTTTATTATTTTATCTCCATTCTACGTGACTTTACCGAAAGAACCCAGCAGGAGAAAAATATTCATAAATCACGCAAATTAATTCAAGAGTGACATCTTAAACGCTGTACATGTTCTAAGTAGTGCCACCGATAATAGACGGACTAAATATTAACTGCGTCATTCCAATGGTGCTCGCTAAATAAAGAAATGCCTCCAAGTCTTTTTGTCTCCGAGTTAGTCACTACTTACGTTTGGAGTTTGCACGTTCTCCCAGTGGCCGTGTGGATTTTCTCCAGGTCCTCTGATTTTTCCCTCCCAATGTTTAGAAACGACATCTAACGCGTTTTAGAGTATTTGACTGCTGTAAATTTCCACGTGATGATAACAGCCGCTTGGGTTGGGCTATCATTCGTGATGGCCAGGTCGCTTCTGCAAAAAAAAGAGGTTACGTAGCTCAGTGGGACTTTATCCGCTAAAATATAAAACATTTCAGTTTGTTACTTTTTAAAAATAAATTTTATTTTTATTTTTAAAAAGTCACCGATCCGTCGCCGATACCTGAAAGATCCAGAATGAAAGCGCCCGCGAACATATCTCCTGGATGACGTCCGGCCCTAGGCCCGCCAGCACCATGGACTTGTGCTCCTCGGGGGGGTTCAAGCAGACCCGCACCACGTCCAGGCTGCCGCGCGGCAAGGCGCCGCACGCCGGGCAGGCGGCCGCCCCCGTCTTGAACTCGCGTTCGCCGTCCTCGTCGCAAAAGAGATGCGAGCAGGAGGTGACCCAGGCGAAGTCGCCGACAATGCGCCGGCACTTCCTCAAGTTGCACACCAGAATTTGTTCGTGCGCCGACATTTCCTCCCCGCCTGACCACTGGCCCCGGGGGGTCGCCAGTTCTCCTGTTCCCAGTCGCCGCCGTTCTGGTTGAGGGAAACGAATCGCGGGTGAAACACGTTTTCGCATGGAGTGCGCGAAATGCGTTCGCGTTTTTTTTTTGCGAGCTCCTGCCGTTTATTGACTGGCTCAGAGCTCCAGAGAGAGCACCGGGGTGCGGTCTCGTTCGTTAAGGGCGGCGAGAGATCTTGGTCAGCATAATGACGGAAGCAAGTGAGGTACAGTACGATGGCGAAGCAAACAGAAATCAGTTGGGAGAGCGACGGTTTTAGAGGATAAATTGCTGAGCAGGGGGAGTGTTCTGACCTGCGGTTTGGTGAGTGGGTGGATGAGTTTGTGGGTGAGTGAGCGAACTTGTAAGTGGCTGATGGGCTGGGTGTATGCACGTTGAACTTATTTCACACCGTACAGAGCGAACCTTGCTAATCGGAGGTACGGGTAGAGGACAAGAAACAAAACACAAAGACCAGTGCAAAAGAAATTAGTCTTCAATCTAGATGATTTTAAAATGCACAGTTTCAGTGGATTCCTAATAGCGGAAGGAAAATGGTTCCAGACGGACGCAGAAGCGCATCTGAAAGTGCGCAACGCTTGCCCAAAAACCTCTGCGAGGGTGAGTGTGTTGTGACCTGCAGGGTGGTGGGGTGAGTGGATGGGTTTCTGGGTGAGTGAACTTGTCAGTGGCTGACTGGTTCAGTGAGTGTCTTGTTGTGCCTGCAGTTTGGTGAGTGGGTGGGTGAGTTAGTGGGTGAGTGAGCCTGTGAGTGGCCGACTGGCTTTAGTGTGCTGTCGTGACCTGCAATGTGGTGAGTGGGTAAGTGGATGCGTGCGTGGGTGAGTGAGTGAACTAGTCAGTGGCTGGTTGGCTCAGTGAGTGTCTTGTTGTGCTTGCAGTTTGGTGAGTGGGTGCAAGTGAATTAGTGGGTGAGTGAGCCTGTCAGTGGCTGGCTGGCTTAGCGTGCTGTCGTAACCTTCAATGTGATGAGTGGGTGGTTGGATGAATGAGTTAGTGGGTGAGGGAGCTTGTCAGTGGCTGACTAGCTGCGCGAATGTGCTGCTGTGACCTGCAGTGTGGTGGGTGAGTGAGTTAATGGGTGAGTGAGCTTGTCAGTGGCTGACTGGCTGTGTTGAGTCCTCACCACTTGAGATTGGGACGAATTGGGGAGGCCTTCGTTCCAGAAGTCGATTGACAATGGCAGAGGATAATGACTGCATGCCACACTCAATGTGCCGTCTGTATTCATCCGTATTGTTAATGTATGAATACGCCTGTTGCTCAGGAAAGCCCCACTGAGTCTCAACTCTTCTTCAGGAGGGGTCCTGCCAAGTTTGCACAAGAGGGGGCGATGTTGCTGTGATCCCTCCCACAGCCATTTCCAGGTAATCTTTTAGCTTTGGGATGTGGTTCTGGCAAGTACCAGTTCCACTGTGTTTGTGGGTTTAGCTATGGGAGGGAAACTCGGAGGAAACCAATGGAGATGACACACATGCCACTCTGTAGTACAGAGAATGATCACACAAACCATTGCCGGACAGCTGGGATCACTCCGTGTAGAGTGCTGTACAGTATCTAAATGTGTAGGGGCCATCCCTTTCGTGCGTACGCAAAAATCTGTCAAAACCTGACCCCGTACGCACGCGGACTTTTTACACACCCCCCCCCCCCCCCCCACCTGCCTACGTACGTTCGCCTGACGCATCACCCCCCCCCCCCACCCCCTAGAATCCTGTAGAACGGCCGATATGTAATCCACGCAGAAATGATCAATTATTAATATTAACGTGTTTAAGCAAACAGATAGTCCACCGCCGGCTGCATTATTATCGAGGCTTTAACCCCCCCCCCCCATTTCCTATGCGTACATTGTGAGTAGACCCCCCCATATGCAAGCGTACGCATTTTGGGTATCCCCCTCCATGACAACGAACTAAATGGATGGCCCCGTATCGGGAAAAATCGGAGGACCCTGAGACAAATCCACGCAATCAACATGGGGAGAGAGACGCAGACTCCAAATATACAGCAGCAGGAGCAAGCGTGGTCAGGGCCTGGGCGCGAACCGACGATCTCCTGTAGGCCAGGCGAGGATGTTAACATCTAGTCACCGTGATGATAACAGGCGAGGTAGTTAACATCTCCTAGTCACCGTGATGATAACAGGCGAGGTAGTTAACATCTCCTAGTCACCTTGATGACAACAGGCGAGGTAGTTAACATCTCCTAGTCACCGTGATGATAACAGGCGAGGTAGTTAACATCTCCTAGTCACCGTGATGATAACAGGCGAGGTAGTTAACATCTCCTAGTCACCTTGATGACAACAGGCGAGGTAGTTAACATCTCCTAGTCACGGTGATGATGACAGGCGAGGTAGTTAACATCTCCTAGTCACCGTGATGATAACAGGCGAGGTAGTTAACATCTCCTAGTCACCGTGATGATAACAGGCGAGGTAGTTAACATCTCCTAGTCACCGTGATGACGACAGGCGAGGTAGTTAACATCTCCTAGTCACCGTGATGATAACAGGCGAGGTAGTTAACATCTCCTAGCCACCGTGATGATAACAGGCGAGGTAGTTAACATCTCCTAGTCACCGTGATGATAACAGGCGAGGTAGTTAACATCTCCTAGTCACCGTGATGACAACAGGCGAGGTAGTTAACATCTCCTAGTCACCGTGATGACGACAGGCGAGGTAGTTAACATCTCCTAGTCACCGTGATGACAGGCGAGGTAGTTAACATCTCCTAGTCACCGTGATAACAGGCGAGGTAGTTAACATCTCCTAGTCACCGTGATAACAGGCGAGGTAGTTAACATCTCCTAGTCACCGTGATGACAACAGGCGAGGTAGTTAACATCTCCTAGTCACCGTGATGATGACAGGCGAGGTAGTTAACATCTCCTAGTCACCGTGAAGATGACAGGCGAGGTAGTTAACATCTCCTAGTCACCGTGATGATAACAGGCGAGGTAGTTAACATCTCCTAGTCACCGTGATGATAACAGGCGAGGTAGTTAACATCTCCTAGTCACCGTGATGATAACAGGCGAGGTAGTTAACATCTCCTAGTCACCGTGATGATAACAGGCGAGGTAGTTAACATCTCCTAGTCACCTTGATGACAACAGGCGAGGTAGTTAACATCTCCTAGTCACCGTGATGATAACAGGCGAGGTAGTTAACATCTCCTAGTCACCGTGATGATAACAGGCGAGGTAGTTAACATCTCCTAGTCACCGTGATGATAACAGGCGAGGTAGTTAACATCTCCTAGTCACCGTGATGACAACAGGCGAGGTAGTTAACATCTCCTAGTCACCGTGATGACGACAGGCGAGGTAGTTAACATCTCCTAGTCACCGTGATGACAGGCGAGGTAGTTAACATCTCCTAGTCACCGTGATAACAGGCGAGGTAGTTAACATCTCCTAGTCATCGTGATAACAGGCGAGGTAGTTAACATCTCCTAGTCACCGTGATGACAACAGGCGAGGTAGTTAACATCTCCTAGTCACCGTGAAGATGACAGGCGAGGTAGTTAACATCTCCTAGTCACCGTGATGATAACAGGCGAGGTAGTTAACATCTCCTAGTCACCGTGATGATAACAGGCGAGGTAGTTAACATCTCCTAGTCACCGTGATGATAACAGGCGAGGTAGTTAACATCTCCTAGTCACCGTGATGATAACAGGCGAGGTAGTTAACATCTCCTAGTCACCTTGATGACAACAGGCGAGGTAGTTAACATCTCCTAGTCACCGTGATGATAACAGGCGAGGTAGTTAACATCTCCTAGTCACCGTGATGATAACAGGCGAGGTAGTTAACATCTCCTAGTCACCGTGATGATAACAGGCGAGGTAGTTAACATCTCCTAGTCACCGTGATAACAGGCGAGGTAGTTAACATCTCCTAGTCACCGTGATGACGACAGGCGAGGTAGTTAACATCTCCTAGTCACCGTGATGATAACAGGCGAGGTAGTTAACATCTCCTAGTCACCGTGATGACAACAGGCGAGGTAGTTAACATCTCCTAGTCACCGTGAAGATGACAGGCGAGGTAGTTAACATCTCCTAGTCACCGTGATGATAACAGGCGAGGTAGTTAACATCTCCTAGTCACCGTGATGATAACAGGCGAGGTAGTTAACATCTCCTAGTCACCGTGATGATAACAGGCGAGGTAGTTAACATCTCCTAGTCACCGTGATGATAACAGGCGAGGTAGTTAACATCTCCTAGTCACCTTGATGACAACAGGCGAGGTAGTTAACATCTCCTAGTCACCGTGATGATAACAGGCGAGGTAGTTAACATCTCCTAGTCACCGTGATGATAACAGGCGAGGTAGTTAACATCTCCTAGTCACCGTGATGATAACAGGCGAGGTAGTTAACATCTCCTAGTCACCGTGATAACAGGCGAGGTAGTTAACATCTCCTAGTCACCGTGATGACGACAGGCGAGGTAGTTAACATCTCCTAGTCACCGTGATGATAACAGGCGAGGTAGTTAACATCTCCTAGTCACCGTGATGACAACAGGCGAGGTAGTTAACATCTCCTAGTCACCGTGATGATGACAGGCGAGGTAGTTAACATCTCCTAGCACATTCCAAACACTGCACAGCAATCGAATCGCTGGGGATGGGAGGGGGTGGTGTAAAACGTCGTATTTCCAAGCAAAGTAAAATGTTGTGGACCCCATGAGGCTGATGAAAGTTTCACCCTCACGAAAGCGACGCTGGGTCGTGGCTCACAGCGTGATACCAAATAAAAAATAAAATAAATCCATCACCTCACAACTTTTTACAGTTTCCCGCTCTTTTTTTCTATGAGGCGACTTTTAACCCGCCCCCCCCCCCCCCAGCGTGTAATATTGTTTTTGTTATTTATAAACACTCGGATTCCCGCACTTTTTATCGCTTGTTTCGTGACCTTCAAGGGGTGAGAAAAAAATTAAGAACAAAAAACCCCCCTCAGACGTAGCAACTCCGAAGTCTTAAAAAAAAAGACGTGTAAAATTGTATTTATAAATAAACTACTCGGCAACGTAAAATAACAGCCGCCCCACGTCCTCTACTTGATATAAACCCCGAAATGTTTAATATGATTTATAGAAAAATATATAGTTTTGTATTGTTTTTACCTCAGCCAGCCACACGCTCGGTGACGTCACCCTGCAGCTGCGCTCGTGACGTCACGGTGCGGGGTTGGTTGCAGGCGTTCGTGACGTCACGATACGGGAGAGTGGTTGCGGGCGACCGTGTGACGTCACGGACCCCACCCCCCCCCGCGTGACGTCACCCCTCGCGCTCGTAACCTTAATAAGACAGTTGTTTTAGGCGTTACTGGTTGCTATTTTGATTTATTAAATTGTTTTAGTTTAATATGTGAGACGAGCTTTTTTGCCCGTCCAAGGACGGGTGTATATTGCAGTAAGTCTTAAATATTTAATAGAAAAATTGTTCAGCTCGTGATTATTAATCGTGGGGGGGTGGGGGTTGCCCCATGTGGAGTGACGTCTCCGGCTCATGGTTGTGGAGGGGTGCGGCATGTAGAGTGACGTCACCCGCTCATGAATATTCATGAAGGGAAAGGGGTGCGGCATGTGGAGTGCGCGACCTTCTTGTGCGTCAGTGTAAATTTCCATGCGTGCGTGAATATTAATGAAGGGAGAGGGGTTCATGTGGAGTGACGTCACGCGGGGGGTAGGCCTCCTGTGTAGTGACGTCACGCACGGGACGGACAGACATTTCTGGGTGATTATAGCAGGTAATTAATGTATTATATTAAGCTCCTAAAGTAGGCTACTGCTGATTAAACTATATATTTTACTAGGTAAAGCCAGAAACTACCCGGTTATCACAAATGATAGCTGAACGAAGGGGCTTATATGAAATGTGGAAATCTATAGCAGCTAAATACTCCCTAATACTGCGTATAGTGAACATGTTTAATGATGCTTTAAGACGAAGGTTTTCACGAGGGATTGGGGTCAACAGAAGTTCAGGCTGCTCCTATTTAGCCCCCTCTACCCAACACACACAATCCACGTGTAATGACTCGCAGACACACTGACTGGTGAGGGTTCTCTTGACAGCGACGACTTGCGACACAGCAACGACCCCTGACTCCCACGGCAGCCCAGAACCTCGCTCCTCGCCCCCTTTTTACCCCCAGCGTGGCCATCCACCCACCCCTGGCCACGCCCCTACTTCTCGAACTCTCTCGAAGGTTCTTGAACCTTCCTGAAGATCCAATATCGCTCCCTCTCTGCTACCTAGCCTGTTATTACCACTCGTGACCGCTAGCCTTATATACTGTCTTCTATACTGCAACACTTGTGCAACGAATCTTCACCAGTGGTTGAACAGGAAATCTATGCCTTTTGCAGTGCCAATGATTTGGAGAGAGCCAACAGATCATATCGGCAATTGTTACTTCTGCATGGCGCCTCCAGTTAGGAAAGGTTTGTCAAAGAATTAAAAGTGGACTGGGCATTATCCAAACATTCCATCAGCTACACGCCCAGGACCCCACGGAGAAGGACTGCCGATTCCTGATGCACCAGAATCATTCTCACTAGACGAGGAAGAGGATGAAACTTCTGGTCCTCAACCATCAAGGTCACGTGACCCAGATTTTCTCCCATCCTCATCCTCTGAACCACACCTCATAACACAAGGTAAACTGAAAGATAATAAGTCGTGATAAACTTTATGCATAACCGCAAATAATAATATACATACATATTAAACAAGAATATCAATCACAATGATACACACAACACACACGTTTGTAATGACACTTTAACACATCGTTCATTACATTACACAATTAACATTTCAGAAAAATTTAGAATTTTCACAATGCAATTATTTTATTACAATGGGTCTCTGTGTGATCAGTCGACTGTCTCTGTGGTGAGTCTGGGTATCTGTGTGATGAGTCTATGGGTCTCTGTGTGATGAGTCTATGGATCTCTGTGTGATGAGTCTATGGGTCTCTGCGTGGTGAGTCTATGGGTCTCTGTATGATGAGTCAATGGGTCTCTGTGTGATGAGTCTATGGGTCTCTGTGTGATGAGTCTATGGGTCTCTGTGTGATGAGTCTATGGGTATGTGTGATTAGTCTATGGGTATCTGTGTGATGAGTCTATGGGTCTCTGTGTGAGTATATGGGTCTCTGTATGATGAGTCTATGGCTCTGTGTGAGTCTATGGGTCTCTAAATAGTCTATGGGTATGTGTGATTAGTCTATGGGTATCTGTGTGATGAGTCTCTGGGTCTCTTTGTGAGTCTATGTTACATTATACACTAGCGAGCAACACATCTGAAGCCCCGAATGGCACTGAAGAGGGTGGGTAGCCAGCACCACGGCTGACCACCTTTGTCTCCCTAGGGGGCGATGTTTACAACCCGCACCGGGTATATATTTACGCAATCTATAACATCCCCCCCCCAAACAAAAAAAACGTAGCACAAATGTGGCCAAAGTCCTTTTCCAGTTTAATAGACAAAGAAATCACTAAAGCTTCAAATCAAGATTAGACAAATGGTTATTTTTCCCAGTAATGCCGACTGAGCTACACGACGCCTTTTACTGGTAGGAACTTCCTGGTTACACCACCAGCCCACAGGGGATTATTGTGTCTGTCTGTCCGTCGTGCATCCAAAAATGAGAGGGGTGGGGCTGGGTGGAGAGGGGAGGGGCTGGGTGGGGCTGGGTGGTGAGGGGCTGGTCACCCCGTGGTGCCCTTATAAAACTCAACGTTTAACCTACTCACGCCGGCTTGTGCCAGCCCTCACAGTCGGGCATATTTGCGGAATACACCACGTGGTGGCGCCGCCGTTGACCCTGGCCATTGACGGGGCAACCCAACGTTCCTACTAGCTCCCTCCGCAGGAGAATGTGTTCAGAAGCGACCGGGCAATCACAAGCGACAGTCTCAGTTCTCCTCTTCCCGCTTGACGCTGACTCCATCCACCAGGAGGTCACCACCTCGAGTCGAACCCTGACCTTCACGCTTCACCGTTATCTCTTCTTCACACTCCACCATCACTCCTGGCCACGTAGCAAAGTTGTCATTTTCTTCCGGTTCTTGTTTTATGAGAGATGGACTCATGGCAGCGGCACTTTGGCCTTCACAAGTAGATTTCACCCTCTCGTGGATCTTTTCATGCATCGTTCGTTGTCCTGACGCGATAAACCCTTTCCCACACACGGTGCACTTGTAGGGCTTGTCGCCTGTGTGTGTTCTCTGGTGAATCCGAAGATAGTTTGAATAGGAAAATGCTTTCCCACACACACTGCACTTGTAGGGCTTCTCGCCCGTGTGTGTTCTCTGGTGAATCCGAAGAGAGTTTGAATAGGGAAATGCCTTCTCACACACGGTGCACTTGTACAGCTTCTCGCCTGTATGTGTACTCTGATGATGTTGAAGAATTTCTAAACGAGTAAATGCCTTCATGCACAGAGTGCACTTGTAGGGCTTCTCACCCGTGTGCATTCTCTGGTGAATTCGAATATATGATGAATGCACAAATGCCTTCTCACACACGGTGCACTTGAATGGCTTTTCGCCCGTGTGTGTTCTCTGGTGAATTTTTAGATTTGTTAAACAAGCAAATGCCTTCTCACACACGGTGCACCTGAATGGCTTTTCGCCCGTGTGTGTTCTCTGGTGAATTTTTAGATTTGTTAAACAAGCAAATGCCTTCTCACACACGGTGCACCGGAATGGCTTTTCGCCCGTGTGTGTTCTCTGATGATGCTTCATGTGTTCAGCGTGATCCGTGCTGTAGGTACACCGGTCACATTGGTGCCTTTTAGCACCGGGCTCTGTCGAGGACTTCTCCATGCGATCGACTCTGCAGATAAACCTTACACGTTACACACAAAATCACACGCACACTACAGAGACAAGCATCGACCGTGTGCAGGGCCGGATTGAGGCGTGGGGGCTTTAGGAACTGCAGCCCAGAGGCCTCCGCCAGCTGGAGGGCCTCCAGAGATTAAGAGAAAAAGTTTTTTTCAGTTGTGAATGCTGAATTTATTTTCTCGTTAGCCTTGTAAAAATAAATTGTATTGTTCTTTAACTTTGTTTTCCTTTTGGGAATATTACTGGGGGCCTCAAAGTACCTGTAGTAACAACAACAACAACAAATGCCATTCGCCACTACGTGGTGGTGACGTCACCACGACGCTTGTGCCAGGCCATGTGCACCTTGAGGCCACGTGAAGGCCACGTGAAGTGTAGCACAGGGCCATACACAATCTTAATCCGGCCCTGCTCGTGTGCAGCCTTAATTGTGTTGGGGCAGGGTGTGAGTGTGAGATTGTAAGTCTGTGTTTGAGTGAGAGATTGTCAGTGTGTGTGAGTGTGAGATTGTCAGTGTGTGAGTGTGAGGTTGTCAGTGTGTGTGTGAGTGTGAGATTGTCAGTGTGTGTGTGTGTGAGATTGTCAGCCTGTGTGAGTGTGAGATTGTCAGTGTGTGTGTGAGATTGTCAGCCTGTGTGAGTGTGAGATTGTCAGTGTGTGTGTGAGATTGTCAGCCTGTGTGAGTGTGAGATTGTCAGTGTGTGTGTGTGAGATTGTCAGTCTGTGTGTGAGATTGTCAGTCTGTGTGTGAGTGTGAGATTGCCAGTGTGTGTGTGAGTGTGAGATTGTCAGCCTGTGTGTGTGTGAGATTGTCAGAATGTGTGAGTGTGAGATTGTCAGTGTGTGTGTAAGATTGTCAGTCTGTGTGAGTGTGAGGTTGTCAGCCTGTGTGTGTGTGAGGTTGTCAGTGTGTGTGAGTGTGAGGTTGTCAGTGAGTGTGTGTGAGTGTGAGGTTGTCAGTGTGTGAGTGTGAGGTTGTCAGTGTGTGTGTGTGAGGTTGTCAGTGTGTGTGAGGTTGTCAGTGTGTGTGTGTGAGGTTGTCAGTGTGTGTGTGTGTGAGGTTGTCAGTGTGTGTGTGAGTGTGAGGTTGTCAGTGTGTGTGTGTGAGGTTGTCAGTGTGTGTGTGTGAGGTTGTCAGTGTGTGTGAGTGTGAGGTTGTCAGTGTGTGTGTGAGTGTGAGGTTGTCAGTGTGTGTGCGAGTGTTTGGTTGTCACAGTGTGTGTGAGTGTGAGGTTGTCAGTGTGTGTGTGAGTGTGAGGTTGTCAGTGTGTGTGTGAGTGTGAGGTTGTCAGTGTGTGTGTGAGTGTGAGGTTGTCACAGTGTGTGTGTGAGTGTGAGGTTGTCAGTGTGTGTGTGAGTGTGAGGTTGTCAGTGTGTGTGTGTGAGTGTGATGTTGTCAGTGTGTGAGTGTGAGGTTGTCAGTGTGTGTGTGTGAGGTTGTCACAGTGTGTGTGAGTGTGAGGTTGTCACAGTGTGTGTGTGAGTGTGAGGTTGTCACAGTGTGTGTGTGAGTGTGAGGTTGTCACAGTGTGTGTGTGAGTGTGAGGTTGTCAGTGTGTGTGTGAGTGTGAGGTTGTCAGTGTGTGTGTGTGAGTGTGATGTTGTCAGTGTGTGAGTGTGAGGTTGTCAGTGTGTGTGTGTGAGGTTGTCACAGTGTGTGTGAGTGTGAGGTTGTCAGTGTGAGGTTGTCAGTGTGTGTGTGTGAGGTTGTCACAGTGTGTGTGAGTGTGAGGTTGTCACAGTGTGTGTGTGAGTGTGAGGTTGTCACAGTGTGTGTGTGAGTGTGAGGTTGTCACAGTGTGTGTGTGAGTGTGAGGTTGTCACAGTGTGTGTGAGTGTGAGGTTGTCAGTGTGTGAGTGTGAGATTGTCAGTGTGTGTGTGTGAGGTTGTCAGTGTGTGTGAGTGTGAGGTTGTCAGTGTGTGTGAGGTTGTCAGTGTGTGTGAGTGTGAGGTTGTCACAGTGTGTGTGTGTGTGAGGTTGTCAATGTGTGAGTGTGAGGTTGTCAGTGTGTGTGAGTGTGAGGTTGTCAATGTGTGAGGTTGTCAGTGTGTGTGAGTGTGAGGTTGTCAGTGTGTGTGAGTGTGAGGTTGTCAGTGTGTGAGTGTGAGGTTGTCAGTGTGTGTGAGTGTGAGGTTGTCAGTGTGTGAGTGTGAGGTTGTCAGTGTGTGAGTGTGAGGTTGTCAGTGTGTGTGAGTGTGAGGTTGTCAGTGTGTGTGAGTGTGAGGTTGTCAGTGTGTGTGTGTGAGGTTGTCACAGTGTGTGTGAGGTTGTCAGTGTGTGTGTGTGAGTGTGAGGTTGTCACAGTGTGTGTGAGTGTGAGGTTGTCAGTGTGTGTGAGGTTGTCACAGTGTGTGTGAGTGTGAGGTTGTCACAGTGTGTGAGTGTGAGGTTGTCAGTGTGTGTGAGGTTGTCACAGTGTGTGTGAGTGTGAGGTTGTCACAGTGTGTGAGTGTGAGGTTGTCAGTGTGTGTGTGAGGTTGTCAGTGTGTGTGAGTGTGAGGTTGTCAGTGTGTGTGTGTGAGTGTGAGGTTGTCACAGTGTGTGTGAGTGTGAGGTTGTCACAGTGTGTGTGTGTGAGGTTGTCACTGACCCTGGTGAATCTTCGTCGTTGTCAAGGCCACAGGCTTCACCTCCCTCACGACTCTCAAAATGGCGGCGAGCAAGGAGGGGGAGGAACCAGAAAACTCCGCGTCACGTGGGAGGGGAGAAACTGAAACTTGATTGGCTCCAGGGCGGAGAGATTTTTATTTTTTTTCGGGGAAAACTTTATTCTTTTTACCGTACGACGGATTTACAAAACTCACCATCAACAATAAACACTCGCGTTGGCATTGGCGCGGTCTGAATAAAAAAAAACACAAATTTTTATTGGTTATGTAAATATTTAAAAAAACGCAGTAATATCAGAAATCTCATCTTGAGTAACAAAAAAAAATGACCCAAATGATATTCCGTAATCTTAGCTCTTTCGGTAAAGTCACGTTGAAGGGAAACAATAAAATAATAAAATATATATATAACAATAAAAATTCTCATGACGTTTTGACCATAACACAAACGGTCGTCATCAGGTGTGTCGGTTTGCATAAATGTATTTATTTTTTAACGGTGTATTTATTTATTTTTAAAACGTTAGCGCCACGCGCAGCGATTTGGCAGTTTATTTAGAAGGACTAGTCCATCTATGTTCTGAAAAGAGAAGGGGGGAGACGAAAAATTAATGTATGCTGTCTGAAAGCCACTGTAAGCGTGAATAATCAATTAAGACCTGAAATGGTTTATCAAATCGTTCCAATGATTGCTAAGCCAGAATCCATCTTCTCGGTTGAAATTGTCTCTGTGCTTGTATATGTGGATAGCCTCATGAACGAATCTCTCATGGTAGCCAGATGGCTTACAAAGAACCTCTGTCTTGGAAAAGTCAATTTCATGTGAGCCTCGCTAGTGATTTCACGTCACCAAGGTATTCACCCCACCCCCGTCCACCGCGCTCTTGAGCGTGACGTCACCTCCGCTTGGGTCACTGCCGATATCGTTCCAGTTGCAATCCTTATTTGGGCAAAGCTACGCCCAGTGACTGGTAGCTCATTAACATAATGTGTCCGTTAAAGCCGTCGCGAGTTTATTGCGACGGGTTCAGCGCCCACGCCCCCATCCCTCGACATTTGGGCCGGCCTCATTAACATAATTTAACCAAATTTTGATTTAAAGCTTGCGTGACTGCAGTAATTCATATTCTTATAATATAAATATAAAATATATATTATTATTTTGTTGTTTCTCTTCAACGTGACTTTACCGAAAAAACTAAGCATATAATTTATTCAGTTAGAGAGCCGCTCGTGGGGGGGAAGTGACGTCATACTACTTCCTGCTGTCGCGAGGTAACAGGAAGCTGCCGTGTGCGCGCTTGCACTGAAATCCGAGGTGAGAAATTCTCATCGTTGTGGTGGTGGTCGTTGTGGTGGTGGTTGTTGTTGTTTACCAAGGTAGAGCCTCGCTCTCTCTCGTAGGGATGTCAGTTGAGTAGCAGCGAGCATGGGAATCGATGTCCAGGTTGGAACTTTACAACGCGGGGCCTAGCCACCCGGGGCCTTGCCTCCTGCCCTCGCCTGATTTGCGTTCACTTTAATTATCTCGCTTAAGTTTAATTTGTCTTCACTCGGCTCGCCACTTTGTAACTTTGTTTTATTGTAAATATTCACGCAGTTTTTATTTTCTTTTGTTAGCAGGCCAAGCCCGCTTGAGCTGCTATACCGCTCTTGTTATCAGAAGCGACCTGCCCACAACAACACAAGGTGAGGCTTTGTCAACGTGTGTGAATGTTTTGACTTAAAACTTTGGTGACTGCAGGAATGAATATTCTTGGTTCTTTCGGTAAAGTCACGTAGATAGAAAATTAAATGAAAATAACAAGAAAAATAAATCACTGTAAATAAAGCAAAAAAACTCACGTCGTTTTGATCGCAACACAAGTGGTCTTTATTTAATGTAATTGTATTATCAATTATTGTTATTTTCTATCTACGTAACTTTACTGAAAGAAACAAGAATACGTGTGTCAATGTCTATCGGCCTGGTATACTTCCTGTATACCAGGTGAGGTAGTTAACATCTCACCACGGAGAGAGACACGCAAACTCCAGTTAGCCTCGGCTATGTTCGTTGATCCTCAATTATTTGGTGGAGTGAGGAAGCATTCATGCCAAGCAGATGAAGGTGGCCAGGCATGATTCTAGACACGCCACTGCCTGTTTACCCAGTGACAGTGTACAGTTTGTGTTTGCAGTAACGTCTATTAACTCTGTTGAACGCGGAGGTTATATCATAACAATAGTTATTTTTTGTTTTCCTCTGGAACTCTTTATAAGAATGGAACAGAGAGTTAACACAGCACGCACATGCAGCTGAAGTCGGAAACTGTTCATCCCAGCATTTAAGGACATCTGAGCCTGGATTCACACCTCTAAGTTGCGATTGAACATTAATTTATGCATTTCTACCTAACACAAATACTATTGTTTTCAACACCCTTTGCTATGTCAGCTGAATTTAGCTCTCATAAATATTCCTTTTGTAGCCAGACAGCTGAAATTGTGTGCTCGGAGTTTTGGGTGAACATTCATTTTGAAGATACGAGGGCTTCCAGGCATGTTTATAACCATTTGCCCTCTCATTGTGTGCCATAACAGCCCGTGTGATGAATTTGGGACACTTTTCCACTGTATCATGAATATATGAATAAGTATAGACGTGTAAGTCACGTGTTACTGTGTATATATGCTTTCCTCTGTGCATCGATACTGACGTGTAGATGGTGTGGATATTATTTTTTTCTGTCTGCAGCTGACGCTTCCTCTGACGCTTCCTCTGCAGAATTGGTCTGATGGAGCAAAGGCACTCAGCACAGCTCGGTAGGACAAGGCTCCAATGCGACCGGTGTGCATACAGCACAGATCGTACTGGAGATTTCACACAGCACGAGAGAACTCACACAGGAGAGAAACCCTTCAAGTGCAGTGTGTGTGGGAAGGCGTTTGCACGTTCATCTCATCTTGTAGAACACCAGAGAACACACACGGGAGAGAAACCTTTTAGGTGCACTCTGTGCGGGATGGCGTTTGCACAGTCACCACATCTTAAACTACACCAGAGAACACACACGGGAGAGAAACCCTTCAGGTGCACGATGTGCGGGATGGCGTTTACACAGTCATGTAATCTTGTAAAACACCAGAGAACACACACGGGAGAGAAACCCTACAAGTGCAGTGTGTGCGTGAAGGCATTTGCACAGTCATCTGATCTTGTAAAACACCAGAGAACACACACGGGAGAGAAACCCTTCAAATGCAGTGTTTGTGGGAAAGCATTTTCACAGTCACCTGCTCTTGTAATACACCAGAGAACACACACAGGAGAGAAACCCTTCAAGTGCACTCTGTGCAGGAAGGCGTTTGCACAGTCACCACATCTTAAAGTACACCAGAGAACACAGAAGCATCAGAAGATCCACAAGGAGTGGAGTCTGAAATCAGCTTGTGAAAGTCAAAGTGCCGCAATGAGCCCATCCTTCATGAAACACGAACCGGAAAAAAATCCCAGATTGGAAACTTTTAAAGTTATCGAGGTGAAATATGAAGAGGTGATGGTGAAGAGGGAAGAAGTGATGGTGAAGAGTGAAGAAGTGATGGTGAAGAGGGAAGAAGTGAAGGTGAAGAGGGAAGAAGTGATGGTGAAGAGGGAAGAAGTGAAGGTAAAATGTGAAGATGAAGATTCAACTCCAAAATGGGACCTTTACATCGTGAAGCAGGAGGAGAATTCTGACTGTGAGGCAGAGCGAGGCAACTCCCAGCAGTTTGTGCAAGTGGAGGTGTGGGTGGACTTCCTCCGAGACAATCCAAAGTCAAGTGGAGACCCGGTAGATGTGTAAGCTTGAGACGATGTCGCTCCAATAGATGCACCTTTGTCACAGGCCTTTAATGACAAGAACGTGAAGTTGAACACTCTGTTCCTAGGTTCAACCTGCAGAGTAAGGGCGGCCAGTCTTTGTGGATCTGTGGGTTGGGTAGATCTCTAACCAGGAGCGAGGTACAATAAGCCCCCAAGCATTCACTATGTTATCATGATAATTGTATTTACACGTTGCTTGCTTAACCGCCTCAGCAACTCGGATTTTTGTGTTGTACCTCGTCTGAAACACTCGGAAGAGCATCCCCAAGTAGCAGCTGCCCCTGTGTGGCACAAGGTGGTGGCCCTGCACCGGCCTGCATGTGGACAAGAGCCTGTCAGTAGCGGGCGATGATTGATGCGTCATCTCAGTTGTGTAGTTTGTAGGCAATCTTGATTCGAAGCTTCCGTGACTACAGGAATCCACACTCTTGAGTTATTTCGGTAAAGTCACCACGTGGGTAGAAACATAATAGATCACGGCGTTTCGATCGCAACACAAGCAATCGTCATCAGGTGGGACAACCACAGCAAGAGAAACTGCTGAAGTAGTAGGCGCCTACTCCAGCAGTTTCTTCTTATTGCTGCTGTGCTTGTCCCACCTGATGACGATTGCTTGTGTTGCCATCGAAACGCCCTCATCTATTATTTGTAGCGTAATGTTTAGAATTTGCTACATTTTGACCCAGACGCCAGCATGCAACGGCCTACTCGTTTTGAATGACGCAACAATAGTACGTTGTACATACACTGTTAAGCAGACGGTGCGTATTTGTAAAATAACTGCTTGTTAATACGATGTAACGTGATGCAGTCAATTTTGCTGCAGTAATTCAATGTTGTTAATATGCCCGTCAATGATTTAGAATGAATACTTGTCTGATTGTGCGCGTGCATGTAACATTTTGTCTGAGGGTCACACATTGAATAAGTGATGTTAGGACAAAGTGTGTGTGTTTTGGAAGTAACCTGTACACATAACTCGGGTGAGACCCGTTGTTCTTGTGATACAGGTCAAAGGGTACTTTTGTGTTTCACGAAGCGTCTGCCTCTGAAGCAACTCATTGTCTTTGAAATAGGGAGCACGCTCGGATCATTCATCAGTTACAAGGCATACCACTTGAAATTTACACGTATAGGAGGAGGTACATTCTCTACAACACGAATTGTAGTTTTGTCTTACGTGTTGACATAGATTTTGTCTAGCTAGGACTAGAAATGCTCCTTGCTGATTGACGTCTGGATGTTCGTAACCTTCGGTTGAAGTAAACCCCACTGCTGTTGTTGAGACGCTGTGCACCAATAAGGGTCCAACACATTGACGGCCTTCAGGCCAGGAAAGTCACAACATTTGCACACGAAGGACGCATTCACGCAAGTACCCCATGCTCCGTTTTGAAGCTTTAAAATGCAACATCTTTGAATTGTGTTGTGTTTTGAATTAGATAATTTTATTTCCTCATTAAAAGCTTGTATCAATTTACATCTGGAACACTTCATTGAAAAAGACATTTCGTGTGAATTTTCTCTCGTCATTAAGTGGATGGCCTTACCAGGGGTGCGGTTCAATGCGGACACACAGTGTACACACACACACAGTGTACACACAGTGTAGACACACACACAGTGTACACACAGTGTAGACACACACAGTGTACACACAGTGTAGACACAGTGTACACACAGTGTACACACACACACAGTGTACACACAGTGTACACACACAATGTACACACACAATGTACACACACACAGTGTACACACACACAGTGTACACACACACAGTGTGCACACACAGTGTACACACACACAGTGTACACACACAGTGTATACACAGTGTACACACACTGTACACACTGTACACACACAGGGTACACACACAGTGTACACACAGTGACACAGTGACACACACAATGACAGTGACACAACAACAACCGCCATTCGCCGCTAAGTGGCGGTGACGTCACGACGCTTGTGCCAGGCACAGTGACACACACAGTGACACACACAGTGACACACACAGTGTACACACACAGTGTACACACACACACAGTGTATACACAATAATGTCCACGTTGTTGCTGAGCTCACACACCCAAGGGAGGGAGCAATGGAAAATTAATCTAAATCAACTTAAACTCCAACTCTGTGACGTCACCACTCTGCATTACCTCATCGGTGTGAAACGCCAGGGTGAGGTGTACCTCGCTAGTGACGTCAGGTCACCAAGGTATTCACCCCTCGCCCGTCCACCGCGCGCTTGAGCGTGACGTCACCTCCGCCTGGGTCACTGCCGATATCGTTCCAGTGGCAATCCTTATTTGGGCAAAGCTAGGCCCAGTGACTGGCGGCTCATTAACATAATGTATCCGTTGAAGCCGTCGCGAGTTTATTGCGACGGGTTCGGACCTCATGCTCCCATCCCTCGCAGTTTGGGCCGGCCTCATTAACATAATTTATTCAGTTAGAGAGCCGCTTGTGGGAGGGAAGTGACGTCATACTACTTCCTGGTGTCGCGAGGTAACAGGAAGCTGCCGTGTGCGCGCTTGCACTGAAATCCGAGGTGAGAAATTCTCATTGTTGTGGTGGTGGTGGTTGTGGTGGTGGTTGTTGTTGTTGTTTACCAAGGTAGAGCCTCGCTGTCTCTCTCGTAGGGATGTCAGTTGAGTAGCAGCGAGCATGGGAATCGATGTCCAGGTTGGAACTTTACAGCGCGGGGCCTAGCCACGCGGGGCCTTGCCTCCTGCCCTCGCCTGATTGCGTTTCCTTTAATTATCTCGCTTAAGTTTAATTTGTCTTCACCCGGCTCGCCACTTTGTAACTTTGTTTTATTGTAAATATTCACGCAGTTTTTATTTTTTTCACCAGGCCAAGCCCGCTTGAGCTGCTATACCGCTCTTGTTATCAGAAGCGACCTGCCCACAACAACACAAGGTGAGGCTTTGTCAACGTGTGTGAATGTTTTGACTTAAAACTTTGGTGACTGTAGGAATTAATATTCTTGGTTCTTTCGGTAAAGTCACGTAAATAGAAAATAAAATAAAAATAACAGGTAATAATTGATCTTTTTTTAAATGAAGCAAAAAACCCCACAACGTTTCTACGGCAACATTAATGTTGAAGATGCGAGGGCTTACAGGAATATTTATGACATTTGCCCTCTCATTGCGTGCCATGACAGTGCTGTTTGCACAGTCACACACAGTCACTGTAAGATTATTTTCTTGGTCGTGTTTTTGTTTTGTTGCTTGTTGTGGTTGCACCCGATTCAAGAGCCGAACGGCTCACGGGACTATAACCAAAATAAATCAAACTGAAAATCAAAAAACTGAAACCGCGTGATGAATTTGGGAAATCTTCTTCTTTGGTTCTTTCGGTAAAGTCACGTAGAATGAGAATAAAATAATAAATTGATAAAATAAAATAACACAATAATATTCTCACGACGTTTCGGCCACAACACAAGCGGCCTTCATCAGGTGAAGGGAGCGAGACTGTCTGGTAGGACAGCGCTGGAGTGAGAGAGCCACGTTCAGATCACGGCTTTTAAGCTGTGTGAGGGGAACAAAGAGCCTTAGAGTCGCGGCATCTCTTCAGAAAGGCTCTTTGTTCCTCTCACACAGCTTAAAAGCCGTGATCTGAACGTGGCTCTCTCACTCCAGCGCTGTCCTACCAGACAGTCTCGCTCCCTTCACCTGATGAAGGCCGCTTGTGTTGTGGCCGAAACGTCGTGAGAATATTATTGTGTTATTTTATTTTATCAATTTATTATTTTATTCTCATTCTACGTGACTTTACCGAAAGAACCAAAGAAGATGAATCATTGCAGTCACGAAAGCTTTAAATCGGAATTTGGGAAAGTTTTTCACTGCATCTCCAAATATATATAAAAGGCAAAGTTGTGATTGCGTGTGTTGTCTGTTCAAAATGTTTAGCGTACTTCCCGACATGCAACAAACTGGAAATTTGCCATGTGGGTACTTTCCAGACTGTACACCGTGCAAACATTATACAAATACACTTTTGTGTTTTTTTGGGGGGGGGAGCTCAATAATGTATAGATTTTTTGCACGGCAAGTGAGCTGTGACGTCAAATCTTTCACGTGACCCGCGCACGTGGAAGCGTCACGCATTGTAGTGTAGCGGTTAGCGTTGTCTGTGTCTGTGTGTGTGTCTGTGTGTGTGTGTGTGTCTGTGTGTGTGTCTGTGTGTGTGTGTGTCTGTGTATCTGTGTGTGTCTGTGTGTGTATCTGTGTGAGTCTGTGGAGCCAGGAGATTGAATACCTACCCTCGGGGCTAATCCAGAAACAACGAAAAGCCACTACGGGTGGCCACGTGGAATGTTCGAACGCTCACTGCAGAGGAGAGGCTGCCACTCCTCTGTCGGGAGCTGGACCGGTACCGCCTGGATCTATGCGGTATTCAGGAGGTCCGGTGGACTGGCTCTGGCTCCTGCCACCATGAGGGGTGGACAGTCCTCTACTCGGGGCAGCAGACTGCCAAACAACAGGGTGTGGGTCTTCTTTTGAACAAAAGAATGAAGGGGGCGTGGGAGCGTGGCGGTGAGGTGTGGGAAGCTGTAAGCCCCAGGCTACTTTGGGCTCGCCTTCCCATCAACCGGAGGCGAGGAATGGTGGTCGTGGTTACTTATGCCCCCACCGAAGATGAACATCCGTGGAGGGATGCAGGCAAAGCCGATGAGTCAGATGCCTTCTATGACCTCCTGTCACAGGTGCTGGCTTAAGTGGCCCCTCGGGATAGAGTCATCATGTTGGGTGACTTCAATGCCCGAGTTGGTCATGATACTGGCACCTGGTCTGGAGTGATTGGAGGGCATGGGCCAGATCAGCTCAATAACAACAGTAGGAGGCTGCTAGATTTTTGTGCAGCCCATGGGCTTGTAATTACCAACACGCTGTTCCGGCATCGGCGCATCCACACAACATCATGGATGCATGCCGGGTCCAAGCAAGAACATCTGCTGGACTACATAGTGACGGACCAGCGAATGCGAGCCCATGTCCTTGACACCAGGACCTACCGTGGAGCTGATCTGCCCTCTGACCATCGACTAGTCATCTGTAAGATGCGCCTGCCATTCTTCCACTCCGGTGGTGGGTGTACACCCAGGACCCCATTCCAACATAAAGTGGCCTGGTCTCAGTTATCTGATGAAAGTTGCATGCGAGAATTTCATCATTGCTTGCGGCTGGGATTGGCATCGTCCCTGACTCCTCCTGATGTCGAGGGTAAATGGGCGAGGTTTAGGACTGTGACTCATGCAGCTGCAATGGCTGCTTTGGGTACACGGTCCAGACCTCCCCAGAGACCCTGGCTGACAGAGGAGGTGTTCAGGATGGTTGAGAAAAAGCGACAGGCCCACTGTCATCGGCTACAGAATCCCACGTCAGAGAATGAGGAGGCTTACCGCAGCCTTCGCTCGGAGGTTCGGAGAGCCGTGAGGCGCTGCAAGGATGGGTGGTGGTCGCGGGTTGCTGAGGAGATGGAGTCTGCCTCAGTGGCCCGTGATCACAAATCTCTATTTAACTCCATCAAAATAGTAACCTGCAGCGCCACACCTATTACCATCATTAGGGGAAAAAACGGTGATCCAATCTCCGACCCCCAGGAACAGGTTCGCAGATTTGCTGAGCATTTCTGTGAGGTCCTGGGGGAGGGAAAATCCCTCAGCCAGGAAAACATCGTGGCACAAACTGAGGATGACCCTGCTGAGGCTGCGGTGCCTCAAATATTGGAAGAAGTCACCCCCTGTGAGTGGCTGGCTGAGGTGCCATCTGCTGAGGAAGTATTGAAGGCGATCCGGAGTCTGAGACCAGGAAAGGCAGCGGGCAGAGATGATCTCCCAAGCGAAATGCTGAGGGAGGGTGGCGTTTGTGCACAGACTGCCCTATATGACATAACAACAGTCTGGACCACTGGACGGGTTCCGCAGGATTGGAAGGATGCCCTGGTGGTCCCCCTTTTTAAGAAGGGGGACCGCACAGACTGTAACAACTACAGGGGCATCTCACTCCTCAGTGTGCCGGGAAAGGTCCTGGCAAGGATTATTCAGCATCGCCTTGCCAGGCACGCTGAGGAGAGGCTTGCGGAGCCCCAATGCGGTTTCAGGAAAGGGCGGTCCTGCACAGATGCCATATTTTCTGTCCGTCTGCTACAGCAGAGGTGTAGGGAATTCCAACAAGACCTACATCTCTGCTTTATTGACCTGTTCAAGGCCTATGATACCATCAGTAGGCCTGGGCTCTGGGTCGTTCTTCGTGCTTTTGGAGTACCTGACCCTCTGCTCACGATCATTAAGGACCTTCATGATGGTGAGCGGGCCCGGGTAAAACTACGTGGCCGGGAGTCAGAGCCATTCCCTGTACACCTTGGGGTGCGACAGGGATGTCCTCTGGCTCACACATTATTTAACATCTATTTTGACCACTTAGTTCGTGAAGCCTTCAATAGCTGTACCGGGGGAATCTCCATATGGTACAGATATAATGGGAGGCTAATCGATGCCCGGGTGCGGTCAAGGGATGGCCCCCTATTGCTCAACCATGTTACGTATGTTGATGATTTGGTAATGGCTGGTCAGTCAGAGGAGGAGTTGGAGACGCTGCTGCTGGGACTGGAGCGTGCCACTAAGAGGTGGGGCCTTACCATCAGCCCCACCAAAACTAAGCACCTGCCTGGGTATTTTGTACCATCGGACACTCCACCCCCACAACTCCCAATCGGTGATGGGGCAGTTGTGGAGAGAGTGGAGAGTTTCCCATACCTGGGCAGTATGCTTATGACTGGCTCCAGTTTAACAGCAGAGGTCTCACTCCGAATCAGTCGAGCGGCAATATATTTTCATCGGTTGCGTAACGCTGTGTGGAAGCTACCTGGTCTGTCGCTCCGCACTAAGCTTCAGGTCTTCTCGTCCACGGTCATTCCCTCCCTTCTCTACGCTTGCGAATCGTGGACCCCCCTAATGGAACATCTTCGCCGGTTAGAAACATTTAGGCTGGCCTGCCTACGATCCATCCTGGGTTTAACCAGACTGTATTGTGTGAGGAGCTCACAAATCCTTGAAAGATCTGTTCAGGATCCCATCGGTGAGCTCCTCCGGAAGGCAAGGCTGCGATGGCTGGGTCATGTAGCCCGCATGCCCAGCCACCGCATGCCGAAACAGCTTTTGTTTGGCCGGATTGAGGGGGCTAAGCGGGCGCGGCACGGGCTAGAGAAGAGATGGAGTGATGTGGTACAGGAGGACGTGGAGCTGAGTGGACTTGCCCATGACTGGTACCAGCGGTGTCAAGATCGGCCTCTGTGGAGGAGGCTCGTGAAGGATGCTACTGGGCAGTTGGAGGCAGTCGCCCTCCAACAACAACGGAGGGCGGAGGAGCGACGCTCACAACAGCGAGCGGAGCGCCGGGTGGCTAAAGCACAGCAGGTTGGCACAGTAGGGGGCACAGGTGGTGCATCAGCCAGTCATCTCAGTCAGTCGACCCGTGGCACCTGGGTCTGCCCCGTGACCTCCTGCCAGCGGGCGTTCGACACTTCACGTGGCCTCAGGGTGCACATAGCCTGGCACAAGCGTCGTGGTGACGTCACCGCCACTTAGTGGCGAATTGCGGTTGTTGTTGTTGTATGTAAGTGTCTTAGTGTCTGTATGTAAGTGTCTGTATGTAAGTGTCTGTATGTAAGTGGCTGTATGTAAGTGTCTGTAAGTGTCTGTATGTAAGTATCTGTATGTAAGTGTCTGTATGTAAGTTTCTGTATGTAAGTGTATGTTTGTAAGTGTCTGTATGTAAGTGTCTGTATGTAAGTGCCTGTTTGTAAGTGTCTGTATGTAAGTGTCTGTATATAAGTGCCTGTATGTAAGTGTCTGTATGTAAGTGTCTCAGTGTCTGTATGTAAGTGTCTGTATGTAAGTGTCTCAGTGTCTGTATGTAAGTGTCTGTATGTAAGTGTCTGTATGCAAGTGTCTGTATGTAAATGTCTCAGTGTCTGTATGTAAGTGTATGTAAGCGTCTGTATGTGTCTATGTAAGTGTCTCAGTGTCTGTATGTAAGTGTCTGTATGTAAGTGTCTGTATGTAAGTGTCTTAGTGTCTGTATGTAAGTGTCTGTATGTAATTGTCTGTGTGTAAGTGTCTTTATGTAAGAGTCTGTATGTAAGTGTCTGTATGTAAGTGTCTAAGTGTCTGTATGTAAGTGTCTTTATGTAAGAGTCTGTATGTAAGTGTCTGTATGTAAGTGTCTAAGTGTGTGTATGTAAGGGTCTGTATGTAAGTGTCTGTATGTAAGTGTCTGTATGTAAGTGTTTTTATGTAAGTGTCTGTATGTAAATGTCTCAGTGTCTGTTTGTGTCAGTATGTAAGTGTCTGTATGTAAGTGTCTATGTAAGTGTCTGTATGTAAGTGCCTGTATGTGTCTGTATGTAAGTGTCTGTATGTAAGTGTCTGTATGTAAGTGTGTGTATGTAAGTGTCTGTATGTAAGTGTCTGTATGTAAGTGTCTCAGTATCTGTATGTAAATGTCTTTATGTAAGTGTCTTATGTAAGTGTCTATGTAAGTGTCTGTATGTAAGTGTCTCAGTGTCTGTATATAAGTGTCTGTATGTAAGCATCTGTATGTGTCACAGTGTCTGTATGTAAGTGTCTATGTAAGTGTCTGTATGTAAGTGTCTCAGTGTCTGTATGTAAGTGTCTGTATGTAAGCGTCTGTATGTAAGTGTCTATGTAAGTGTCTGTATGTAAGTGTCTCAGTGTCTGTATGTAAGTGTCTGTATGTAAGCTTCTGTATGTATGTGTCTGTAAGTAGTGTCTCTATGTAAGTGTCTCAGTGTCTGTATGTAAGTGTCTGTATGTAAGTGTCTCGGTGTCTGTATGTAAGTGTCTGTATGTAAGTGTCTGTATGTAAGTGTCTGTATGTAAATGTCTCAGTGTCTGTATGTAAGTGTATGTAAGCATCTGTATGTAAGTGTCTATGTAAGTGTCTCAGTGTCTGTATGTAAGTGTCTGTATGTAAGTGTCTGTATGTAAGTGTCTTAGTGTCTGCATGTAAGTGTCTGTATGTAATTGTCTGTGTGTAAGTGTCTTTATGTAAGAGTCTGTATGTAAGTGTCTGTATGTAAGTGTCTAAGTGTCTGTATGTAAGTGTCTTTATGTAAGAGTCTGTATGTAAGTGTCTGTACGTAAGTGTCTAAGTGTGTGTATGTAAGGGTCTGTATGTAAGTGTCTGTATGTAAGTGTCTGTATGTAAGTGTCTGTATGTAAGTGTTTGTATGTAAGTGTCTGTATGTAATTGTCTCAGTGTCTGTTTGTGTCAGTATGTAAGTGTCTGTATGTAAGTGTCTATGTAAGTGTCTGTATGTAAGTGCCTGTATGTAAGTATCTGTATGTAAGTGTCTGTATGTAAGTTTCTGTATGTAACTGTCTCTATGTAAGTATCTGTATGTAAGTGTCTGTATGTCAGTGTCACAGTGTCAGTATGTAAGTGTCTGTATGTAAGTGTCTGTATGTAAGTGTCTGTATGTAAGTGTCTCAGTGTCTGTATGTAAGTGTCTGTATGTAAGTGTCTCAGTGTCTGTATGTGTCTGTATGTAAGTGTCTGTATGTAAGTGTCTGTATGTAAATGTCTCAGTGTCTGTATGTAAGTGTATGTATGTAAGTGTCTTATGTAAGTGTCTTAGTGTCTGTATGTAAGTGTCTGTATGTAATTGTCTGTATGTAAGTGTCTTTATGTAAGAGTCTGTATGTAAGTGTCTGTATGTAAGTGTCTAAGTGTCTGTATGTAAGTGTCTTTATGTAAGAGTCTGTATGTAAGTGTCTGTATGTAAGTGTCTAAGTGTGTGTATGTAAGGGTCTGTATGTAAGTGTCTGTATGTAAGTGTCTGTATGTAAGTGTCTGTATGTAAGTGTTTGTATGTAAGTGTCTGTATGTAAGTGTCTCAGTGTCTGTTTGTGTCAGTATGTAAGTGTCTGTATGTAAGTGTCTATGTAAGTGTCTGTATGTAAGTGCCTGTATGTAAGTATCTGTATGTAAGTGTCTGTATGTAAGTTTCTGTATGTAACTGTCTCTATGTAAGTATCTGTATGTAAGTGTCTGTATGTCAGTGTCTGTTTGTAAGTGTCTGTATGTAAGTGTCTCAGTGTCTGTATATAAGTGTCTGTATGTAAGCGTCTGTATGTAAGTGTCTCAGTGTCTGTATGTAGGTGTCTGTATGTAAGTGTCTGTATGTAAGTGTCTAAGTGTCTGTATACAAGTGTCTGTATGTAAGCGTCTGTATGTAAGTGTCTCAGTGTCTGTATGTAAGTGTCTGTATGTAAGTGTCTCAGTGTCTGCATGTAAGTGTCTGTATGTAAGTGTCTGTATGTAAGTGTCTCAGTGTATGTAAGTGTCTGTATGTAAGTGTCTCAGTGTCTGTATGTAAGTGTCTGTATGTAAGTGTCTGTATGTAAGTGTCTGTATGTAAATGTCTCAGTGTCTGTATGTAAGTGTATGTATGTAAGTGTCTGTATGTAAGTGTCTGTATGTAATTGTCTGTATGTAAGTGTCTTTATGTAAGAGTCTGTATGTAAGGGTCTGTATGTAAGTGTCTAAGTGTCTGTATGTAAGTGTCTTTATGTAAGAGTCTGTATGTAAGTGTCTGTATGTAAGTGTCTAAGTGTGTGTATGTAAGGGTCTGTATGTAAGTGTCTGTATGTAAGTGTCTGTATGTAAGTGTCTGTATGTAAGTGTTTGTATGTAAGTGTGTGTATGTAAGTGTCTCAGTGTCTGTTTGTGTCAGTATGTAAGTGTCTGTATGTAAGTGTCTATGTAAGTGTCTGTATGTAAGGGTCTGTATGTAAGTGTCTAAGTGTCTGTATGTAAGTGTCTTTATGTAAGAGTCTGTATGTAAGTGTCTGTATGTAAGTGTCTAAGTGTGTGTATGTAAGGGTCTGTATGTAAGTGTCTGTATGTAAGTGTCTGTATGTAAGTGTCTGTATGTAAGTGTTTGTATGTAAGTGTCTGTATGTAATTGTCTCAGTGTCTGTTTGTGTCAGTATGTAAGTGTCTGTATGTAAGTGTCTATGTAAGTGTCTGTATGTAAGTGCCTGTATGTAAGTATCTGTATGTAAGTGTCTGTATGTAAGTTTCTGTATGTAACTGTCTCTATGTAAGTATCTGTATGTAAGTGTCTGTATGTCAGTGTCACAGTGTCAGTATGTAAGTGTCTGTATGTAAGTGTCTGTATGTAAGTGTCTGTATGTAAGTGTCTCAGTGTCTGTATGTAAGTGTCTGTATGTAAGTGTCTCAGTGTCTGTATGTGTCTGTATGTAAGTGTCTGTATGTAAGTGTCTGTATGTAAATGTCTCAGTGTCTGTATGTAAGTGTATGTATGTAAGTGTCTTATGTAAGTGTCTTAGTGTCTGTATGTAAGTGTCTGTATGTAATTGTCTGTATGTAAGTGTCTTTATGTAAGAGTCTGTATGTAAGTGTCTGTATGTAAGTGTCTAAGTGTCTGTATGTAAGTGTCTTTATGTAAGAGTCTGTATGTAAGTGTCTGTATGTAAGTGTCTAAGTGTGTGTATGTAAGGGTCTGTATGTAAGTGTCTGTATGTAAGTGTCTGTATGTAAGTGTCTGTATGTAAGTGTTTGTATGTAAGTGTCTGTATGTAAGTGTCTCAGTGTCTGTTTGTGTCAGTATGTAAGTGTCTGTATGTAAGTGTCTATGTAAGTGTCTGTATGTAAGTGCCTGTATGTAAGTATCTGTATGTAAGTGTCTGTATGTAAGTTTCTGTATGTAACTGTCTCTATGTAAGTATCTGTATGTAAGTGTCTGTATGTCAGTGTCTGTTTGTAAGTGTCTGTATGTAAGTGTCTCAGTGTCTGTATATAAGTGTCTGTATGTAAGCGTCTGTATGTAAGTGTCTCAGTGTCTGTATGTAGGTGTCTGTATGTAAGTGTCTGTATGTAAGTGTCTAAGTGTCTGTATACAAGTGTCTGTATGTAAGCGTCTGTATGTAAGTGTCTCAGTGTCTGTATGTAAGTGTCTGTATGTAAGTGTCTCAGTGTCTGCATGTAAGTGTCTGTATGTAAGTGTCTGTATGTAAGTGTCTCAGTGTATGTAAGTGTCTGTATGTAAGTGTCTCAGTGTCTGTATGTAAGTGTCTGTATGTAAGTGTCTGTATGTAAGTGTCTGTATGTAAATGTCTCAGTGTCTGTATGTAAGTGTATGTATGTAAGTGTCTGTATGTAAGTGTCTGTATGTAATTGTCTGTATGTAAGTGTCTTTATGTAAGAGTCTGTATGTAAGGGTCTGTATGTAAGTGTCTAAGTGTCTGTATGTAAGTGTCTTTATGTAAGAGTCTGTATGTAAGTGTCTGTATGTAAGTGTCTAAGTGTGTGTATGTAAGGGTCTGTATGTAAGTGTCTGTATGTAAGTGTCTGTATGTAAGTGTCTGTATGTAAGTGTTTGTATGTAAGTGTGTGTATGTAAGTGTCTCAGTGTCTGTTTGTGTCAGTATGTAAGTGTCTGTATGTAAGTGTCTATGTAAGTGTCTGTATGTAAGGGTCTGTATGTAAGTGTCTAAGTGTCTGTATGTAAGTGTCTTTATGTAAGAGTCTGTATGTAAGTGTCTGTATGTAAGTGTCTAAGTGTGTGTATGTAAGGGTCTGTATGTAAGTGTCTGTATGTAAGTGTCTGTATGTAAGTGTCTGTATGTTAAGTGTTTGTATGTAAGTGTCTGTATGTTAATATCTCAGTGTCTGTATGTAAGTGTCTGTATGTAAGTGTCTGTATGTAAGTGTCTCAGTGTCTGTATGTAAGTGTCTGTATGTAAGTGTCTGTATGTAAGTGTCTGTATGTAAGTGTCTGTATGTTAAGTGTCTGTATGTAAGTGTCTGTATGTAAGTATCTCAGTGTCTGTATGTAAGTTTCTGTATGTAAGTGTCTGTATGTAAGTGTCTTTATGTAAGAGTCTGTATGTAAGTGTCTGTATGTAAGTGTCTGTATGTTAAGTGTTTGTATGTAAGTGTCTGTATGTGAATATCTCAGTGTCTGTATGTAAGTGTCTGTATGTAAGTGTCTGTATGTAAGTGTCTCAGTGTCTGTATGTAAGTGTCTGTATGTAAGTGTCTGTATGTAAGTGTCTGTATGTAAGTGTCTGTATGTTAAGTGTCTGTATGTAAGTGTCTGTATGTAAGTATCTCAGTGTCTGTATGTAAGTTTCTGTATGTAAGTGTCTGTATGTAAGTGTCTCAGTGTCTGTATGTAAGTGTCTGTATGTAAGTTTCTGTATGTAAGTATCTGTATGTAAATGTCTGTGTGTAAGTGACTGTATGTAAGTGTCTTAGTGTCTGTATGTAAGTATCTGTATGTAAGTGTCTGTATGTAAGTGGCTGTATGTAAGTGTCTGTAAGTGTCTGTATGTAAGTATCTGTATGTAAGTGTCTGTATGTAAGTTTCTGTATGTAAGTGTATGTTTGTAAGTGTCTGTATGTAAGTGTCTGTATGTAAGTGCCTGTTTGTAAGTGTCTGTATGTAAGTGTCTGTATATAAGTGCCTGTATGTAAGTGTCTGTATGTAAGTGTCTCAGTGTCTGTATGTAAGTGTCTGTATGTAAGTGTCTCAGTGTCTGTATGTAAGTGTCTGTATGTAAGCTTCTGTATGTAAGTGTCTGTAAGTAGTGTCTCTATGTAAGTGTCTCAGTGTCTGTATGTAAGTGTCTGTATGTAAGTGTCTCGGTGTCTGTATGTAAGTGTCTGTATGTAAGTGTCTGTATGTAAGTGTCTGTATGTAAATGTCTCAGTGTCTGTATGTAAGTGTATGTATGTAAGTGTCTGTATGTAAGTGTCTGTATGTAATTGTCTGTATGTAAGTGTCTTTATGTAAGAGTCTGTATGTAAGGGTCTGTATGTAAGTGTCTAAGTGTCTGTATGTAAGTGTCTTTATGTAAGAGTCTGTATGTAAGTGTCTGTATGTAAGTGTCTAAGTGTGTGTATGTAAGGGTCTGTATGTAAGTGTCTGTATGTAAGTGTCTGTATGTAAGTGTCTGTATGTAAGTGTTTGTATGTAAGTGTCTGTATGTAAGTGTCTCAGTGTCTGTTTGTGTCAGTATGTAAGTGTCTGTATGTAAGTGTCTATGTAAGTGTCTGTATGTAAGTGCCTGTATGTAAGTGTCTGTATGTAAGTGTCTGTATGTAAGTGTGTGTATGTAAGTGTCTGTATGTAAGTGTCTGTATGTAAGTGTCTCAGTATCTGTATGTAAATGTCTTTATGTAAGTGTCTGTATGTAAGTGTCTGTATGTAAGTGTCTGTATGTTAAGTGTTTGTATGTAAGTGTCTGTATGTTAATATCTCAGTGTCTGTATGTAAGTGTCTGTATGTAAGTGTCTGTATGTAAGTGTCTCAGTGTCTGTATGTAAGTGTCTGTATGTAAGTGTCTGTATGTAAGTGTCTGTATGTAAGTGTCTGTATGTTAAGTGTCTGTATGTAAGTGTCTGTATGTAAGTATCTCAGTGTCTGTATGTAAGTTTCTGTATGTAAGTGTCTGTATGTAAGTGTCTTTATGTAAGAGTCTGTATGTAAGTGTCTGTATGTAAGTGTCTGTATGTTAAGTGTTTGTATGTAAGTGTCTGTATGTGAATATCTCAGTGTCTGTATGTAAGTGTCTGTATGTAAGTGTCTGTATGTAAGTGTCTCAGTGTCTGTATGTAAGTGTCTGTATGTAAGTGTCTGTATGTAAGTGTCTGTATGTAAGTGTCTGTATGTTAAGTGTCTGTATGTAAGTGTCTGTATGTAAGTATCTCAGTGTCTGTATGTAAGTTTCTGTATGTAAGTGTCTGTATGTAAGTGTCTCAGTGTCTGTATGTAAGTGTCTGTATGTAAGTTTCTGTATGTAAGTATCTGTATGTAAATGTCTGTGTGTAAGTGACTGTATGTAAGTGTCTTAGTGTCTGTATGTAAGTGTCTGTATGTAAGTGTCTGTATGTAAGTGGCTGTATGTAAGTGTCTGTAAGTGTCTGTATGTAAGTATCTGTATGTAAGTGTCTGTATGTAAGTTTCTGTATGTAAGTGTATGTTTGTAAGTGTCTGTATGTAAGTGTCTGTATGTAAGTGCCTGTTTGTAAGTGTCTGTATGTAAGTGTCTGTATATAAGTGCCTGTATGTAAGTGTCTGTATGTAAGTGTCTCAGTGTCTGTATGTAAGTGTCTGTATGTAAGTGTCTCAGTGTCTGTATGTAAGTGTCTGTATGTAAGCTTCTGTATGTAAGTGTCTGTAAGTAGTGTCTCTATGTAAGTGTCTCAGTGTCTGTATGTAAGTGTCTGTATGTAAGTGTCTCGGTGTCTGTATGTAAGTGTCTGTATGTAAGTGTCTGTATGTAAGTGTCTGTATGTAAATGTCTCAGTGTCTGTATGTAAGTGTATGTAAGCGTCTGTATGTAAGTGTCTATGTAAGTGTCTCAGTGTCTGTATGTAAGTGTCTGTATGTAAGTGTCTGTATGTAAGTGTCTTAGTGTCTGTATGTAAGTGTCTGTATGGTATTGTCTGTGTGTAAGTGTCTTTATGTAAGAATCTGTATGTAAGTGTCTGTATGTAAGTGTCTAAGTGTCTGTATGTAAGTTTCTTTATGTAAGAGTCTGTATGTAAGTGTCTGTACGTAAGTGTCTAAGTGTGTGTATGTAAGGGTCTGTATGTAAGTGTCTGTATGTAAGTGTCTGTATGTAAGTGTCTGTATGTAAGTGTTTGTATGTAAGTGTCTGTATGTAATTGTCTCAGTGTCTGTTTGTGTCAGTATGTAAGTGTCTGTATGTAAGTGTCTATGTAAGTGTCTGTATGTAAGTGCCTGTATGTAAGTATCTGTATGTAAGTGTCTGTATGTAAGTTTCTGTATGTAACTGTCTCTATGTAAGTATCTGTATGTAAGTGTCTGTATGTCAGTGTCACAGTGTCAGTATGTAAGTGTCTGTATGTAAGTGTCTGTATGTAAGTGTCTGTATGTAAGTGTCTGCATATAAGTGTCTCAGTGTCTGTATATAAGTGTCTGTATGTAAGCGTCTGTATGTAAGTGTCTCAGTGTCTGTATGTAGGTGTCTGTATGTAAGTGTCTGTATGTAAGTGTCTAAGTGTCTGTATGTAAGTGTCTGTATGTAAGTGTCTGTATGTAAGTGTCTCAGTGTCTGTTTGTAAGTGTCTGTATGTAAGTGTCTCAGTGTCTGCATGTAAGTGTCTGTATGTAAGTGTCTGTATGTAAGTGTCTGTATGTAAGTGTCTCAGTGTCTGTATGTAAGTGTCTGTATGTAAGTGTCTCAGTGTCTGTATGTGTCTGTATGTAAGTGTCTGTATGTAAGTGTCTGTATGTAAATGTCTCAGTGTCTGTATGTAAGTGTATGTATGTAAGTGTCTTATGTAAGTGTCTTAGTGTCTGTATGTAAGTGTCTGTATGTAATTGTCTGTATGTAAGTGTCTTTATGTAAGAGTCTGTATGTAAGTGTCTGTATGTAAGTGTCTAAGTGTCTGTATGTAAGTGTCTTTATGTAAGAGTCTGTATGTAAGTGTCTGTATGTAAGTGTCTAAGTGTGTGTATGTAAGGGTCTGTATGTAAGTGTCTGTATGTAAGTGTCTGTATGTAAGTGTCTGTATGTAAGTGTTTGTATGTAAGTGTCTGTATGTAAGTGTCTCAGTGTCTGTTTGTGTCAGTATGTAAGTGTCTGTATGTAAGTGTCTATGTAAGTGTCTGTATGTAAGTGCCTGTATGTAAGTATCTGTATGTAAGTGTCTGTATGTAAGTTTCTGTATGTAACTGTCTCTATGTAAGTATCTGTATGTAAGTGTCTGTATGTCAGTGTCTGTTTGTAAGTGTCTGTATGTAAGTGTCTCAGTGTCTGTATATAAGTGTCTGTATGTAAGCGTCTGTATGTAAGTGTCTCAGTGTCTGTATGTAGGTGTCTGTATGTAAGTGTCTGTATGTAAGTGTCTAAGTGTCTGTATACAAGTGTCTGTATGTAAGCGTCTGTATGTAAGTGTCTCAGTGTCTGTATGTAAGTGTCTGTATGTAAGTGTCTCAGTGTCTGCATGTAAGTGTCTGTATGTAAGTGTCTGTATGTAAGTGTCTCAGTGTATGTAAGTGTCTGTATGTAAGTGTCTCAGTGTCTGTATGTAAGTGTCTGTATGTAAGTGTCTGTATGTAAGTGTCTGTATGTAAATGTCTCAGTGTCTGTATGTAAGTGTATGTATGTAAGTGTCTGTATGTAAGTGTCTGTATGTAATTGTCTGTATGTAAGTGTCTTTATGTAAGAGTCTGTATGTAAGGGTCTGTATGTAAGTGTCTAAGTGTCTGTATGTAAGTGTCTTTATGTAAGAGTCTGTATGTAAGTGTCTGTATGTAAGTGTCTAAGTGTGTGTATGTAAGGGTCTGTATGTAAGTGTCTGTATGTAAGTGTCTGTATGTAAGTGTCTGTATGTAAGTGTTTGTATGTAAGTGTGTGTATGTAAGTGTCTCAGTGTCTGTTTGTGTCAGTATGTAAGTGTCTGTATGTAAGTGTCTATGTAAGTGTCTGTATGTAAGGGTCTGTATGTAAGTGTCTAAGTGTCTGTATGTAAGTGTCTTTATGTAAGAGTCTGTATGTAAGTGTCTGTATGTAAGTGTCTAAGTGTGTGTATGTAAGGGTCTGTATGTAAGTGTCTGTATGTAAGTGTCTGTATGTAAGTGTCTGTATGTTAAGTGTTTGTATGTAAGTGTCTGTATGTTAATATCTCAGTGTCTGTATGTAAGTGTCTGTATGTAAGTGTCTGTATGTAAGTGTCTCAGTGTCTGTATGTAAGTGTCTGTATGTAAGTGTCTGTATGTAAGTGTCTGTATGTAAGTGTCTGTATGTTAAGTGTCTGTATGTAAGTGTCTGTATGTAAGTATCTCAGTGTCTGTATGTAAGTTTCTGTATGTAAGTGTCTGTATGTAAGTGTCTTTATGTAAGAGTCTGTATGTAAGTGTCTGTATGTAAGTGTCTGTATGTTAAGTGTTTGTATGTAAGTGTCTGTATGTGAATATCTCAGTGTCTGTATGTAAGTGTCTGTATGTAAGTGTCTGTATGTAAGTGTCTCAGTGTCTGTATGTAAGTGTCTGTATGTAAGTGTCTGTATGTAAGTGTCTGTATGTAAGTGTCTGTATGTTAAGTGTCTGTATGTAAGTGTCTGTATGTAAGTATCTCAGTGTCTGTATGTAAGTTTCTGTATGTAAGTGTCTGTATGTAAGTGTCTCAGTGTCTGTATGTAAGTGTCTGTATGTAAGTTTCTGTATGTAAGTATCTGTATGTAAATGTCTGTGTGTAAGTGACTGTATGTAAGTGTCTTAGTGTCTGTATGTAAGTATCTGTATGTAAGTGTCTGTATGTAAGTGGCTGTATGTAAGTGTCTGTAAGTGTCTGTATGTAAGTATCTGTATGTAAGTGTCTGTATGTAAGTTTCTGTATGTAAGTGTATGTTTGTAAGTGTCTGTATGTAAGTGTCTGTATGTAAGTGCCTGTTTGTAAGTGTCTGTATGTAAGTGTCTGTATATAAGTGCCTGTATGTAAGTGTCTGTATGTAAGTGTCTCAGTGTCTGTATGTAAGTGTCTGTATGTAAGTGTCTCAGTGTCTGTATGTAAGTGTCTGTATGTAAGCTTCTGTATGTAAGTGTCTGTAAGTAGTGTCTCTATGTAAGTGTCTCAGTGTCTGTATGTAAGTGTCTGTATGTAAGTGTCTCGGTGTCTGTATGTAAGTGTCTGTATGTAAGTGTCTGTATGTAAGTGTCTGTATGTAAATGTCTCAGTGTCTGTATGTAAGTGTATGTATGTAAGTGTCTGTATGTAAGTGTCTGTATGTAATTGTCTGTATGTAAGTGTCTTTATGTAAGAGTCTGTATGTAAGGGTCTGTATGTAAGTGTCTAAGTGTCTGTATGTAAGTGTCTTTATGTAAGAGTCTGTATGTAAGTGTCTGTATGTAAGTGTCTAAGTGTGTGTATGTAAGGGTCTGTATGTAAGTGTCTGTATGTAAGTGTCTGTATGTAAGTGTCTGTATGTAAGTGTTTGTATGTAAGTGTCTGTATGTAAGTGTCTCAGTGTCTGTTTGTGTCAGTATGTAAGTGTCTGTATGTAAGTGTCTATGTAAGTGTCTGTATGTAAGTGCCTGTATGTAAGTGTCTGTATGTAAGTGTCTGTATGTAAGTGTGTGTATGTAAGTGTCTGTATGTAAGTGTCTGTATGTAAGTGTCTCAGTATCTGTATGTAAATGTCTTTATGTAAGTGTCTGTATGTAAGTGTCTGTATGTAAGTGTCTGTATGTTAAGTGTTTGTATGTAAGTGTCTGTATGTTAATATCTCAGTGTCTGTATGTAAGTGTCTGTATGTAAGTGTCTGTATGTAAGTGTCTCAGTGTCTGTATGTAAGTGTCTGTATGTAAGTGTCTGTATGTAAGTGTCTGTATGTAAGTGTCTGTATGTTAAGTGTCTGTATGTAAGTGTCTGTATGTAAGTATCTCAGTGTCTGTATGTAAGTTTCTGTATGTAAGTGTCTGTATGTAAGTGTCTTTATGTAAGAGTCTGTATGTAAGTGTCTGTATGTAAGTGTCTGTATGTTAAGTGTTTGTATGTAAGTGTCTGTATGTGAATATCTCAGTGTCTGTATGTAAGTGTCTGTATGTAAGTGTCTGTATGTAAGTGTCTCAGTGTCTGTATGTAAGTGTCTGTATGTAAGTGTCTGTATGTAAGTGTCTGTATGTAAGTGTCTGTATGTTAAGTGTCTGTATGTAAGTGTCTGTATGTAAGTATCTCAGTGTCTGTATGTAAGTTTCTGTATGTAAGTGTCTGTATGTAAGTGTCTCAGTGTCTGTATGTAAGTGTCTGTATGTAAGTTTCTGTATGTAAGTATCTGTATGTAAATGTCTGTGTGTAAGTGACTGTATGTAAGTGTCTTAGTGTCTGTATGTAAGTGTCTGTATGTAAGTGTCTGTATGTAAGTGGCTGTATGTAAGTGTCTGTAAGTGTCTGTATGTAAGTATCTGTATGTAAGTGTCTGTATGTAAGTTTCTGTATGTAAGTGTATGTTTGTAAGTGTCTGTATGTAAGTGTCTGTATGTAAGTGCCTGTTTGTAAGTGTCTGTATGTAAGTGTCTGTATATAAGTGCCTGTATGTAAGTGTCTGTATGTAAGTGTCTCAGTGTCTGTATGTAAGTGTCTGTATGTAAGTGTCTCAGTGTCTGTATGTAAGTGTCTGTATGTAAGCTTCTGTATGTAAGTGTCTGTAAGTAGTGTCTCTATGTAAGTGTCTCAGTGTCTGTATGTAAGTGTCTGTATGTAAGTGTCTCGGTGTCTGTATGTAAGTGTCTGTATGTAAGTGTCTGTATGTAAGTGTCTGTATGTAAATGTCTCAGTGTCTGTATGTAAGTGTATGTAAGCGTCTGTATGTAAGTGTCTATGTAAGTGTCTCAGTGTCTGTATGTAAGTGTCTGTATGTAAGTGTCTGTATGTAAGTGTCTTAGTGTCTGTATGTAAGTGTCTGTATGGTATTGTCTGTGTGTAAGTGTCTTTATGTAAGAATCTGTATGTAAGTGTCTGTATGTAAGTGTCTAAGTGTCTGTATGTAAGTTTCTTTATGTAAGAGTCTGTATGTAAGTGTCTGTACGTAAGTGTCTAAGTGTGTGTATGTAAGGGTCTGTATGTAAGTGTCTGTATGTAAGTGTCTGTATGTAAGTGTTTTTAAGTAAGTGTCTGTATGTAAGTGTCTCAGTGTCTGTTTGTGTCAGTATGTAAGTGTCTGTATGTAAGTGTCTATGTAAGTGTCTGTATGTAAGTGCCTGTATGTAAGTGTCTGTATGTAAGTGTCTGTATGTAAGTGTCTGTATGTAAGTGTCTCAGTATCTGTATGTAAATGTCTTTATGTAAGTGTCTGTATGTAAGTGTCTATGTAAGTGTCTGTATGTAAGTGTCTGTATGTAAGTGTGTCAGTGTCTGTATGTAAGTGTCTGTATGTAAGCGTCTGTATGTAAGTGTCTATGTAAGTGTCTCAGTGTCTGTATGTAAGTGTCTCAGTGTCTGTATGTAAGTGTCTCAGTGTCTGTATGTAAGTGTCTGTATGTAAGTGTCTCAGTGTCTGTATGTAAGTGTCTGTATGTAAGTGTCTGTATGTAAGTGTCTGTATGTAAGTGTCTCAGTGTCTGTATGTAAGTGTCTGTATGTAAGTGTCTCAGTGTCTGTATCTAAGTGTCTGTATGTAAGTGTCTCAGTGTCTGTATGTAAGTGTCTGTATGTAAGCGTCTGTATGTAAGTGTCTATGTAAGTGTCTCAGTGTCTGTATGTAAGTGTCTGTATGTAAGTGTCTGTATGTAAGTGTCTTAGTGTCTGTATGTAAGTGTCTGTATGTAATTGTCTGTATGTAAGTGTCTTTATGTAAGAGACTGTATGTAAGTGTCTGTATGTAAGTGTCTAAGTGTCTGTATGTAAGTGTCTTTATGTAAGAGTCTGTATGTAAGTGTCTGTATGTAAGTGTCTAAGTGTGTGTATGTAAGGGTCTGTATGTAAGTGTCTGTATGTAAGTGTCTATATGTAAGTGTCTGTATGTAAGTGTTTGTATGTAAGTGTCTGTATGTAAGTGTCTCAGTGTCTGTTTGTGTCAGTATGTAAGTGTCTGTATGTAAGTGTCTATGTAAGTGTCTGTATGTAAGTGCCTATATGTAAGTATCTGTATGTAAGTGTCTGTATGTAAGTTTCTGTATGTAACTGTCTCTATGTAAGTATCTGTATGCAAGTGTCTGTATGTCAGTGTCACAGTGTCAGTATGTAAGTGTCTGTATGTAAGTGTCTGTATGTAAGTGTCTGTATGTAAGTGTCTGTATGTAAGTGTCTCAGTGTCTGTATATAAGTGTCTGTATGTAAGCGTCTGTATGTAAGTGTCTCAGTGTCTGTATGTAGGTGTCTGTATGTAAGTGTCTGTATGTAAGTGTCTAAGTGTCTGTATGTAAGTGTCTGTATGTAAGCGTCTGTATGTAAGTGTCTCAGTGTCTGTATGTAAGTGTCTGTATATAAGTGTCTCAGTGTCTGCATGTAAGTGTCTGTATGTAAGTGTCTGTATGTAAGTGTCTGTATGTAAGTGTCTCAGTGTCTGTATGTAAGTGTCTGTATGTAAGTGTCTCAGTGTCTGTATGTAAGTGTCTGTATGTAAGTGTCTGTATGTAAGTGTCTGTATGTAAATGTCTCAGTGTCTGTATGTAAGTGTATGTATGTAAGTGTCTGTATGTAAGTGTCTTAGTGTCTGTATGTAAGTGTCTGTATGTAATTGTCTGTATGTAAGTGTCTTTATGTAAGAGTCTGTATGTAAGTGTCTGTATGTAAGTGTCTAAGTGTCTGTATGTAAGTGTCTTTATGTAAGAGTCTGTATGTAAGTGTCTGTATGTAAGTGTCTAAGTGTGTGTATGTAAGGGTCTGTATGTAAGTGTCTGTATGTAAGTGTCTGTATGTAAGTGTCTGTATGTAAGTGTTTGTATGTAAGTGTCTGTATGTAAGTGTCTCAGTGTCTGTTTGTGTCAGTATGTAAGTGTCTGTATGTAAGTGTCTGTATGTAAGTTTCTGTATGTAACTGTCTCTATGTAAGTATCTGTATGTAAGTGTCTGTATGCCAGTGTCACAGTGTCAGTATGTAAGTGTCTGTATGTAAGTGTCTGTATGTAAGTGTCTGTATGTAAGTGTCTGTATGTATGTGTCTCAGTGTCTGTATATAAGTGTCTGTATGTAAGCGTCTGTATGTAAGTGTCTCAGTGTCTGTATGTAGGTGTCTGTATGTAAGTGTCTGTATGTAAGTGTCTAAGTGTCTGTATGTAAGTGTCTGTATGTAAGTGTTTGTATGTAAGTGTCTGTATGTAAGTGTCTCAGTGTCTGTTTGTGTCAGTATGTAAGTGTCTGTATGTAAGTGTCTATGTAAGTGTCTGTATGTAAGTGTCTGTATGTAAGTGTCTGTATGTAAGTGTCTGTATGTAAGTGTCTCAGTGTCTGTATATAAGTGTCTGTATGTAAGCGTCTGTATGTAAGTGTCTCAGTGTCTGTATGTAGGTGTCTGTATGTAAGTGTCTGTATGTAAGTGTCTAAGTGTCTGTATGTAAGTGTCTGTATGTAAGCATCTGTATGTAAGTGTCTCAGTGTCTGTATGTAAGTGTCTGTATGTAAGTGTCTCAGTGTCTGCATGTAAGTGTCTGTATGTAAGTGTCTGTATGTAAGTGTCTGTATGTAAGTGTCTCAGTGTCTGTATGTAAGTGTCTGTATGTAAGTGTCTCAGTGTCTGTATGTAAGTGTCTGTATGTAAGTGTCTGTATGTAAGTGTCTGTATGTAAATGTCTCAGTGTCTGTATGTAAGTGTATGTATGTAAGTGTCTGTATGTAAGTGTCTTAGTGTCTGTATGTAAGTGTCTGTATGTAATTGTCTGTATGTAAGTGTCTTTATGTAAGAGTCTGTATGTAAGTGTCTGTATGTAAGTGTCTAAGTGTCTGTATGTAAGTGTCTTTATGTAAGAGTCTGTATGTAAGTGTCTGTATGTAAGTGTCTAAGTGTGTGTATGTAAGGGTCTGTATGTAAGTGTCTGTATGTAAGTGTCTGTATGTAAGTGTCTGTATGTAAGTGTTTGTATGTAAGTGTCTGTATGTAAGTGTCTCAGTGTCTGTTTGTGTCAGTATGTAAGTGTCTGTATGTAAGTGTCTGTATGTAAGTGTCTGTATGTAAGTTTCTGTATGTAACTGTCTCTATGTAAGTATCTGTATGTAAGTGTCTGTATGTCAGTGTCACAGTGTCAGTATGTAAGTGTCTGTATTTAAGTGTCTGTATGTAAGTGTCTGTATGTAAGTGTCTGTATGTATGTGTCTCAGTGTCTGTATATAAGTGTCTGTATGTAAGCGTCTGTATGTAAGTGTCTCAGTGTCTGTATGTAGGTGTCTGTATGTAAGTGTCTGTATGTAAGTGTCTAAGTGTCTGTATGTAAGTGTCTGTATGTAAGTGTTTGTATGTAAGTGTCTGTATGTAAGTGTCTCAGTGTCTGTTTGTGTCAGTATGTAAGTGTCTGTATGTAAGTGTCTATGTAAGTGTCTGTATGTAAGTGCCTGTATGTAAGTGTTTGTATGTAAGTGTCTGTATGTAAGTGTTTGTATGTAAGTGTCTGTATGTAAGTGTCTCAGTGTCTGTATGTAAATGTCTTTATGTAAGTGTCTGTATGTAAGTGTCTGTATGTAAGTGTCTGTATGTAAGTGTCTCAGTGTCTCTATATAAGTGTATGTATGTAAGCATCTGTATGTAAGTGTCTCAGTGTCTGTATGTAAGTGTCTGTATGTAAGTGTCTGTATGTAAGTGTCTCAGTGTCTGTATGTAAGTGTCTGTATGTAAGCGTCTGTATGTAAGTGTCTATGTAAGTGTCTCAGTGTATTTATGTAAGTGTCTGTATGTAAGTGTCTCAGTGTTTGTATGTAAGTGTCTCAGTGTCTGTATGTAAGTGTCTGTATGTAAGTGTCTCAGTGTCTGTATGTAAGTGTCTGTATGTAAGTGGCTGTATGTAAGTGTCTGTATGTAAGTGTCTCAGTGTCTGTATGTAAGTGTCTGTATGTACGTGTCTGTATGTAAATGTCTCAGTGTCTGTATGTAAGTGTATGTAAGCGTTTGTATGTAAGTGTCTATGTAAGTGTCTTTATGTAAGAGACTGTATGTAAGTGTCTGTATGTAAGTGTCTAAGTGTCTGTATGTAAGTGTCTTTATGTAAGAGTCTGTATGTAAGTGTCTGTATGTAAGTGTCTAAGTGTGTGTATGTAAGGGTCTGTATGTAAGTGTCTGTATGTAAGTGTCTGTATGTAAGTGTCTGTATGTAAGTGTTTGTATGTAAGTGTCTGTATGGTAATTGTCTCAGTGTCTGTTTGTGTCAGTATGTAAGTGTCTGTATGTAAGTGTCTATGTAAGTGTCTGTATGTAAGTGCCTGTATGTAAGTATCTGTATGTAAGTGTCTGTATGTAAGTTTCTGTATGTAACTGTCTCTATGTAAGTATCTGTATGTAAGTGTCTGTATGTAAGTGTCTCAGTGTCTGTATGTAAGTGTCTGTATGTAAGTGTCTGTTTGTAAGTGTCTCAGTGTCTGTATGTAAGTGTCTGTATGTAAGTGTCTGTATGTAAATGTCTCAGTGTCTGTATGTAAGTGTATGTAAGCGTCTGTATGTCAGTGTCTATGTAAGTGTCTCAGTGTCTGTATGTAAGTGTCTGTATGTAAGTGTTTGTATGTAAGTGTCTTAGTGTCTGTATGTAAGTGTCTGTATGTAATTGTCTGTGTGTAAGTGTCTTTATGTAAGAGTCTGTATGTAAGTGTCTCTATGTAAGTGTCTAAGTGTGTGTATGTAAGGGTCTGTATGTAAGTGTCTGTATGTAAGTGTCTGTATGTAAGTGTCTGTATGTAAGTGTTTGTATGTAAGTGTCTGTATGTAAGTGTCTCAGTGTCTGTTTGTGTCAGTATGTAAGTGTCTGTATGTAAGTGTCTATGTAAGTGTCTGTATGTAAGTGCCTGTATGTAAGTGTTTGTATGTAAGTGTCTGTATGTAAGTGTTTGTATGTAAGTGTCTGTATGTAAGTGTCTCAGTGTCTGTTTGTGTCAGTATGTAAGTGTTTGTATGTAAGTGTCTGTATGTAAGTGTCTGTATGTAAGTGTCTGTATGTAAGTGTCTCAGTATCTGTATGTAAATGTCTTTATGTAAGTGTCTGTATGTAAGTGTATGTATGTAAGCATCTGTATGTAAGTGTCTCAGTATCTGTATGTAAGTGTCTGTATGTAAGTGTCTGTATGTAAGTGTCTCAGTGTCTGTATGTAAGTGTCTGTATGTAAGCGTCTGTATGTAAGTGTCTATGTAAGTGTCTCAGTGTCTTTATGTAAGTGTCTGTATGTAAGTGTCTCAGTGTTTGTATGTAAGTGTCTCAGTGTCTGTATGTAAGTGTCTGTATGTAAGTGTCTCAGTGTCTGTATGTAAGTGTCTGTATGTAAGTGGCTGTATGTAAGTGTCTGTATGTAAGTGTCTCAGTGTCTGTATGTAAGTGTCTGTATGTAAGTGTCTGTATGTAAATGTCTCAGTGTCTGTATGTAAGTGTATGTAAGCGTCTGTATGTAAGTGTCTATGTAAGTGTCTTTATGTAAGAGACTGTATGTAAGTGTCTGTATGTAAGTGTCTAAGTGTCTGTATGTAAGTGTCTTTATGTAAGAGTCTGTATGTAAGTGTCTGTATGTAAGTGTCTAAGTGTGTGTATGTAAGGGTCTGTATGTAAGTGTCTGTATGTAAGTGTCTGTATGTAAGTGTCTGTATGTAAGTGTTTGTATGTAAGTGTCTGTATGTAATTGTCTCAGTGTCTGTTTGTGTCAGTATGTAAGTGTCTGTATGTAAGTGTCTATGTAAGTGTCTGTATGTAAGTGCCTGTATGTAAGTATCTGTATGTAAGTGTCTGTATGTAAGTTTCTGTATGTAACTGTCTCTATGTAAGTATCTATATGTAAGTGTCTGTATGTCAGTGTCACAGTGTCAGTATGTAAGTGTATGTATGTAAGTGTCTGTATGTAAGTGTCTGTATGTAAGTGTCTGTATATAAGTGTCTCAGTGTCTGTATATAAGTGTCTGTATGTAAGCGTCTGTATGTAAGTGTCTCAGTGTCTGTATGTAGGTGTCTGTATGTAAGTGTCTGTATGTAAGTGTCTAAGTGTCTGTATGTAAGTGTCTGTATGTAAGCGTCTGTATGTAAGTGTCTCAGTGTCTGTTTGTAAGTGTCTGTATGTAAGTGTCTCAGTGTCTGCATGTAAGTGTCTGTATGTAAGTGTCTGTATGTAAGTGTCTGTATGTAAGTGTCTCAGTGTCTGTATGTAAGTGTCTGTATGTAAGTGTCTCAGTGTCTGTATGTGTCTGTATGTAAGTGTCTGTATGTAAGTGTCTGTATGTAAATGTCTCAGTGTCTGTATGTAAGTGTATGTATGTAAGTGTCTTATGTAAGTGTCTTAGTGTCTGTATGTAAGTGTCTGTATGTAATTGTCTGTATGTAAGTGTCTTTATGTAAGAGTCTGTATGTAAGTGTCTGTATGTAAGTGTCTAAGTGTCTGTATGTAAGTGTCTTTATGTAAGAGTCTGTATGTAAGTGTCTGTATGTAAGTGTCTAAGTGTGTGTATGTAAGGGTCTGTATGTAAGTGTCTGTATGTAAGTGTCTGTATGTAAGTGTCTGTATGTAAGTGTTTGTATGTAAGTGTCTGTATGTAAGTGTCTCAGTGTCTGTTTGTGTCAGTATGTAAGTGTCTGTATGTAAGTGTCTATGTAAGTGTCTGTATGTAAGTGCCTGTATGTAAGTATCTGTATGTAAGTGTCTGTATGTAAGTTTCTGTATGTAACTGTCTCTATGTAAGTATCTGTATGTAAGTGTCTGTATGTCAGTGTCTGTAAGTGTCTGTATGTAAGTGTCTCAGTGTCTGTATATAAGTGTCTGTATGTAAGCGTCTGTATGTAAGTGTCTCAGTGTCTGTATGTAGGTGTCTGTATGTAAGTGTCTGTATGTAAGTGTCTAAGTGTCTGTATGCAAGTGTCTGTATGTAAGCGTCTGTATGTAAGTGTCTCAGTGTCTGTATGTAAGTGTCTGTATGTAAGTGTCTCAGTGTCTGCATGTAAGTGTCTGTATGTAAGTGTCTGTATGTAAGTGTCTCAGTGTCTGTATGTAAGTGTCTGTATGTAAGTGTCTCAGTGTCTGTATGTAAGTGTCTGTATGTAAGTGTCTGTATGTAAGTGTCTGTATGTAAATGTCTCAGTGTCTGTATGTAAGTGTATGTATGTAAGTGTCTGTATGTAAGTGTCTGTATGTAATTGTCTGTATGTAAGTGTCTTTATGTAAGAGTCTGTATGTAAGGGTCTGTATGTAAGTGTCTAAGTGTCTGTATGTAAGTGTCTTTATGTAAGAGTCTGTATGTAAGTGTCTGTATGTAAGTGTCTAAGTGTGTGTATGTAAGGGTCTGTATGTAAGTGTCTGTATGTAAGTGTCTGTATGTAAGTGTCTGTATGTAAGTGTTTGTATGTAAGTGTCTGTATGTAAGTGTCTCAGTGTCTGTTTGTGTCAGTATGTAAGTGTCTGTATGTAAGTGTCTATGTAAGTGTCTGTATGTAAGTGCCTGTATGTAAGTGTCTATGTAAGTGTCTGTATGTAAGTGTGTGTATGTAAGTGTCTGTATGTAAGTGTCTGTATGTAAGTGTCTCAGTATCTGTATGTAAATGTCTTTATGTAAGTGTCTGTATGTAAGTGTCTGTATGTAAATGTCTGTATGTTAAGTGTTTGTATGTAAGTGTCTGTATGTTAATATCTCAGTGTCTGTATGTAAGTGTCTGTATGTAAGTGTCTGTATGTAAGTGTCTCAGTGTCTGTATGTAAGTGTCTGTATGTAAGTGTCTGTATGTAAGTGTCTGTATGTAAGTGTCTGTATGTTAAGTGTCTGTATGTAAGTGTCTGTATGTAAGTATCTCAGTGTCTGTATGTAAGTTTCTGTATGTAAGTGTCTGTATGTAAGTGTCTTTATGTAAGAGTCTGTATGTAAGTGTCTGTATGTAAGTGTCTGTATGTTAAGTGTTTGTATGTAAGTGTCTGTATGTGAATATCTCAGTGTCTGTATGTAAGTGTCTGTATGTAAGTGTCTGTATGTAAGTGTCTCAGTGTCTGTATGTAAGTGTCTGTATGTAAGTGTCTGTATGTAAGTGTCTGTATGTAAGTGTCTGTATGTTAAGTGTCTGTATGTAAGTGTCTGTATGTAAGTATCTCAGTGTCTGTATGTAAGTTTCTGTATGTAAGTGTCTGTATGTAAGTGTCTCAGTGTCTGTATGTAAGTGTCTGTATGTAAGTTTCTGTATGTAAGTATCTGTATGTAAATGTCTGTGTGTAAGTGACTGTATGTAAGTGTCTTAGTGTCTGTATGTAAGTGTCTGTATGTAAGTGTCTGTATGTAAGTGGCTGTATGTAAGTGTCTGTAAGTGTCTGTATGTAAGTATCTGTATGTAAGTGTCTGTATGTAAGTTTCTGTATGTAAGTGTATGTTTGTAAGTGTCTGTATGTAAGTGTCTGTATGTAAGTGCCTGTTTGTAAGTGTCTGTATGTAAGTGTCTGTATATAAGTGCCTGTATGTAAGTGTCTGTATGTAAGTGTCTCAGTGTCTGTATGTAAGTGTCTGTATGTAAGTGTCTCAGTGTCTGTATGTAAGTGTCTGTATGTAAGCTTCTGTATGTAAGTGTCTGTAAGTAGTGTCTCTATGTAAGTGTCTCAGTGTCTGTATGTAAGTGTCTGTATGTAAGTGTCTCGGTGTCTGTATGTAAGTGTCTGTATGTAAGTGTCTGTATGTAAGTGTCTGTATGTAAATGTCTCAGTGTCTGTATGTAAGTGTATGTAAGCGTCTGTATGTAAGTGTCTATGTAAGTGTCTCAGTGTCTGTATGTAAGTGTCTGTATGTAAGTGTCTGTATGTAAGTGTCTTAGTGTCTGTATGTAAGTGTCTGTATGGTATTGTCTGTGTGTAAGTGTCTTTATGTAAGAATCTGTATGTAAGTGTCTGTATGTAAGTGTCTAAGTGTCTGTATGTAAGTGTCTTTATGTAAGAGTCTGTATGTAAGTGTCTGTACGTAAGTGTCTAAGTGTGTGTATGTAAGGGTCTGTATGTAAGTGTCTGTATGTAAGTGTCTGTATGTAAGTGTTTTTAAGTAAGTGTCTGTATGTAAGTGTCTCAGTGTCTGTTTGTGTCAGTATGTAAGTGTCTGTATGTAAGTGTCTATGTAAGTGTCTGTATGTAAGTGCCTGTATGTAAGTGTCTGTATGTAAGTGTCTGTATGTAAGTGTCTGTATGTAAGTGTCTCAGTATCTGTATGTAAATGTCTTTATGTAAGTGTCTGTATGTAAGTGTCTATGTAAGTGTCTGTATGTAAGTGTCTGTATGTAAGTGTGTCAGTGTCTGTATGTAAGTGTCTGTATGTAAGCGTCTGTATGTAAGTGTCTATGTAAGTGTCTCAGTGTCTTTATGTAAGTGTCTGTATGTAAGTGTCTCAGTGTCTGTATGTAAGTGTCTGTATGTAAGTGTCTCAGTGTCTGTATGTAAGTGTCTGTATGTAAGTGTCTGTATGTAAGTGTCTGTATGTAAGTGTCTCAGTGTCTGTATGTAAGTGTCTGTATGTAAGTGTCTCAGTGTCTGTATCTAAGTGTCTGTATGTAAGTGTCTCAGTGTCTGTATGTAAGTGTCTGTATGTAAGCGTCTGTATGTAAGTGTCTATGTAAGTGTCTCAGTGTCTGTATGTAAGTGTCTGTATGTAAGTGTCTGTATGTAAGTGTCTTAGTGTCTGTATGTAAGTGTCTGTATGTAATTGTCTGTATGTAAGTGTCTTTATGTAAGAGACTGTATGTAAGTGTCTGTATGTAAGTGTCTAAGTGTCTGTATGTAAGTGTCTTTATGTAAGAGTCTGTATGTAAGTGTCTGTATGTAAGTGTCTAAGTGTGTGTATGTAAGGGTCTGTATGTAAGTGTCTGTATGTAAGTGTCTATATGTAAGTGTCTGTATGTAAGTGTTTGTATGTAAGTTTCTGTATGTAAGTGTCTCAGTGTCTGTTTGTGTCAGTATGTAAGTGTCTGTATGTAAGTGTCTATGTAAGTGTCTGTATGTAAGTGCCTATATGTAAGTATCTGTATGTAAGTGTCTGTATGTAAGTTTCTGTATGTAACTGTCTCTATGTAAGTATCTGTATGCAAGTGTCTGTATGTCAGTGTCACAGTGTCAGTATGTAAGTGTCTGTATGTAAGTGTCTGTATGTAAGTGTCTGTATGTAAGTGTCTGTATGTAAGTGTCTCAGTGTCTGTATATAAGTGTCTGTATGTAAGCGTCTGTATGTAAGTGTCTCAGTGTCTGTATGTAGGTGTCTGTATGTAAGTGTCTGTATGTAAGTGTCTAAGTGTCTGTATGTAAGTGTCTGTATGTAAGCGTCTGTATGTAAGTGTCTCAGTGTCTGTATGTAAGTGTCTGTATGTAAGTGTCTCAGTGTCTGCATGTAAGTGTCTGTATGTAAGTGTCTGTATGTAAGTGTCTGTATGTAAGTGTCTCAGTGTCTGTATGTAAGTGTCTGTATGTAAGTGTCTCAGTGTCTGTATGTAAGTGTCTGTATGTAAGTGTCTGTATGTAAGTGTCTGTATGTAAATGTCTCAGTGTCTGTATGTAAGTGTATGTATGTAAGTGTCTGTATGTAAGTGTCTTAGTGTCTGTATGTAAGTGTCTGTATGTAATTGTCTGTATGTAAGTGTCTTTATGTAAGAGTCTGTATGTAAGTGTCTGTATGTAAGTGTCTAAGTGTCTGTATGTAAGTGTCTTTATGTAAGAGTCTGTATGTAAGTGTCTGTATGTAAGTGTCTAAGTGTGTGTATGTGAGGGTCTGTATGTAAGTGTCTGTATGTAAGTGTCTGTATGTAAGTGTCTGTATGTAAGTGTTTGTATGTAAGTGTCTGTATGTAAGTGTCTCAGTGTCTGTTTGTGTCAGTATGTAAGTGTCTGTATGTAAGTGTCTGTATGTAAGTGTCTGTATGTAAGTTTCTGTATGTAACTGTCTCTATGTAAGTATCTGTATGTAAGTGTCTGTATGCCAGTGTCACAGTGTCAGTATGTAAGTGTCTGTATGTAAGTGTCTGTATGTAAGTGTCTGTATGTAAGTGTCTGTATGTATGTGTCTCAGTGTCTGTATATAAGTGTCTGTATGTAAGCGTCTGTATGTAAGTGTCTCAGTGTCTGTATGTAGGTGTCTGTATGTAAGTGTCTGTATGTAAGTGTCTAAGTGTCTGTATGTAAGTGTCTGTATGTAAGTGTTTGTATGTAAGTGTCTGTATGTAAGTGTCTCAGTGTCTGTTTGTGTCAGTATGTAAGTGTCTGTATGTAAGTGTCTATGTAAGTGTCTGTATGTAAGTGTCTGTATGTAAGTGTCTGTATGTAAGTGTCTGTATGTAAGTGTCTCAGTGTCTGTATATAAGTGTCTGTATGTAAGCGTCTGTATGTAAGTGTCTCAGTGTCTGTATGTAGGTGTCTGTATGTAAGTGTCTGTATGTAAGTGTCTAAGTGTCTGTATGTAAGTGTCTGTATGTAAGCGTCTGTATGTAAGTGTCTCAGTGTCTGTATGTAAGTGTCTGTATGTAAGTGTCTCAGTGTCTGCATGTAAGTGTCTGTATGTAAGTGTCTGTATGTAAGTGTCTGTATGTAAGTGTCTCAGTGTCTGTATGTAAGTGTCTGTATGTAAGTGTCTCAGTGTCTGTATGTAAGTGTCTGTATGTAAGTGTCTGTATGTAAGTGTCTGTATGTAAATGTCTCAGTGTCTGTATGTAAGTGTATGTATGTAAGTGTCTGTATGTAAGTGTCTTAGTGTCTGTATGTAAGTGTCTGTATGTAATTGTCTGTATGTAAGTGTCTTTATGTAAGAGTCTGTATGTAAGTGTCTGTATGTAAGTGTCTAAGTGTCTGTATGTAAGTGTCTTTATGTAAGAGTCTGTATGTAAGTGTCTGTATGTAAGTGTCTAAGTGTGTGTATGTAAGGGTCTGTATGTAAGTGTCTGTATGTAAGTGTCTGTATGTAAGTGTCTGTATGTAAGTTTCTGTATGTAACTGTCTCTATGTAAGTATCTGTATGTAAGTGTCTGTATGTCAGTGTCACAGTGTCAGTATGTAAGTGTCTGTATGTAAGTGTCTGTATGTAAGTGTCTGTATGTAAGTGTCTGTATGTATGTGTCTCAGTGTCTGTATATAAGTGTCTGTATGTAAGCGTCTGTATGTAAGTGTCTCAGTGTCTGTATGTAGGTGTCTGTATGTAAGTGTCTGTATGTAAGTGTCTAAGTGTCTGTATGTAAGTGTCTGTATGTAAGTGTTTGTATGTAAGTGTCTGTATGTAAGTGTCTCAGTGTCTGTTTGTGTCAGTATGTAAGTGTCTGTATGTAAGTGTCTATGTAAGTGTCTGTATGTAAGTGCCTGTATGTAAGTGTTTGTATGTAAGTGTCTGTATGTAAGTGTTTGTATGTAAGTGTCTGTATGTAAGTGTCTCAGTGTCTGTTTGTGTCAGTATGTAAGTGTTTGTATGTAAGTGTCTGTATGTAAGTGTCTGTATGTAAGTGTCTGTATGTAAGTGTCTCAGTATCTGTATGTAAATGTCTTTATGTAAGTGTCTGTATGTAAGTGTCTGTATGTAAGTGTCTGTATGTAAGTGTCTCAGTGTCTCTATATAAGTGTATGTATGTAAGCATCTGTATGTAAGTGTCTCAGTGTCTGTATGTAAGTGTCTGTATGTAAGTGTCTGTATGTAAGTGTCTCAGTGTCTGTATGTAAGTGTCTGTATGTAAGCGTCTGTATGTAAGTGTCTATGTAAGTGTCTCAGTGTATTTATGTAAGTGTCTGTATGTAAGTGTCTCAGTGTTTGTATGTAAGTGTCTCAGTGTCTGTATGTAAGTGTCTGTATGTAAGTGTCTCAGTGTCTGTATGTAAGTGTCTGTATGTAAGTGGCTGTATGTAAGTGTCTGTATGTAAGTGTCTCAGTGTCTGTATGTAAGTGTCTGTATGTACGTGTCTGTATGTAAATGTCTCAGTGTCTGTATGTAAGTGTATGTAAGCGTCTGTATGTAAGTGTCTATGTAAGTGTCTTTATGTAAGAGACTGTATGTAAGTGTCTGTATGTAAGTGTCTAAGTGTCTGTATGTAAGTGTCTTTATGTAAGAGTCTGTATGTAAGTGTCTGTATGTAAGTGTCTAAGTGTGTGTATGTAAGGGTCTGTATGTAAGTGTCTGTATGTAAGTGTCTGTATGTAAGTGTCTGTATGTAAGTGTTTGTATGTAAGTGTCTGTATGGTAATTGTCTCAGTGTCTGTTTGTGTCAGTATGTAAGTGTCTGTATGTAAGTGTCTATGTAAGTGTCTGTATGTAAGTGCCTGTATGTAAGTATCTGTATGTAAGTGTCTGTATGTAAGTTTCTGTATGTAACTGTCTCTATGTAAGTATCTGTATGTAAGTGTCTGTATGTAAGTGTCTCAGTGTCTGTATGTAAGTGTCTGTATGTAAGTGTCTGTTTGTAAGTGTCTCAGTGTCTGTATGTAAGTGTCTGTATGTAAGTGTCTGTATGTAAGTGTCTGTATGTAAGTGTCTGTATGTAAATGTCTCAGTGTCTGTATGTAAGTGTATGTAAGCGTCTGTATGTCAGTGTCTATGTAAGTGTCTCAGTGTCTGTATGTAAGTGTCTGTATGTAAGTGTTTGTATGTAAGTGTCTTAGTGTCTGTATGTAAGTGTCTGTATGTAATTGTCTGTGTGTAAGTGTCTTTATGTAAGAGTCTGTATGTAAGTGTCTCTATGTAAGTGTCTAAGTGTGTGTATGTAAGGGTCTGTATGTAAGTGTCTGTATGTAAGTGTCTGTATGTAAGTGTCTGTATGTAAGTGTTTGTATGTAAGTGTCTGTATGTAAGTGTCTCAGTGTCTGTTTGTGTCAGTATGTAAGTGTCTGTATGTAAGTGTCTATGTAAGTGTCTGTATGTAAGTGCCTGTATGTAAGTGTTTGTATGTAAGTGTCTGTATGTAAGTGTTTGTATGTAAGTGTCTGTATGTAAGTGTCTCAGTGTCTGTTTGTGTCAGTATGTAAGTGTTTGTATGTAAGTGTCTGTATGTAAGTGTCTGTATGTAAGTGTCTGTATGTAAGTGTCTCAGTATCTGTATGTAAATGTCTTTATGTAAGTGTCTGTATGTAAGTGTATGTATGTAAGCATCTGTATGTAAGTGTCTCAGTATCTGTATGTAAGTGTCTGTATGTAAATGTCTGTATGTAAGTGTCTCAGTGTCTGTATGTAAGTGTCTGTATGTAAGCGTCTGTATGTAAGTGTCTATGTAAGTGTCTCAGTGTCTTTATGTAAGTGTCTGTATGTAAGTGTCTCAGTGTTTGTATGTAAGTGTCTCAGTGTCTGTATGTAAGTGTCTGTATGTAAGTGTCTCAGTGTCTGTATGTAAGTGTCTGTATGTAAGTGGCTGTATGTAAGTGTCTGTATGTAAGTGTCTCAGTGTCTGTATGTAAGTGTCTGTATGTAAGTGTCTGTATGTAAATGTCTCAGTGTCTGTATGTAAGTGTATGTAAGCGTCTGTATGTAAGTGTCTATGTAAGTGTCTTTATGTAAGAGACTGTATGTAAGTGTCTGTATGTAAGTGTCTAAGTGTCTGTATGTAAGTGTCTTTATGTAAGAGTCTGTATGTAAGTGTCTGTATGTAAGTGTCTAAGTGTGTGTATGTAAGGGTCTGTATGTAAGTGTCTGTATGTAAGTGTCTGTATGTAAGTGTCTGTATGTAAGTGTTTGTATGTAAGTGTCTGTATGTAATTGTCTCAGTGTCTGTTTGTGTCAGTATGTAAGTGTCTGTATGTAAGTGTCTATGTAAGTGTCTGTATGTAAGTGCCTGTATGTAAGTATCTGTATGTAAGTGTCTGTATGTAAGTTTCTGTATGTAACTGTCTCTATGTAAGTATCTGTATGTAAGTGTCTGTATGTCAGTGTCACAGTGTCAGTATGTAAGTGTCTGTATGTAAGTGTCTGTATGTAAGTGTCTGTATGTAAGTGTCTGTATATAAGTGTCTCAGTGTCTGTATATAAGTGTCTGTATGTAAGCGTCTGTATGTAAGTGTCTCAGTGTCTGTATGTAGGTGTCTGTATGTAAGTGTCTGTATGTAAGTGTCTAAGTGTCTGTATGTAAGTGTCTGTATGTAAGCGTCTGTATGTAAGTGTCTCAGTGTCTGTTTGTAAGTGTCTGTATGTAAGTGTCTCAGTGTCTGCATGTAAGTGTCTGTATGTAAGTGTCTGTATGTAAGTGTCTGTATGTAAGTGTCTCAGTGTCTGTATGTAAGTGTCTGTATGTAAGTGTCTCAGTGTCTGTATGTGTCTGTATGTAAGTGTCTGTATGTAAGTGTCTGTATGTAAATGTCTCAGTGTCTGTATGTAAGTGTATGTATGTAAGTGTCTTATGTAAGTGTCTTAGTGTCTGTATGTAAGTGTCTGTATGTAATTGTCTGTATGTAAGTGTCTTTATGTAAGAGTCTGTATGTAAGTGTCTGTATGTAAGTGTCTAAGTGTCTGTATGTAAGTGTCTTTATGTAAGAGTCTGTATGTAAGTGTCTGTATGTAAGTGTCTAAGTGTGTGTATGTAAGGGTCTGTATGTAAGTGTCTGTATGTAAGTGTCTGTATGTAAGTGTCTGTATGTAAGTGTTTGTATGTAAGTGTCTGTATGTAAGTGTCTCAGTGTCTGTTTGTGTCAGTATGTAAGTGTCTGTATGTAAGTGTCTATGTAAGTGTCTGTATGTAAGTGCCTGTATGTAAGTATCTGTATGTAAGTGTCTGTATGTAAGTTTCTGTATGTAACTGTCTCTATGTAAGTATCTGTATGTAAGTGTCTGTATGTCAGTGTCTGTAAGTGTCTGTATGTAAGTGTCTCAGTGTCTGTATATAAGTGTCTGTATGTAAGCGTCTGTATGTAAGTGTCTCAGTGTCTGTATGTAGGTGTCTGTATGTAAGTGTCTGTATGTAAGTGTCTAAGTGTCTGTATGCAAGTGTCTGTATGTAAGCGTCTGTATGTAAGTGTCTCAGTGTCTGTATGTAAGTGTCTGTATGTAAGTGTCTCAGTGTCTGCATGTAAGTGTCTGTATGTAAGTGTCTGTATGTAAGTGTCTCAGTGTCTGTATGTAAGTGTCTGTATGTAAGTGTCTCAGTGTCTGTATGTAAGTGTCTGTATGTAAGTGTCTGTATGTAAGTGTCTGTATGTAAATGTCTCAGTGTCTGTATGTAAGTGTATGTATGTAAGTGTCTGTATGTAAGTGTCTGTATGTAATTGTCTGTATGTAAGTGTCTTTATGTAAGAGTCTGTATGTAAGGGTCTGTATGTAAGTGTCTAAGTGTCTGTATGTAAGTGTCTTTATGTAAGAGTCTGTATGTAAGTGTCTGTATGTAAGTGTCTAAGTGTGTGTATGTAAGGGTCTGTATGTAAGTGTCTGTATGTAAGTGTCTGTATGTAAGTGTCTGTATGTAAGTGTTTGTATGTAAGTGTCTGTATGTAAGTGTCTCAGTGTCTGTTTGTGTCAGTATGTAAGTCTCTGTATGTAAGTGTCTATGTAAGTGTCTGTATGTAAGTGCCTGTATGTAAGTGTCTATGTAAGTGTCTGTATGTAAGTGTGTGTATGTAAGTGTCTGTATGTAAGTGTCTGTATGTAAGTGTCTCAGTATCTGTATGTAAATGTCTTTATGTAAGTGTCTGTATGTAAGTGTCTGTATGTAAGTGTCTGTATGTTAAGTGTTTGTATGTAAGTGTCTGTATGTTAATATCTCAGTGTCTGTATGTAAGTGTCTGTATGTAAGTGTCTGTATGTAAGTGTCTCAGTGTCTGTATGTAAGTGTCTGTATGTAAGTGTCTGTATGTAAGTGTCTGTATGTAAGTGTCTGTATGTTAAGTGTCTGTATGTAAGTGTCTGTATGTAAGTATCTCAGTGTCTGTATGTAAGTTTCTGTATGTAAGTGTCTGTATGTAAGTGTCTTTATGTAAGAGTCTGTATGTAAGTGTCTGTATGTAAGTGTCTGTATGTTAAGTGTTTGTATGTAAGTGTCTGTATGTGAATATCTCAGTGTCTGTATGTAAGTGTCTGTATGTAAGTGTCTGTATGTAAGTGTCTCAGTGTCTGTATGTAAGTGTCTGTATGTAAGTGTCTGTATGTAAGTGTCTGTATGTAAGTGTCTGTATGTTAAGTGTCTGTATGTAAGTGTCTGTATGTAAGTATCTCAGTGTCTGTATGCAAGTTTCTGTATGTAAGTGTCTGTATGTAAGTGTCTCAGTGTCTGTATGTAAGTGTCTGTATGTAAGTTTCTGTATGTAAGTATCTGTATGTAAATGTCTGTGTGTAAGTGACTGTATGTAAGTGTCTTAGTGTCTGTATGTAAGTGTCTGTATGTAAGTGTCTGTATGTAAGTGGCTGTATGTAAGTGTCTGTAAGTGTCTGTATGTAAGTATCTGTATGTAAGTGTCTGTATGTAAGTTTCTGTATGTAAGTGTATGTTTGTAAGTGTCTGTATGTAAGTGTCTGTATGTAAGTGCCTGTTTGTAAGTGTCTGTATGTAAGTGTCTGTATATAAGTGCCTGTATGTAAGTGTCTGTATGTAAGTGTCTCAGTGTCTGTATGTAAGTGTCTGTATGTAAGTGTCTCAGTGTCTGTATGTAAGTGTCTGTATGTAAGCTTCTGTATGTAAGTGTCTGTAAGTAGTGTCTCTATGTAAGTGTCTCAGTGTCTGTATGTAAGTGTCTGTATGTAAGTGTCTGTATGTAAGTGTCTGTATGTAAATGTCTCAGTGTCTGTATGTAAGTGTATGTAAGCGTCTGTATGTAAGTGTCTATGTAAGTGTCTCAGTGTCTGTATGTAAGTGTCTGTATGTAAGTGTCTGTATGTAAGTGTCTTAGTGTCTGTATGTAAGTGTCTGTATGTAATTGTCTGTGTGTAAGTGTCTTTATGTAAGAATCTGTATGTAAGTGTCTGTATGTAAGTGTCTAAGTGTCTGTATGTAAGTGTCTTTATGTAAGAGTCTGTATGTAAGTGTCTGTATGTAAGTGTTTTTATGTAAGTGTCTGTATGTAAGTGTCTCAGTGTCTGTTTGTGTCAGTATGTAAGTGTCTGTATGTAAGTGTCTATGTAAGTGTCTGTATGTAAGTGTCTGTATGTAAGTGTCTCAGTATCTGTATGTAAATGTCTTTATGTAAGTGTCTGTATGTAAGTGTCTATGTAAGTGTCTGTATGTAAGTGTCTGTATGTAAGTGTCTCAGTGTCTGTATGTAAGTGTCTGTATGTAAGCGTCTGTATGTAAGTGTCTATGTAAGTGTCTCAGTGTCTTTATGTAAGTGTCTGTATGTAAGTGTCTCAGTGTCTGTATGTAAGTGTCTCAGTGTCTGTATGTAAGTGTCTGTATGTAAGTGTCTCAGTGTCTGTATGTAAGTGTCTGTATGTAAGTGTCTGTATGTAAGTGTCTGTATGTAAGTGTCTCAGTGTCTGTATGTAAGTGTCTGTATGTAAGTGTCTCAGTGTCTGTATCTAAGTGTCTGTATGTAAGTGTCTCAGTGTCTGTATGTAAGTGTCTGTATGTAAGCGTCTGTATGTAAGTGTCTATGTAAGTGTCTCAGTGTCTGTATGTAAGTGTCTGTATGTAAGTGTCTGTATGTAAGTGTCTTAGTGTCTGTATGTAAGTGTCTGTATGTAATTGTCTCTATGTAATTTCTTTATGTAAGAGACTGTATGTAAGTGTCTGTATGTAAGTGTCTAAGTGTCTGTATGTAAGTGTCTTTATGTAAGAGTCTGTATGTAAGTGTCTGTATGTAAGTGTCTAAGTGTGTGTATGTAAGGGTCTGTATGTAAGTGTCTGTATGTAAGTGTCTATATGTAAGTGTCTGTATGTAAGTGTTTGTATGTAAGTGTCTGTATGTAAGTGTCTCAGTGTCTGTTTGTGTCAGTATGTAAGTGTCTGTATGTAAGTGTCTATGTAAGTGTCTGTATGTAAGTGCCTATATGTAAGTATCTGTATGTAAGTGTCTGTATGTAAGTTTCTGTATGTAACTGTCTCTATGTAAGTATCTGTATGCAAGTGTCTGTATGTCAGTGTCACAGTGTCAGTATGTAAGTGTCTGTATGTAAGTGTCTGTATGTAAGTGTCTGTATGTAAGTGTCTGTATGTAAGTGTCTCAGTGTCTGTATATAAGTGTCTGTATGTAAGCATCTGTATGTAAGTGTCTCAGTGTCTGTATGTAGGTGTCTGTATGTAAGTGTCTGTATGTAAGTGTCTAAGTGTCTGTATGTAAGTGTCTGTATGTAAGCGTCTGTATGTAAGTGTCTCAGTGTCTGTATGTAAGTGTCTGTATGTAAGTGTCTCAGTGTCTGCATGTAAGTGTCTGTATGTAAGTGTCTGTATGTAAGTGTCTGTATGTAAGTGTCTCAGTGTCTGTATGTAAGTGTCTGTATGTAAGTGTCTCAGTGTCTGTATGTAAGTGTCTGTATGTAAGTGTCTGTATGTAAGTGTCTGTATGTAAATGTCTCAGTGTCTGTATGTAAGTGTATGTATGTAAGTGTCTGTATGTAAGTGTCTTAGTGTCTGTATGTAAGTGTCTGTATGTAATTGTCTGTATGTAAGTGTCTTTATGTAAGAGTCTGTATGTAAGTGTCTGTATGTAAGTGTCTAAGTGTCTGTATGTAAGTGTCTTTATGTAAGAGTCTGTATGTAAGTGTCTGTATGTAAGTGTCTAAGTGTGTGTATGTAAGGGTCTGTATGTAAGTGTCTGTATGTAAGTGTCTGTATGTAAGTGTCTGTATGTAAGTGTTTGTATGTAAGTGTCTGTATGTAAGTGTCTCAGTGTCTGTTTGTGTCAGTATGTAAGTGTCTGTATGTAAGTGTCTATGTAAGTGTCTGTATGTAAGTGCCTGTATGTAAGTATCTGTATGTAAGTGTCTGTATGTAAGTTTCTGTATGTAACTGTCTCTATGTAAGTATCTGTATGTAAGTGTCTGTATGTCAGTGTCACAGTGTCAGTATGTAAGTGTCTGTATGTAAGTGTCTGTATGTAAGTGTCTGTATGTAAGTGTCTGTATGTATGTGTCTCAGTGTCTGTATATAAGTGTCTGTATGTAAGCGTCTGTATGTAAGTGTCTCAGTGTCTGTATGTAGGTGTCTGTATGTAAGTGTCTGTATGTAAGTGTCTAAGTGTCTGTATGTAAGTGTCTGTATGTAAGCGTCTGTATGTAAGTGTCTCAGTGTCTGTATGTAAGGGTCTGTATGTAAGTGTCTCAGTGTCTGCATGTAAGTGTCTGTATGTAAGTGTCTGTATGTAAGTGTCTCAGTGTCTGTATGTAAGTGTCTGTATGTAAGTGTCTCAGTGTCTGTATGTAAGTGTCTGTATGTAAGTGTCTGTATGTAAGTGTCTGTATGTAAATGTCTCAGTGTCTGTATGTAAGTGTATGTATGTAAGTGTCTGTATGTAAGTGTCTGTATGTAATTGTCTGTATGTAAGTGTCTTTATGTAAGAGTCTGTATGTAAGGGTCTGTATGTAAGTGTCTAAGTGTCTGTATGTAAGTGTCTTTATGTAAGTGTATGTATGTAAGTGTCTGTATGTAAGTGTCTTAGTGTCTGTATGTAAGTGTCTGTATGTAATTGTCTGTATGTAAGTGTCTTTATGTAAGAGTCTGTATGTAAGTGTCTGTATGTAAGTGTCTAAGTGTCTGTATGTAAGTGTCTTTATGTAAGAGTCTGTATGTAAGTGTCTGTATGTAAGTGTCTAAGTGTGTGTATGTAAGGGTCTGTATGTAAGTGTCTGTATGTAAGTGTCTGTATGTAAGTGTCTGTATGTAAGTGTTTGTATGTAAGTGTCTGTATGTAAGTGTCTCAGTGTCTGTTTGTGTCAGTATGTAAGTGTCTGTATGTAAGTGTCTATGTAAGTGTCTGTATGTAAGTGCCTGTATGTAAGTATCTGTATGTAAGTGTCTGTATGTAAGTGTCTCAGTGTCTGCATGTAAGTGTCTGTATGTAAGTGTCTGTATGTAAGTGTCTCAGTGTCTGTATGTAAGTGTCTGTATGTAAGTGTCTCAGTGTCTGTATGTAAGTGTCTGTATGTAAGTGTCTGTATGTAAGTGTCTGTATGTAAATGTCTCAGTGTCTGTATGTAAGTGTATGTATGTAAGTGTCTGTATGTAAGTGTCTGTATGTAATTGTCTGTATGTAAGTGTCTTTATGTAAGAGTCTGTATGTAAGGGTCTGTATGTAAGTGTCTAAGTGTCTGTATGTACGTGTCTTTATGTAAGAGTCTGTATGTAAGTGTCTGTATGTAAGTGTCTAAGTGTGTGTATGTAAGGGTCTGTATGTAAGTGTCTGTATGTAAGTGTCTGTATGTAAGTGTCTGTATGTAAGTGTTTGTATGTAAGTGTCTGTATGTAAGTGTCTCAGTGTCTGTTTGTGTCAGTATGTAAGTCTCTGTATGTAAGTGTCTATGTAAGTGTCTGTATGTAAGTGCCTGTATGTAAGTGTCTATGTAAGTGTCTGTATGTAAGTGTGTGTATGTAAGTGTCTGTATGTAAGTGTCTGTATGTAAGTGTCTCAGTATCTGTATGTAAATGTCTTTATGTAAGTGTCTGTATGTAAGTGTCTGTATGTAAGTGTCTGTATGTTAAGTGTTTGTATGTAAGTGTCTGTATGTTAATATCTCAGTGTCTGTATGTAATTGTCTGTATGTAAGTGTCTGTATGTAAGTGTCTCAGTGTCTGTATGTAAGTGTCTGTATGTAAGTGTCTGTATGTAAGTGTCTGTATGTAAGTGTCTGTATGTTAAGTGTCTGTATGTAAGTGTTTGTATGTAAGTATCTCAGTGTCTGTATGTAAGTTTCTGTATGTAAGTGTCTGTATGTAAGTGTCTTTATGTAAGAGTCTGTATGTAAGTGTCTGTATGTAAGTGTCTGTATGTTAAGTGTTTGTATGTAAGTGTCTGTATGTGAATATCTCAGTGTCTGTATGTAAGTGTCTGTATGTAAGTGTCTGTATGTAAGTGTCTCAGTGTCTGTATGTAAGTGTCTGTATGTAAGTGTCTGTATGTAAGTGTCTGTATGTAAGTGTCTGTATGTTAAGTGTCTGTATGTAAGTGTCTGTATGTAAGTATCTCAGTGTCTGTATGTAAGTTTCTGTATGTAAGTGTCTGTATGTAAGTGTCTCAGTGTCTGTATGTAAGTGTCTGTATGTAAGTTTCTGTATGTAAGTATCTGTATGTAAATGTCTGTGTGTAAGTGACTGTATGTAAGTGTCTTAGTGTCTGTATGTAAGTGTCTGTATGTAAGTGTCTGTATGTAAGTGGCTGTATGTAAGTGTCTGTAAGTGTCTGTATGTAAGTATCTGTATGTAAGTGTCTGTATGTAAGTTTCTGTATGTAAGTGTATGTTTGTAAGTGTCTGTATGTAAGTGTCTGTATGTAAGTGCCTGTTTGTAAGTGTCTGTATGTAAGTGTCTGTATATAAGTGCCTGTATGTAAGTGTCTGTATGTAAGTGTCTCAGTGTCTGTATGTAAGTGTCTGTATGTAAGTGTCTCAGTGTCTGTATGTAAGTGTCTGTATGTAAGCTTCTGTATGTAAGTGTCTGTAAGTAGTGTCTCTATGTAAGTGTCTCAGTGTCTGTATGTAAGTGTCTGTATGTAAGTGTCTCGGTGTCTGTATGTAAGTGTCTGTATGTAAGTGTCTGTATGTAAGTGTCTGTATGTAAATGTCTCAGTGTCTGTATGTAAGTGTATGTAAGCGTCTGTATGTAAGTGTCTATGTAAGTGTCTCAGTGTCTGTATGTAAGTGTCTGTATGTAAGTGTCTGTATGTAAGTGTCTTAGTGTCTGTATGTAAGTGTCTGTATGTAATTGTCTGTGTGTAAGTGTCTTTATGTAAGAATCTGTATGTAAGTGTCTGTATGTAAGTGTCTAAGTGTCTGTATGTAAGTGTCTTTATGTAAGAGTCTGTATGTAAGTGTCTGTACGTAAGTGTCTAAGTGTGTGTATGTAAGGGTCTGTATGTAAGTGTCTGTATGTAAGTGTCTGTATGTAAGTGTTTTTACGTAAGTGTCTGTATGTAAGTGTCTCAGTGTCTGTTTGTGTCAGTATGTAAGTGTCTGTATGTAAGTGTCTATGTAAGTGTCTGTATGTAAGTGTCTGTATGTAAGTGTCTCAGTATCTGTATGTAAATGTCTTTATGTAAGTGTCTGTATGTAAGTGTCTATGTAAGTGTCTGTATGTAAGTGTCTGTATGTAAGTGTATCAGTGTCTGTATGTAAGTGTCTGTATGTAAGCGTCTGTATGTAAGTGTCTATGTAAGTGTCTCAGTGTCTTTATGTAAGTGTCTGTATGTAAGTGTCTCAGTGTCTGTATGTAAGTGTCTCAGTGTCTGTATGTAAGTGTCTGTATGTAAGTGTCTCAGTGTCTGTATGTAAGTGTCTGTATGTAAGTGTCTGTATGTAAGTGTCTGTATGTAAGTGTCTCAGTGTCTGTATGTAAGTGTCTGTATGTAAGTGTCTCAGTGTCTGTATCTAAGTGTCTGTATGTAAGTGTCTCAGTGTCTGTATGTAAGTGTCTGTATGTAAGCGTCTGTATGTAAGTGTCTATGTAAGTGTCTCAGTGTCTGTATGTAAGTGTCTGTATGTAAGTGTCTGTATGTAAGTGTCTTAGTGTCTGTATGTAAGTGTCTGTATGTAATTGTCTCTATGTAATTTCTTTATGTAAGAGACTGTATGTAAGTGTCTGTATGTAAGTGTCTAAGTGTCTGTATGTAAGTGTCTTTATGTAAGAGTCTGTATGTAAGTGTCTGTATGTAAGTGTCTAAGTGTGTGTATGTAAGGGTCTGTATGTAAGTGTCTGTATGTAAGTGTCTATATGTAAGTGTCTGTATGTAAGTGTTTGTATGTAAGAGTCTGTATGTAAGTGTCTCAGTGTCTGTTTGTGTCAGTATGTAAGTGTCTGTATGTAAGTGTCTATGTAAGTGTCTGTATGTAAGTGCCTATATGTAAGTATCTGTATGTAAGTGTCTGTATGTAAGTTTCTGTATGTAACTGTCTCTATGTAAGTATCTGTATGCAAGTGTCTGTATGTCAGTGTCACAGTGTCAGTATGTAAGTGTCTGTATGTAAGTGTCTGTATGTAAGTGTCTGTATGTAAGTGTCTGTATGTAAGTGTCTCAGTGTCTGTATATAAGTGTCTGTATGTAAGCGTCTGTATGTAAGTGTCTCAGTGTCTGTATGTAGGTGTCTGTATGTAAGTGTCTGTATGTAAGTGTCTAAGTGTCTGTATGTAAGTGTCTGTATGTAAGCGTCTGTATGTAAGTGTCTCAGTGTCTGTATGTAAGTGTCTGTATGTAAGTGTCTCAGTGTCTGCATGTAAGTGTCTGTATGTAAGTGTCTGTATGTAAGTGTCTGTATGTAAGTGTCTCAGTGTCTGTATGTAAGTGTCTGTATGTAAGTGTCTCAGTGTCTGTATGTAAGTGTCTGTATGTAAGTGTCTGTATGTAAGTGTCTGTATGTAAATGTCTCAGTGTCTGTATGTAAGTGTATGTATGTAAGTGTCTGTATGTAAGTGTCTTAGTGTCTGTATGTAAGTGTCTGTATGTAATTGTCTGTATGTAAGTGTCTTTATGTAAGAGTCTGTATGTAAGTGTCTGTATGTAAGTGTCTAAGTGTCTGTATGTAAGTGTCTTTATGTAAGAGTCTGTATGTAAGTGTCTGTATGTAAGTGTCTAAGTGTGTGTATGTAAGGGTCTGTATGTAAGTGTCTGTATGTAAGTGTCTGTATGTAAGTGTCTGTATGTAAGTGTTTGTATGTAAGTGTCTGTATGTAAGTGTCTCAGTGTCTGTTTGTGTCAGTATGTAAGTGTCTGTATGTAAGTGTCTATGTAAGTGTCTGTATGTAAGTGCCTGTATGTAAGTATCTGTATGTAAGTGTCTGTATGTAAGTTTCTGTATGTAACTGTCTCTATGTAAGTATCTGTATGTAAGTGTCTGTATGTCAGTGTCACAGTGTCAGTATGTAAGTGTCTGTATGTAAGTGTCTGTATGTAAGTGTCTGTATGTAAGTGTCTGTATGTATGTGTCTCAGTGTCTGTATATAAGTGTCTGTATGTAAGCGTCTGTATGTAAGTGTCTCAGTGTCTGTATGTAGGTGTCTGTATGTAAGTGTCTGTATGTAAGTGTCTAAGTGTCTGTATGTAAGTGTCTGTATGTAAGCGTCTGTATGTAAGTGTCTCAGTGTCTGTATGTAAGGGTCTGTATGTAAGTGTCTCAGTGTCTGCATGTAAGTGTCTGTATGTAAGTGTCTGTATGTAAGTGTCTCAGTGTCTGTATGTAAGTGTCTGTATGTAAGTGTCTCAGTGTCTGTATGTAAGTGTCTGTATGTAAGTGTCTGTATGTAAGTGTCTGTATGTAAATGTCTCAGTGTCTGTATGTAAGTGTATGTATGTAAGTGTCTGTATGTAAGTGTCTGTATGTAATTGTCTGTATGTAAGTGTCTTTATGTAAGAGTCTGTATGTAAGGGTCTGTATGTAAGTGTCTAAGTGTCTGTATGTAAGTGTCTTTATGTAAGTGTATGTATGTAAGTGTCTGTATGTAAGTGTCTTAGTGTCTGTATGTAAGTGTCTGTATGTAATTGTCTGTATGTAAGTGTCTTTATGTAAGAGTCTGTATGTAAGTGTCTGTATGTAAGTGTCTAAGTGTCTGTATGTAAGTGTCTTTATGTAAGAGTCTGTATGTAAGTGTCTGTATGTAAGTGTCTAAGTGTGTGTATGTAAGGGTCTGTATGTAAGTGTCTGTATGTAAGTGTCTGTATGTAAGTGTCTGTATGTAAGTGTTTGTATGTAAGTGTCTGTATGTAAGTGTCTCAGTGTCTGTTTGTGTCAGTATGTAAGTGTCTGTATGTAAGTGTCTATGTAAGTGTCTGTATGTAAGTGCCTGTATGTAAGTATCTGTATGTAAGTGTCTGTATGTAAGTTTCTGTATGTAACTGTCTCTATGTAAGTATCTGTATGTAAGTGTCTGTATGTCAGTGTCACAGTGTCAGTATGTAAGTGTCTGTATGTAAGTGTCTGTATGTAAGTGTCTGTATGTAAGTGTCTGTATGTATGTGTCTCAGTGTCTGTATATAAGTGTCTGTATGTAAGCGTCTGTATGTAAGTGTCTCAGTGTCTGTATGTAGGTGTCTGTATGTAAGTGTCTGTATGTAAGTGTCTAAGTGTCTGTATGTAAGTGTCTGTATGTAAGCGTCTGTATGTAAGTGTCTCAGTGTCTGTATGTAAGGGTCTGTATGTAAGTGTCTCAGTGTCTGCATGTAAGTGTCTGTATGTAAGTGTCTGTATGTAAGTGTCTGTATGTAAGTGTCTCAGTGTCTGTATGTAAGTGTCTGTATGTAAGTGTCTCAGTGTCTGTATGTAAGTGTCTGTATGTAAGTGTCTGTATGTAAGTGTCTGTATGTAAGTGTCTGTATGTAAATGTCTCAGTGTCTGTATGTAAGTGTATGTATGTAAGTGTTTGTATGTAAGTGTCTGTATGTAATTGTCTGTATGTAAGTGTCTTTATGTAAGAGTCTGTATGTAAGGGTCTGTATGTAAGTGTCTAAGTGTCTGTATGTAAATGTCTTTATGTAAGAGTCTGTATGTAAGTGTCTGTATGTAAGTGTCTAAGTGTGTGTATGTAAGGGTCTGTATGTAAGTGTCTGTATGTAAGTGTCTGTATGTAAGTATCTCAGTGTATGTATGTAAGTTTCTGTATGTAAGTGTCTGTATGTAAGTGTCTTTATGTAAGAGTCTGTATGTAAGTGTCTGTATGTAAGTGTCTGTATGTTAAGTGTTTGTATGTAAGTGTCTGTATGTGAATATCTCAGTGTCTGTATGTAAGTGTCTGTATGTAAGTGTCTGTATGTAAGTGTCTCAGTGTCTGTATGTAAGTGTCTGTATGTAAGTGTCTGTATGTAAGTGTCTGTATGTAAGTGTCTGTATGTTAAGTGTCTGTATGTAAGTGTCTGTATGTAAGTATCTCAGTGTCTGTATGTAAGTTTCTGTATGTAAGTGTCTGTATGTAAGTGTCTCAGTGTCTGTATGTAAGTGTCTGTATGTAAGTTTCTGTATGTAAGTATCTGTATGTAAATGTCTGTGTGTAAGTGACTGTATGTAAGTGTCTTAGTGTCTGTATGTAAGTGTCTGTATGTAAGTGTCTGTATGTAAGTGGCTGTATGTAAGTGTCTGTAAGTGTCTGTATGTAAGTATCTGTATGTAAGTGTCTGTATGTAAGTTTCTGTATGTAAGTGTATGTTTGTAAGTGTCTGTATGTAAGTGTCTGTATGTAAGTGCCTGTTTGTAAGTGTCTGTATGTAAGTGTCTGTATATAAGTGCCTGTATGTAAGTGTCTGTATGTAAGTGTCTCAGTGTCTGTATGTAAGTGTCTGTATGTAAGTATCTCAGTGTCTGTATGTAAGTGTCTGTATGTAAGCTTCTGTATGTAAGTGTCTGTAAGTAGTGTCTCTATGTAAGTGTCTCAGTGTCTGTATGTAAGTGTCTGTATGTAAGTGTCTCGGTGTCTGTATGTAAGTGTCTGTATGTAAGTGTCTGTATGTAAGTGTCTGTATGTAAATGTCTCAGTGTCTGTATGTAAGTGTATGTAAGCGTCTGTATGTAAGTGTCTATGTAAGTGTCTCAGCCTTCGCTCGGAGGTTCGGAGAGCCGTGAGGCGCTGCAAGGATGGGTGGTGGTCGCGGGTTGCTGAGGAGATGGAGTCTGCCTCAGTGGCCCGTGATCACAAATCTCTATTTAACTCCATCAAAAAAGTAACCTGCGGCGCCACACCTATTACCATCATTAGGGGAAAAAACGGTGATCCAATTTCCGACCCCCAGGAACAGGTTCGCAGATTTGCTGAGCATTTCTGTGAGGTCCTGGGGGAGGGAAAATCCCTCAGCCAGGAAAACATCGTGGCACAAAGTGAGGATGACCCTGCTGAGGCTGCGGTGCCTCAAATATTGGATGAAGTCACCCCCTGTGAGTGGCTGGCTGAGGTGCCATCTGCTGAGGAAGTATTGAGGGCGATCCGGAGTCTGAGACCAGGAAAGGCAGCGGGCAGAGATGATCTCCCAAGCGAAATGCTGAGGGAGGGTGGCGTTTGTGCACAGACTGCCCTATATGACATCATAACAACAGTCTGGACCACTGGACGGGATCCGCAGGATTGGAAGGATGCCCTGGTGGTCCCCCTTTTTAAGAAGGGGGACCGCACAGACTGTAACAACTACAGGGGCATTTCACTCCTCAGTGTGCCGGGAAAGGTCCTGGCAAGGATTATTCAGCATCGCCTTGCCAGGCACGCTGAGGAGAGGCTTGCGGAGACCCAATGCGGTTTCAGGAAAGGGCGGTCCTGCACAGATGCCATATTTTCTGTCCGTCTGCTACAGCAGAGGTGTAGGGAATTCCAACAAGACCTACATCTCTGCTTTATTGACCTGGTCAAGGCCTATGATACCATCAGTAGGCCTGGGCTCTGGGTCGTTCTTCGTGCTTTTGGAGTACCTGACCCTCTGCTCACGATCATTAAGGACCTTCATGATGGTGAGCGGGCCCGGGTAAAACTACGTGGCCGGGAGTCAGAGCCATTCCCTGTACACCTTGGGGTGCGACAGGGATGTCCTCTGGCTCCCACATTATTTAACATCTATTTTGACCACGTAGTTCGTGAAGCCTTCAATAGCTGTACCGGGGGAATCTCCATATGGTACAGATATAATGGGAGGCTAATCGATGCCCGGGTGCGGTCAAGGGATGGCTCCCTATTGCTCAACCACGTTATGTATGCTGATGACTTGGTAATAGCTGCTCAGTCAGAGGAGGAGTTGGAGACGCTGCTGCTGAGACTGGAGCGTGCCACTAAGAGGTGGGGCCTTACCATCAGCCCCACCAAAACTAAGCACCTGCCTGGGTATTTTGTACCATCGGACACTCCACCCCCACAACTCCCAATCGGTGATGGGGCAGTTGTGGAGAGAGTGGAGAGTTTCCCATACCTGGGCAGTGTGCTTATGACTGGCTCCAGTTTAACAGCAGAGGTCTCACTCCGAATCAGTCGAGCGGCAATATCTTTTCATCGGTTGCGTAACGCTGTGTGGAAGCTACCTGGTCTGTCGCTCCGCACTAAGCTTCAGGTCTTCTCGGCCACGATCATTCCCTCCCTTCTCTACGCTTGCGAAACGTGGACCCCCCTAATGGAACATCTTCGCCGGTTAGAAACATTTAGGCTGACCTGCCTACGATCCATCCTGGGTTTAACCAGATTGGATTGTGTGAGGAGCTCACAAATCCTTGAAAGATCTGGGCAGGGTCCCATCGGTGAGCTCCTCCGGCAGGCAAGGCTGCGATGGCTGGGTCATGTAGCCCGCATGCCCAGCCACCGCATGCCGAAACAGCTTTTGTTTGGCCGGATTGAGGGGGCTAAGCGGGCGCGGCACGGGCTAGAGAAGAGATGGAGTGATGTGGTACAGGAGGACGTGGAGCTGAGTGGACTTGCCGATGACTGGTACCAGCGGTGTCAAGATCGGCCTCTGTGGAGGAGGCTCGTGAAGGATGCTACTGGGCAGTTGGAGGCAGTCGCCCTCCAACAACAACGGAGGGCGGAGGAGCGACGCTCACAACAGCGAGCGGAGCGCCGGGTGGCTAAAGCACAGCAGGTTGGCACAGTAGGGGGCACAGGTGGTGCATCAGCCAGTCGTCTCAGTCAGTCGACCCGTGGCACCTGGGTCTGCCCCGTGACCTCCTGCCAGCGGGCGTTCGACACTTCACGTGGCCTCAGGGTGCACATAGCCTGGCACAAGCGTCGTGGTGACGTCACCGCCACTTAGTGGCGAATGGCGGTTGTTGTTGTTGTTGTATGTAAGTGTCTCGGTGTCTGTATGTAAGTGTCTGTATGTAAGTGTCTGTATGTAAGTGTCTGTATGTAAATGTCTCAGTGTCTGTATGTAAGTGTATGTAAGCGTCTGTATGTAAGTGTCTATGTAAGTGTCTCAGTGTCTGTATGTAAGTGTCTGTATGTAAGTGTCTGTATGTAAGTGTCTTAGTGTCTGTATGTAAGTGTCTGTATGTAATTGTCTGTGTGTAAGTGTCTTTATGTAAGAATCTGTATGTAAGTGTCTGTATGTAAGTGTCTAAGTGTCTGTATGTAAGTGTCTTTATGTAAGAGTCTGTATGTAAGTGTCTGTACGTAAGTGTCTAAGTGTGTGTATGTAAGGGTCTGTATGTAAGTGTCTGTATGTAAGTGTCTGTATGTAAGTGTTTTTATGTAAGTGTCTGTATGTAAGTGTCTCAGTGTCTGTTTGTGTCAGTATGTAAGTGTCTGTATGTAAGTGTCTATGTAAGTGTCTGTATGTAAGTGCCTGTATGTAAGTGTCTGTATGTAAGTGTCTGTATGTAAGTGTCTGTATGTAAGTGTCTCAGTATCTGTATGTAAATGTCTTTATGTAAGTGTCTGTATGTAAGTGTCTATGTAAGTGTCTGTATGTAAGTGTCTGTATGTAAGTGTCTCAGTGTCTGTATGTAAGTGTCTGTATGTAAGCATCTGTATGTAAGTGTCTATGTAAGTGTCTCAGTGTCTTTATGTAAGTGTCTGTATGTAAGTGTCTCAGTGTCTGTATGTAAGTGTCTCAGTGTCTGTATGTAAGTGTCTGTATGTAAGTGTCTCAGTGTCTGTATGTAAGTGTCTGTATGTAAGTGTCTGTATGTAAGTGTCTGTATGTAAGTGTCTCAGTGTCTGTATGTAAGTGTCTGTATGTAAGTGTCTCAGTGTCTGTATCTAAGTGTCTGTATGTAAGTGTCTCAGTGTCTGTATGTAAGTGTCTGTATGTAAGCGTCTGTATGTAAGTGTCTATGTAAGTGTCTCAGTGTCTGTATGTAAGTGTCTGTATGTAAGTGTCTTAGTGTCTGTATGTAAGTGTCTGTATGTAATTGTCTGTATGTAAGTGTCTTTATGTAAGAGACTGTATGTAAGTGTCTGTATGTAAGTGTCTAAGTGTCTGTATGTAAGTGTCTTTATGTAAGAGTCTGTATGTAAGTGTCTGTATGTAAGTGTCTAAGTGTGTGTATGTAAGGGTCTGTATGTAAGTGTCTGTATGTAAGTGTCTATATGTAAGTGTCTGTATGTAAGTGTTTGTATGTAAGTGTCTGTATGTAAGTGTCTCAGTGTCTGTTTGTGTCAGTATGTAAGTGTCTGTATGTAAGTGTCTATGTAAGTGTCTGTATGTAAGTGCCTATATGTAAGTATCTGTATGTAAGTGTCTGTATGTAAGTTTCTGTATGTAACTGTCTCTATGTAAGTATCTGTATGCAAGTGTCTGTATGTCAGTGTCACAGTGTCAGTATGTAAGTGTCTGTATGTAAGTGTCTGTATGTAAGCGTCTGTATGTAAGTGTCTCAGTGTCTGTATGTAAGTGTCTGTATGTAAGTGTCTCAGTGTCTGCATGTAAGTGTCTGTATGTAAGTGTCTGTATGTAAGTGTCTCAGTGTCTGTATGTAAGTGTCTGTATGTAAGTGTCTCAGTGTCTGTATGTAAGTGTCTGTATGTAAGTGTCTGTATGTAAGTGTCTGTATGTAAATGTCTCAGTGTCTGTATGTAAGTGTATGTATGTAAGTGTCTGTATGTAAGTGTCTGTATGTAATTGTCTGTATGTAAGTGTCTTTATGTAAGAGTCTGTATGTAAGGGTCTGTATGTAAGTGTCTAAGTGTCTGTATGTAAGTGTCTTTACGTAAGATTCTGTATGTAAGTGTCTGTATGTAAGTGTCTAAGTGTGTGTATGTAAGGGTCTGTATGTAAGTGTCTGTATGTAAGTGTCTGTATGTAAGTGTCTGTATGTAAGTGTTTGTATGTAAGTGTCTGTATGTAAGTGTCTCAGTGTCTGTTTGTGTCAGTATGTAAGTGTCTGTATGTAAGTGTCTATGTAAGTGTCTGTATGTAAGTGCCTGTATGTAAGTGTCTGTATGTAAGTGTCTGTATGTAAGTGTCTGTATGTAAGTGTCTGTATGTAAGTGTCTGTATGTAAGTGTCTCAGTATCTGTATGTAAATGTATTTATGTAAGTGTCTGTATGTAAGTGTCTGTATGTAAGTGTCTGTATGTTAAGTGTTTGTATGTAAGTGTCTGTATGTGAATATCTCAGTGTCTGTATGTAAGTGTCTGTATGTAAGTGTCTGTATGTAAGTGCCTGTATGTAAGTGTCTGTATGTAAGTGTCTGTATGTAAGTGTGTGTATGTAAGTGTCTGTATGTAAGTGTCTGTATGTAAGTGTCTCAGTATCTGTATGTAAATGTCTTTATGTAAGTGTCTGTATGTAAGTGTCTGTATGTAAGTGTCTGTATGTAAGTGTCTGTATGTAAGTCTCAGTGTCTTTATGTCAGTGTGTGTTTGTAAGTGTCTGTATGTAAGTGTCTGTATTTAAGTGTCTCAGTGTCTGTAAGTAAGTGTCTAAGTAAGTGTCTGTATGTAAGTATCTGTATGTAAGTGTCTGTATGTAAGTTTCTGTATGTAAGTGTATGTTTGTAAGTGTCTGTATGTAAGTGTCTGTATGTAAGTGCCTGTTTGTAAGTGTCTGTATGTAAGTGTCTGTATATAAGTGCCTGTATGTAAGTGTCTGTATGTAAGTGTCTCAGTGTCTGTATGTAAGTGTCTGTATGTAAGTGTCTCAGTGTCTGTATGTAAGTGTCTGTATGTAAGCTTCTGTATGTAAGTGTCTGTAAGTAGTGTCTCTATGTAAGTGTCTCAGTGTCTGTATGTAAGTGTCTGTATGTAAGTGTCTCGGTGTCTGTATGTAAGTGTCTGTATGTAAGTGTCTGTATGTAAGTGTCTGTATGTAAATGTCTCAGTGTCTGTATGTAAGTGTATGTAAGCGTCTGTATGTAAGTGTCTATGTAAGTGTCTCAGCCTTCGCTCGGAGGTTCGGAGAGCCGTGAGGCGCTGCAAGGATGGGTGGTGGTCGCGGGTTGCTGAGGAGATGGAGTCTGCCTCAGTGGCCCGTGATCACAAATCTCTATTTAACTCCATCAAAAAAGTAACCTGCGGCGCCACACCTATTACCATCATTAGGGGAAAAAACGGTGATCCAATTTCCGACCCCCAGGAACAGGTTCGCAGATTTGCTGAGCATTTCTGTGAGGTCCTGGGGGAGGGAAAATCCCTCAGCCAGGAAAACATCGTGGCACAAAGTGAGGATGACCCTGCTGAGGCTGCGGTGCCTCAAATATTGGATGAAGTCACCCCCTGTGAGTGGCTGGCTGAGGTGCCATCTGCTGAGGAAGTATTGAGGGCGATCCGGAGTCTGAGACCAGGAAAGGCAGCGGGCAGAGATGATCTCCCAAGCGAAATGCTGAGGGAGGGTGGCGTTTGTGCACAGACTGCCCTATATGACATCATAACAACAGTCTGGACCACTGGACGGGATCCGCAGGATTGGAAGGATGCCCTGGTGGTCCCCCTTTTTAAGAAGGGGGACCGCACAGACTGTAACAACTACAGGGGCATTTCACTCCTCAGTGTGCCGGGAAAGGTCCTGGCAAGGATTATTCAGCATCGCCTTGCCAGGCACGCTGAGGAGAGGCTTGCGGAGACCCAATGCGGTTTCAGGAAAGGGCGGTCCTGCACAGATGCCATATTTTCTGTCCGTCTGCTACAGCAGAGGTGTAGGGAATTCCAACAAGACCTACATCTCTGCTTTATTGACCTGGTCAAGGCCTATGATACCATCAGTAGGCCTGGGCTCTGGGTCGTTCTTCGTGCTTTTGGAGTACCTGACCCTCTGCTCACGATCATTAAGGACCTTCATGATGGTGAGCGGGCCCGGGTAAAACTACGTGGCCGGGAGTCAGAGCCATTCCCTGTACACCTTGGGGTGCGACAGGGATGTCCTCTGGCTCCCACATTATTTAACATCTATTTTGACCACGTAGTTCGTGAAGCCTTCAATAGCTGTACCGGGGGAATCTCCATATGGTACAGATATAATGGGAGGCTAATCGATGCCCGGGTGCGGTCAAGGGATGGCTCCCTATTGCTCAACCACGTTATGTATGCTGATGACTTGGTAATAGCTGCTCAGTCAGAGGAGGAGTTGGAGACGCTGCTGCTGAGACTGGAGCGTGCCACTAAGAGGTGGGGCCTTACCATCAGCCCCACCAAAACTAAGCACCTGCCTGGGTATTTTGTACCATCGGACACTCCACCCCCACAACTCCCAATCGGTGATGGGGCAGTTGTGGAGAGAGTGGAGAGTTTCCCATACCTGGGCAGTGTGCTTATGACTGGCTCCAGTTTAACAGCAGAGGTCTCACTCCGAATCAGTCGAGCGGCAATATCTTTTCATCGGTTGCGTAACGCTGTGTGGAAGCTACCTGGTCTGTCGCTCCGCACTAAGCTTCAGGTCTTCTCGGCCACGATCATTCCCTCCCTTCTCTACGCTTGCGAAACGTGGACCCCCCTAATGGAACATCTTCGCCGGTTAGAAACATTTAGGCTGACCTGCCTACGATCCATCCTGGGTTTAACCAGATTGGATTGTGTGAGGAGCTCACAAATCCTTGAAAGATCTGGGCAGGGTCCCATCGGTGAGCTCCTCCGGCAGGCAAGGCTGCGATGGCTGGGTCATGTAGCCCGCATGCCCAGCCACCGCATGCCGAAACAGCTTTTGTTTGGCCGGATTGAGGGGGCTAAGCGGGCGCGGCACGGGCTAGAGAAGAGATGGAGTGATGTGGTACAGGAGGACGTGGAGCTGAGTGGACTTGCCGATGACTGGTACCAGCGGTGTCAAGATCGGCCTCTGTGGAGGAGGCTCGTGAAGGATGCTACTGGGCAGTTGGAGGCAGTCGCCCTCCAACAACAACGGAGGGCGGAGGAGCGACGCTCACAACAGCGAGCGGAGCGCCGGGTGGCTAAAGCACAGCAGGTTGGCACAGTAGGGGGCACAGGTGGTGCATCAGCCAGTCGTCTCAGTCAGTCGACCCGTGGCACCTGGGTCTGCCCCGTGACCTCCTGCCAGCGGGCGTTCGACACTTCACGTGGCCTCAGGGTGCACATAGCCTGGCACAAGCGTCGTGGTGACGTCACCGCCACTTAGTGGCGAATGGCGGTTGTTGTTGTTGTTGTATGTAAGTGTCTCGGTGTCTGTATGTAAGTGTCTGTATGTAAGTGTCTGTATGTAAGTGTCTGTATGTAAATGTCTCAGTGTCTGTATGTAAGTGTATGTAAGCGTCTGTATGTAAGTGTCTATGTAAGTGTCTCAGTGTCTGTATGTAAGTGTCTGTATGTAAGTGTCTGTATGTAAGTGTCTTAGTGTCTGTATGTAAGTGTCTGTATGTAATTGTCTGTGTGTAAGTGTCTTTATGTAAGAATCTGTATGTAAGTGTCTGTATGTAAGTGTCTAAGTGTCTGTATGTAAGTGTCTTTATGTAAGAGTCTGTATGTAAGTGTCTGTACGTAAGTGTCTAAGTGTGTGTATGTAAGGGTCTGTATGTAAGTGTCTGTATGTAAGTGTCTGTATGTAAGTGTTTTTATGTAAGTGTCTCAGTATCTGTATGTAAATGTCTTTATGTAAGTGTCTGTATGTAAGTGTCTATGTAAGTGTCTGTATGTAAGTGCCTGTATGTAAGTGTCTGTATGTAAGTGTCTGTATGTAAGTGTCTGTATGTAAGTGTCTCAGTATCTGTATGTAAATGTCTTTATGTAAGTGTCTGTATGTAAGTGTCTATGTAAGTGTCTGTATGTAAGTGTCTGTATGTAAGTGTCTCAGTGTCTGTATGTAAGTGTCTGTATGTAAGCATCTGTATGTAAGTGTCTATGTAAGTGTCTCAGTGTCTTTATGTAAGTGTCTGTATGTAAGTGTCTCAGTGTCTGTATGTAAGTGTCTCAGTGTCTGTATGTAAGTGTCTGTATGTAAGTGTCTCAGTGTCTGTATGTAAGTGTCTGTATGTAAGTGTCTGTATGTAAGTGTCTGTATGTAAGTGTCTCAGTGTCTGTATGTAAGTGTCTGTATGTAAGTGTCTCAGTGTCTGTATCTAAGTGTCTGTATGTAAGTGTCTCAGTGTCTGTATGTAAGTGTCTGTATGTAAGCGTCTGTATGTAAGTGTCTATGTAAGTGTCTCAGTGTCTGTATGTAAGTGTCTGTATGTAAGTGTCTTAGTGTCTGTATGTAAGTGTCTGTATGTAATTGTCTGTATGTAAGTGTCTTTATGTAAGAGACTGTATGTAAGTGTCTGTATGTAAGTGTCTAAGTGTCTGTATGTAAGTGTCTTTATGTAAGAGTCTGTATGTAAGTGTCTGTATGTAAGTGTCTAAGTGTGTGTATGTAAGGGTCTGTATGTAAGTGTCTGTATGTAAGTGTCTATATGTAAGTGTCTGTATGTAAGTGTTTGTATGTAAGTGTCTGTATGTAAGTGTCTCAGTGTCTGTTTGTGTCAGTATGTAAGTGTCTGTATGTAAGTGTCTATGTAAGTGTCTGTATGTAAGTGCCTATATGTAAGTATCTGTATGTAAGTGTCTGTATGTAAGTTTCTGTATGTAACTGTCTCTATGTAAGTATCTGTATGCAAGTGTCTGTATGTCAGTGTCACAGTGTCAGTATGTAAGTGTCTGTATGTAAGTGTCTGTATGTAAGCGTCTGTATGTAAGTGTCTCAGTGTCTGTATGTAAGTGTCTGTATGTAAGTGTCTCAGTGTCTGCATGTAAGTGTCTGTATGTAAGTGTCTGTATGTAAGTGTCTCAGTGTCTGTATGTAAGTGTCTGTATGTAAGTGTCTCAGTGTCTGTATGTAAGTGTCTGTATGTAAGTGTCTGTATGTAAGTGTCTGTATGTAAATGTCTCAGTGTCTGTATGTAAGTGTATGTATGTAAGTGTCTGTATGTAAGTGTCTGTATGTAATTGTCTGTATGTAAGTGTCTTTATGTAAGAGTCTGTATGTAAGGGTCTGTATGTAAGTGTCTAAGTGTCTGTATGTAAGTGTCTTTATGTAAGATTCTGTATGTAAGTGTCTGTATGTAAGTGTCTAAGTGTGTGTATGTAAGGGTCTGTATGTAAGTGTCTGTATGTAAGTGTCTGTATGTAAGTGTCTGTATGTAAGTGTTTGTATGTAAGTGTCTGTATGTAAGTGTCTCAGTGTCTGTTTGTGTCAGTATGTAAGGTCTGTATGTAAGTGTCTATGTAAGTGTCTGTATGTAAGTGCCTGTATGTAAGTGTCTGTATGTAAGTGTCTGTATGTAAGTGTCTGTATGTAAGTGTCTGTATGTAAGTGTCTGTATGTAAGTGTCTCAGTATCTGTATGTAAATGTATTTATGTAAGTGTCTGTATGTAAGTGTCTGTATGTAAGTGTCTGTATGTTAAGTGTTTGTATGTAAGTGTCTGTATGTGAATATCTCAGTGTCTGTATGTAAGTGTCTGTATGTAAGTGTCTGTATGTAAGTGCCTGTATGTAAGTGTCTGTATGTAAGTGTCTGTATGTAAGTGTGTGTATGTAAGTGTCTGTATGTAAGTGTCTGTATGTAAGTGTCTCAGTATCTGTATGTAAATGTCTTTATGTAAGTGTCTGTATGTAAGTGTCTGTATGTAAGTGTCTGTATGTAAGTGTCTGTATGTAAGTCTCAGTGTCTTTATGTCAGTGTGTGTTTGTAAGTGTCTGTATGTAAGTGTCTGTATTTAAGTGTCTCAGTGTCTGTAAGTAAGTGTCTAAGTAAGTGTCTGTATGTAAGTGTCTGTATGTAAGTGTCTGTATGTTAAGTGTTTGTATGTAAGTGTCTGTATGTGAATATCTCAGTGTCTGTATGTAAGTGTCCGTATGTAAGTGTCTGTATGTAAGTGTCTCAGTGTCTGTATGTAAGTGTCTGTATGTAAGTGTCTGTATGTAAGTGTCTCAGTGTCTGTATGTTAAGTGTCTGTATGTAAGTGTCTGTATGTAAGTATCTCAGTGTCTGTATGTAAGTTTCTGTATGTAAGTGTCTGTATGTAAGTGTCTCAGTGTCTGCATGTAAGTGTCTGTATGTAAGTGTCTGTATGCAAGTATCTGTATGTAAATGTCTGTGTGTAAGTGTCTGTATGTAAGTGTCTTACTGTCTGTATGTAAGTGTCTGTATGTAAGTGTCTGTATGTGTCTGTATGTAAGTGTCTGTATGTGAGTGTCTGTATGTAAGTGTCTGTATGTAAGTGGCTGTATGTAGGTGTCTGTAAGTGTCTATATGTAAGTATCTGTATGTAAGTGTCTGCATGTAAGTGTCTGTATGTAAGTGCCTCAGTGTCTGTATGTAAGTGTCTGTATGTAAGTGTCTCAGTGTCTGTATGTAAGTGTCAGTATGTAAGTGTTTGTATGTAAGTGTCTCAGTGTCTGTATGTAAGTGTCTGTATGTAAGTGCCTGTATGTAAGTGTCTGTATGTAAATGTCTCAGTGTCTGTATGTAAGTGTATGTAAGCGTCTGTATGTCAGTGTCTATGTAAGTGTCTCAGTGTCTGTATGTAAGTGTCTGTATGTAAGTGTCTGTATGTAAGTGTCTTAGTGTCTGTATGTAAGTGTCTGTATGTAAGTGTCTCTATGTAAGTGTCTAAGTGTGTGTATGTAAGGGTCTGTATGTAAGTGTCTGTATGTAAGTGTCTGTATGTAAGTGTCTGTATGTAAGTGTTTGTATGTAACTGTCTGTATGTAAGTGTCTCAGTGTCTGTTTGTGTCAGTATGTAAGTGTCTGTATGTAAGTGTCTATGTAAGTGTCTGTATGTAAGTGCCTGTATGTAAGTGTTTGTATGTAAGTGTCTGTATGTAAGTGTTTGTATGTAAGTGTCTGTATGTAAGTGTCTCAGTGTCTGTTTGTGTCAGTATGTAAGTGTTTGTATGTAAGTGTCTGTATGTAAGTGTCTGTATGTAAGTGTCTGTATGTAAGTGTCTCAGTATCTGTATGTAAATGTCTTTATGTAAGTGTCTGTATGTAAGTGTCTGTATGTAAGCATCTGTATGTAAGTGTCTCAGTGTCTGTATGTAAGTGTCTGTATGTAAGTGTCTGTATGTAAGTGTCTCAGTGTCTGTATGTAAGTGTCTGTATGTAAGCGTCTGTGTGTAAGTGTCTATGTAAGTGTCTCAGTGTCTTTATGTAAGTGTCTGTATGTAAGTGTCTCAGTGTCTGTATGTAAGTGTCTCAGTGTCTGTATGTAAGTGTCTGTATGTAAGTGTCTCAGTGTCTGTATGTAAGTGTCTGTATGTAAGTGGCTGTATGTAAGTGTCTGTATGTAAGTGTCTCAGTGTCTGTATGTAAGTGTCTGTATGTAAGTGTCTGTATGTAAATGTCTCAGTGTCTGTATGTAAGTGTATGTAAGCGTCTGTATGTAAGTGTCTATGTAAGTGTCTTTATGTAAGAGACTGTATGTAAGTGTCTGTATGTAAGTGTCTAAGTGTCTGTATGTAAGTGTCTTTATGTAAGAGTCTGTATGTAAGTGTCTGTATGTAAGTGTCTAAGTGTGTGTATGTAAGGGTCTGTATGTAAGTGTCTGTATGTAAGTGTCTGTATGTAAGTGTCTGTATGTAAGTGTTTGTATGTAAGTGTCTGTATGTAAGTGTCTCAGTGTCTGTTTGTGTCAGTATGTAAGTGTCTGTATGTAAGTGTCTATGTAAGTGTCTGTATGTAAGTGCCTGTATGTAAGTATCTGTATGTAAGTGTCTGTATGTAAGTTTCTGTATGTAACTGTCTCTATGTAAGTATCTGTATGTAAGTGTCTGTATGTCAGTGTCACAGTGTCAGTATGTAAGTGTCTGTATGTAAGTGTCTGTATGTAAGTGTCTGTATGTAAGTGTCTGTATATAAGTGTCTCAGTGTCTGTATATAAGTGTCTGTATGTTAGCGTCTGTATGTAAGTGTCTCAGTGTCTGTATGTAGGTGTCTGTATGTAAGTGTCTGTATGTAAGTGTCTAAGTGTCTGTATGTAAGTGTCTGTATGTAAGCGTCTGTATGTAAGTGTCTCAGTGTCTGTATGTAAGTGTCTGTATGTAAGTGTCTCAGTGTCTGCATGTAAGTGTCTGTATGTAAGTGTCTGTATGTAAGTGGCTGTATGTAAGTGTCTCAGTGTCTGTATGTAAGTGTCTGTATGTAAGTGTCTCAGTGTCTGTATGTAAGTTTCTGTATGTAAGTGTTTGTATGTAAGTGTCTGTATGTAAATGTCTCAGTGTCTGTATGTAAGTGTATGTATGTAAGTGTCTTATGTAAGTGTCTTAGTGTCTGTATGTAAGTGTCTGTATGTAATTGTCTGTATGTAAGTGTCTTTATGTAAGAGTCTGTATGTAAGTGTCTGTATGTAAGTGTCTGTATGTAAGTGTCTCAGTATCTGTATGTAAATGTCTTTATGTAAGTGTCTGTATGTAAGTGTCTGTATGTAAGTGTCTGTATGTTAAGTGTTTGTATGTAAGTGTCTGTATGTGAATATCTCAGTGTCTGTATGTAAGTGTCTGTATGTAAGTGTCTGTATGTAAGTGCCTGTATGTAAGTGTCTGTATGTAAGTGTCTGTATGTAAGTGTGTGTATGTAAGTGTCTGTATGTAAGTGTCTGTATGTAAGTGTCTCAGTATCTTTATGTAAATGTCTTTATGTAAGTGTCTGTATGTAAGTGTCTGTATGTAAGTGTCTGTATGTAAGTGTCTGTATGTAAGTCTCAGTGTCTTTATGTCAGTGTGTGTTTGTAAGTGTCTGTATGTAAGTGTCTGTATTTAAGTGTCTCAGTGTCTGTAAGTAAGTGTCTAAGTAAGTGTCTGTATGTAAGTGTCTGTATGTAAGTGTCTGTATGTTAAGTGTTTGTATGTAAGTGTCTGTATGTGAATATCTCAGTGTCTGTATGTAAGTGTCCGTATGTAAGTGTCTGTATGTAAGTGTGTAAGTGTATGTAAGTGCCTGTATGTAAGTGTCTGTATGTAAGTGTCTCAGTGTCTGTATGTTAAGTGTCTGTATGTAAGTGTCTGTATGTAAGTATCTCAGTGTCTGTATGTAAGTTTCTGTATGTAAGTGTCTGTATGTAAGTGTCTCAGTGTCTGCATGTAAGTGTCTGTATGTAAGTGTCTGTATGCAAGTATCTGTATGTAAATGTCTGTGTGTAAGTGTCTGTATGTAAGTGTCTTAGTGTCTGTATGTAAGTGTCTGTATGTAAGTGTCTGTATTTGTCTGTATGTAAGTGTCTGTATGTGAGTGTCTTTATGTAAGTGTCTGTATGTAAGTGACTGTATGTAGGTGTCTGTAAGTGTCTATATGTAAGTATCTGTATGTAAGTGTCTGCATGTAAGTTTCTGTATGTAAGTGTATGTTTGTAAGTGTCTGTATGTAAGTGTCTGTATGTAAGTGCCTGTTTGTAAGTGCCTGTATGTAAGTGTCTGTATGTAAGTGCCTCAGTGTCTGTATGTAAGTGTCTGTATGTAAGTGTCTCAGTGTCTGTATGTAAGTGTCTGTATGTAAGTGTCTGTATGTAAGTGTCTCAGTGTCTGTATGTAAGTGTCTGTATGTAAGTGTCTGTATGTAAGTGTCTGTATGTAAATGTCTCAGTGTCTGTATGTAAGTGTATGTAAGCGTCTGTATGTCAGTGTCTATGTAAGTGTCTCAGTGTCTGTATGTAAGTGTCTGTATGTAAGTGTCTGTATGTAAGTGTCTTAGTGTCTGTATGTAAGTGTCTGTATGTAATTGTCTGTGTGTAAGTGTCTTTATGTAAGAGTCTGTATGTAAGTGTCTCTATGTAAGTGTCTAAGTGTGTGTATGTAAGGGTCTGTATGTAAGTGTCTGTATGTAAGTGTCTGTATGTAAGTGTCTGTATGTAAGTGTTTGTATGTAAGTGTCTGTATGTAAGTGTCTCAGTGTCTGTTTGTGTCAGTATGTAAGTGTCTGTATGTAAGTGTCTATGTAAGTGTCTGTATGTAAGTGCCTGTATGTAAGTGTTTGTATGTAAGTGTCTGTATGTAAGTGTTTGTATGTAAGTGTCTGTATGTAAGTGTCTCAGTGTCTGTTTGTGTCAGTATGTAAGTGTTTGTATGTAAGTGTCTGTATGTAAGTGTCTGTATGTAAGTGTCTGTATGTAAGTGTCTCAGTATCTGTATGTAAATGTCTTTATGTAAGTGTCTGTATGTAAGTGTCTGTATGTAAGCATCTGTATGTAAGTGTCTCAGTGTCTGTATGTAAGTGTCTGTATGTAAGTGTCTGTATGTAAGTGTCTCAGTGTCTGTATGTAAGTGTCTGTATGTAAGCGTCTGTATGTAAGTGTCTATGTAAGTGTCTCAGTGTCTTTATGTAAGTGTCTGTATGTAAGTGTCTCAGTGTCTGTATGTAAGTGTCTCAGTGTCTGTATGTAAGTGTCTGTATGTAAGTGTCTCAGTGTCTGTATGTAAGTGTCTGTATGTAAGTGGCTGTATGGAAGTGTCTGTATGTAAGTGTCTCAGTGTCTGTATGTAAGTGTCTGTATGTAAGTGTCTGTATGTAAATGTCTCAGTGTCTGTATGTAAGTGTATGTAAGCGTCTGTATGTAAGTGTCTATGTAAGTGTCTTTATGTAAGAGACTGTATGTAAGTGTCTGTATGTAAGTGTCTAAGTGTCTGTATGTAAGTGTCTTTATGTAAGAGTCTGTATGTAAGTGTCTGTATGTAAGTGTCTAAGTGTGTGTATGTAAGGGTCTGTATGTAAGTGTCTGTATGTAAGTGTCTGTATGTAAGTGTTTGTATGTAAGTGTCTGTATGTAAGTGTCTCAGTGTCTGTTTGTGTCAGTATGTAAGTGTCTGTATGTAAGTGTCTATGTAAGTGTCTGTATGTAAGTGCCTGTATGTAAGTATCTGTATGTAAGTGTCTGTATGTAAGTTTCTGTATGTAACTGTCTCTATGTAAGTATCTGTATGTAAGTGTCTGTATGTCAGTGTCACAGTGTCAGTATGTAAGTGTCTGTATGTAAGTGTCTGTATGTAAGTGTCTGTATGTAAGTGTCTGTATATAAGTGTCTCAGTGTCTGTATATAAGTGTCTGTATGTAAGCGTCTGTATGTAAGTGTCTCAGTGTCTGTATGTAGGTGTCTGTATGTAAGTGTCTGTATGTAAGTGTCTAAGTGTCTGTATGTAAGTGTCTGTATGTAAGCGTCTGTATGTAAGTGTCTCAGTGTCTGTATGTAAGTGTCTGTATGTAAGTGTCTCAGTGTCTGCATGTAAGTGTCTGTATGTAAGTGTCTGTATGTAAGTGGCTGTATGTAAGTGTCTCAGTTTCTGTATGTAAGTGTCTGTATGTAAGTGTCTCAGTGTCTGTATGTAAGTGTCTGTATGTAAGTGTTTGTATGTAAGTGTCTGTATGTAAATGTCTCAGTGTCTGTATGTAAGTGTATGTATGTAAGTGTCTTATGTAAGTGTCTTAGTGTCTGTATATAAGTGTCTGTATGTAATTGTCTGTATGTAAGTGTCTTTATGTAAGAGTCTGTATGTAAGTGTCTGTATGTAAGTGTCTGTATGTAAGTGTCTCAGTATCTGTATGTAAATGTCTTTATGTAAGTGTCTGTATGTAAGTGTCTGTATGTAAGTGTCTGTATGTTAAGTGTTTGTATGTAAGTGTCTGTATGTGAATATCTCAGTGTCTGTATGTAAGTGTCTGTATGTAAGTGTCTGTATGTAAGTGCCTGTATGTAAGTGTCTGTATGTAAGTGTCTGTATGTAAGTGTGTGTATGTAAGTGTCTGTATGTAAGTGTCTGTATGTAAGTGTCTCAGTATCTGTATGTAAATGTCTTTATGTAAGTGTCTGTATGTAAGTGTCTGTATGTAAGTGTCTGTATGTAAGTGTCTGTATGTAAGTCTCAGTGTCTTTATGTCAGTGTGTGTTTGTAAGTGTCTGTATGTAAGTGTCTGTATTTAAGTGTCTCAGTGTCTGTAAGTAAGTGTCTAAGTAAGTGTCTGTATGTAAGTGTCTGTATGTAAGTGTCTGTATGTTACGTGTTTGTATGTAAGTGTCTGTATGTGAATATCTCAGTGTCTGTATGTAAGTGTCCGTATGTAAGTGTCTGTATGTAAGTGTGTAAGTGTCTGTATGTAAGTGTCTGTATGTAAGTGTCTGTATGTAAGTGTCTCAGTGTCTGTATGTTAAGTGTCTGTATGTAAGTGTCTGTATGTAAGTATCTCAGTGTCTGTATGTAAGTTTCTGTATGTAAGTGTCTGTATGTAAGTGTCTCAGTGTCTGCATGTAAGTGTCTGTATGTAAGTGTCTGTATGCAAGTATCTGTATGTTAATGTCTGTGTGTAAGTGTCTGTATGTAAGTGTCTTAGTGTCTGTATGTAAGTGTCTGTATGTAAGTGTCTATATGTGTCTGTATGTAAGTGTCTGTATGTAAGTGCCTATATGTAAGTGTCTGTATGTAAGTGTCTGTATGTAAGTGTGTGTATGTAAGTGTCTGTATGTAAGTGTCTGTATGTAAGTGTCTCAGTATCTGTATGTAAATGTCTTTATGTAAGTGTCTGTATGTAAGTGTCTGTATGTAAGTGTCTGTATGTAAGTGTCTGTATGTAAGTCTCAGTGTCTTTATGTCAGTGTGTGTTTGTAAGTGTCTGTATGTAAGTGTCTGTATTTAAGTGTCTCAGTGTCTGTAAGTAAGTGTCTAAGTAAGTGTCTGTATGTAAGTGTCTGTATGTAAGTGTCTGTATGTTACGTGTTTGTATGTAAGTGTCTGTATGTGAATATCTCAGTGTCTGTATGTAAGTGTCCGTATGTAAGTGTCTGTATGTAAGTGTGTAAGTGTCTGTATGTAAGTGTCTGTATGTAAGTGTCTGTATGTAAGTGTCTCAGTGTCTGTATGTTAAGTGTCTGTATGTAAGTGTCTGTATGTAAGTATCTCAGTGTCTGTATGTAAGTTTCTGTATGTAAGTGTCTGTATGTAAGTGTCTCAGTGTCTGCATGTAAGTGTCTGTATGTAAGTGTCTGTATGCAAGTATCTGTATGTTAATGTCTGTGTGTAAGTGTCTGTATGTAAGTGTCTTAGTGTCTGTATGTAAGTGTCTGTATGTAAGTGTCTGTATGTGTCTGTATGTAAGTGTCTGTATGTGAGTGTCTGTATGTAAGTGTCTGTATGTAAGTGGCTGTATGTAGGTGTCTGTAAGTGTCTATATGTAAGTATCTGTATGTAAGTGTCTGCATGTAAGTTTCTGTATGTAAGTGTATGTTTGTAAGTGTCTGTATGTAAGTGTCTGTATGTAAGTGCCTGTTTGTAAGTGCCTGTATGTAAGTGTCTGTATGTAAGTGCCTCAGTGTCTGTATGTAAGTGTCTGTATGTAAGTGTCTCAGTGTCTGTATGTAAGTGTCTGTATGTAAGTGTCTGTATGTAAGTGTCTCAGTGTCTGTATGTAAGTGTCTGTATGTAAGTGTCTGTATGTAAGTGTCTGTATGTAAATGTCTCAGTGTCTGTATGTAAGTGTATGTAAGCGTCTGTATGTCAGTGTCTATGTAAGTGTCTCAGTGTCTGTATGTAAGTGTCTGTATGTAAGTGTCTGTATATAAGTGTCTTAGTGTCTGTATGTAAGTGTCTGTATGTAATTGTCTGTGTGTAAGTGTCTTTATGTAAGAGTCTGTATGTAAGTGTCTCTATGTAAGTGTCTAAGTGTGTGTATGTAAGGGTCTGTATGTAAGTGTCTGTATGTAAGTGTCTGTATGTAAGTGTCTGTATGTAAGTGTTTGTATGTAAGTGTCTGTATGTAAGTGTCTCAGTGTCTGTTTGTGTCAGTATGTAAGTGTCTGTATGTAAGTGTCTATGTAAGTGTGTGTATGTAAGTGCCTGTATGTAAGTGTTTGTATGTAAGTGTCTGTATGTAAGTGTCTGTATGTAAGTATCTCAGTGTCTGTATGTAAGTTTCTGTATGTAAGTGTCTGTATGTAAGTGTCTCAGTGTCTGCATGTAAGTGTCTGTATGTAAGTGTCTGTATGCAAGTATCTGTATGTTAATGTCTGTGTATAAGTGTCTGTATGTAAGTGTCTTAGTGTCTGTATGTAAGTGTCTGTATGTAAGTGTCTGTATGTGTCTGTATGTAAGTGTCTGTATGTGAGTGTCTGTATGTAATGTCTGTATGTAAGTGGCTGTATGTAGGTGTCTGTAAGTGTCTATATGTAAGTATCTGTATGTAAGTGTCTGCATGTAAGTTTCTGTATGTAAGTGTATGTTTGTAAGTGTCTGTATGTAAGTGTCTGTATGTAAGTGCCTGTTTGTAAGTGCCTGTATGTAAGTGTCTGTATGTAAGTGCCTCAGTGTCTGTATGTAAGTGTCTGTATGTAAGTGTCTCAGTGTCTGTATGTAAGTGTCTGTATGTAAGTGTCTGTATGTAAGTGTCTCAGTGTCTGTATTAAGTGTATGTATGTAAGTGTCTGTATGTAAGTGTCTGTATGTAAATGTCTCAGTGTCTGTATGTAAGTGTATGTAAGCGTCTGTATGTCAGTGTCTATGTAAGTGTCTCAGTGTCTGTATGTAAGTGTCTGTATGTAAGTGTATGTATATAAGTGTCTTAGTGTCTGTATGTAAGTGTCTGTATGTAATTGTCTGTGTGTAAGTGTCTTTATGTAAGAGTCTGTATGTAAGTGTCTCTATGTAAGTGTCTAAGTGTGTGTATGTAAGGGTCTGTATGTAAGTGTCTGTATGTAAGTGTCTGTATGTAAGTGTCTGTATGTAAGTGTTTGTATGTAAGTGTCTGTATGTAAGTGTCTCAGTGTCTGTTTGTGTCAGTATGTAAGTGTCTGTATGTAAGTGTCTATGTAAGTTTGTGTATGTAAGTGCCTGTATGTAAGTGTTTGTATGTAAGTGTCTGTATGTAAGTGTTTGTATGTAAGTGTCTGTATGTAAGTGTCTCAGTGTCTGTTTGTGTCAGTATGTAAGTGTTTGTATGTAAGTGTCTGTATGTAAGTGTCTGTATGTAAGTGTCTCAGTATCTGTATGTAAATGTCTTTATGTAAGTGTCTGTATGTAAGTGTCTGTATGTAAGTGTCTGTATGTAAGTGTCTCAGTGTCTGTATATAAGTGTATGTATGTAAGCATCTGTATGTAAGTGTCTCAGTATCTGTATGTAAGTGTCTGTATGTAAGTGTCTGTATGTAAGTGTCTCAGTGTCTGTATGTAAGTGTCTGTATGTAAGCGTCTGTATGTAAGTGTCTATGTAAGTGTCTCAGTGTCTTTATGTAAGTGTCTGTATGTAAGTGTCTCAGTGTTTGTATGTAAGTGTCTCAGTGTCTGTATGTAAGTGTCTGTATGTAAGTGTCTCAGTGTCTGTATGTAAGTGTCTGTATGTAAGTGGCTGTATGTAAGTGTCTGTATGTAAGTGTCTCAGTGTCTGTATGTAAGTGTCTGTATGTAAGTGTCTGTATGTAAATGTCTCAGTGTCTGTATGTAAGTGTATGTAAGCGTCTGTATGTAAGTGTCTATGTAAGTGTCTTTATGTAAGAGACTGTATGTAAGTGTCTGTATGTAAGTGTCTAAGTGTCTGTATGTAAGTGTCTTTATGTAAGAGTCTGTATGTAAGTGTCTGTATGTAAGTGTCTAAGTGTGTGTATGTAAGGGTCTGTATGTAAGTGTCTGTATGTAAGTGTCTGTATGTAAGTGTCTGTATGTAAGTGTTTGTATGTAAGTGTCTGTATGTAATTGTCTCAGTGTCTGTTTGTGTCAGTATGTAAGTGTCTGTATGTAAGTGTCTATGTATGTGTCTGTATGTAAGTGCCTGTATGTAAGTATCTGTATGTAAGTGTCTGTATGTAAGTTTCTGTATGTAACTGTCTCTATGTAAGTATCTGTATGTAAGTGTCTGTATGTCAGTGTCACAGTGTCAGTATGTAAGTGTCTGTATGTAAGTGTCTGTATGTAAGTGTCTGTATGTAAGTGTCTGTATATAAGTGTCTCAGTGTCTGTATATAAGTGTCTGTATGTAAGCGTCTGTATGTAAGTGTCTCAGTGTCTGTATGTAGGTGTCTGTATGTAAGTGTCTGTATGTAAGTGTCTAAGTGTCTGTATGTAAGTGTCTGTATGTAAGCATCTGTATGTAAGTGTCTCAGTGTCTGTTTGTAAGTGTCTGTATGTAAGTGTCTCAGTGTCTGCATGTAAGTGTCTGTATGTAAGTGTTTGTATGTAAGTGTCTGTATGTAAGTGTTTGTATGTAAGTGTCTGTATGTAAGTGTCTCAGTGTCTGTTTGTGTCAGTATGTAAGTGTTTGTATGTAAGTGTCTGTATGTAAGTGTCTGTATGTAAGTGTCTCAGTATCTGTATGTAAATGTCTTTATGTAAGTGTCTGTATGTAAGTGTCTGTATGTAAGTGTCTGTATGTAAGTGTCTCAGTGTCTGTATATAAGTGTATGTATGTAAGCATCTGTATGTAAGTGTCTCAGTATCTGTATGTAAGTGTCTGTATGTAAGTGTCTGTATGTAAGTGTCTCAGTGTCTGTATGTAAGTGTCTGTATGTAAGCGTCTGTATGTAAGTGTCTATGTAAGTGTCTCAGTGTCTTTATGTAAGTGTCTGTATGTAAGTGTCTCAGTGTTTGTATGTAAGTGTCTCAGTGTCTGTATGTAAGTGTCTGTATGTAAGTGTCTCAGTGTCTGTATGTAAGTGTCTGTATGTTAGTGGCTGTATGTAAGTGTCTGTATGTAAGTGTCTCAGTGTCTGTATGTAAGTGTCTGTATGTAAGTGTCTGTATGTAAATGTCTCAGTGTCTGTATGTAAGTGTATGTAAGCGTCTGTATGTAAGTGTCTATGTAAGTGTCTTTATGTAAGAGACTGTATGTAAGTGTCTGTATGTAAGTGTCTAAGTGTCTGTATGTAAGTGTCTTTATGTAAGAGTCTGTATGTAAGTGTCTGTATGTAAGTGTCTAAGTGTGTGTATGTAAGGGTCTGTATGTAAGTGTCTGTATGTAAGTGTCTGTATGTAAGTGTCTGTATGTAAGTGTTTGTATGTAAGTGTCTGTATGTAATTGTCTCAGTGTCTGTTTGTGTCAGTATGTAAGTGTCTGTATGTAAGTGTCTATGTATGTGTCTGTATGTAAGTGCCTGTATGTAAGTATCTGTATGTAAGTGTCTGTATGTAAGTTTCTGTATGTAACTGTCTCTATGTAAGTATCTGTATGTAAGTGTCTGTATGTCAGTGTCACAGTGTCAGTATGTAAGTGTCTGTATGTAAGTGTCTGTATGTAAGTGTCTGTATGTAAGTGTCTGTATATAAGTGTCTCAGTGTCTGTATATAAGTGTCTGTATGTAAGCGTCTGTATGTAAGTGTCTCAGTGTCTGTATGTAGGTGTCTGTATGTAAGTGTCTGTATGTAAGTGTCTAAGTGTCTGTATGTAAGTGTCTGTATGTAAGCATCTGTATGTAAGTGTCTCAGTGTCTGTTTGTAAGTGTCTGTATGTAAGTGTCTCAGTGTCTGCATGTAAGTGTCTGTATGTAAGTGTCTGTATGTAAGTGTCTGTATGTAAGTGTCTGTATGTAAGTGTCTGTATGTAAATGTCTCAGTGTCTGTATGTAAGTGTATGTATGTAAGTGTCTTATGTAAGTGTCTTAGTGTCTGTATGTAAGTGTCTGTATGTAATTGTCTGTATGTAAGTGTCTTTATGTAAGAGTCTGTATGTAAGTGTCTGTATGTAAGTGTCTAAGTGTCTGTATGTAAGTGTCTTTATGTAAGAGTCTGTATGTAAGTGTCTGTATGTAAGTGTCTAAGTGTGTGTATGTAAGGGTCTGTATGTAAGTGTCTGTATGTAAGTGTCTGTATGTAAGTGTCTGTATGTAAGTGTTTGTATGTAAGTGTCTGTATGTAAGTGTCTCAGTGTCTGTTTGTGTCAGTATGTAAGTGTCTGTATGTAAGTGTCTATGTAAGTGTCTGTATGTAAGTGCCTGTATGTAAGTATCTGTATGTAAGTGTCTGTATGTAAGTTTCTGTATGTAACTGTCTCTATGTAAGTATCTGTATGTAAGTGTCTGTATGTCAGTGTCTGTTTGTAAGTGTCTGTATGTAAGTGTCTCAGTGTCTGTATATAAGTGTCTGTATGTAAGCGTCTGTATGTAAGTGTCTCAGTGTCTGTATGTAGGTGTCTGTATGTAAGTGTCTGTATGTAAGTGTCTAAGTGTCTGTATGCAAGTGTCTGTATGTAAGCGTCTGTATGTAAGTGTCTCAGTGTCTGTATGTAAGTGTCTGTATGTAAGTGTCTCAGTGTCTGCATGTAAGTGTCTGTATGTAAGTGTCTGTATGTAAGTGTCTCAGTGTCTGTATGTAAATGTCTGTATGTAAGTGTCTCAGTGTCTGTATGTAAGTGTCTGTATGTAAGTGTCTGTATGTAAGTGTCTGTATGTAAATGTCTCAGTGTCTGTATGTAAGTGTATGTATGTAAGTGTCTGTATATAAGTGTCTGTATGTAATTGTCTGTATGTAAGTGTCTTTATGTAAGAGTCTGTATGTAAGGGTCTGTATGTAAGTGTCTAAGTGTCTGTATGTAAGTGTCTTTATGTAAGAGTCTGTATGTAAGTGTCTGTATGTAAGTGTCTAAGTGTGTGTATGTAAGGGTCTGTATGTAAGTGTCTGTATGTAAGTGTCTGTATGTAAGTGTCTGTATGTAAGTGTTTGTATGTAAGTGTCTGTATGTAAGTGTCTCAGTGTCTGTTTGTGTCAGTATGTAAGTGTCTGTATGTAAGTGTCTATGTAAGTGTCTGTATGTAAGTGCCTGTATGTAAGTGTCTGTATGTAAGTGTCTGTATGTAAGTGTGTGTATGTAAGTGTCTGTATGTAAGTGTCTGTATGTAAGTGTCTCAGTGTCTGTATGTAAGTGTCTGTATGTAAGTGTCTGTATGTAAGTGTCTGTATGTAAGTGTCTGTATGTTAAGTGTCTGTATGTAAGTGTCTGTATGTAAGTATCTCAGTGTCTGTATGTAAGTTTCTGTATGTAAGTGTCTGTATGTAAGTGTCTTTATGTAAGAGTCTGTATTTAAGTGTCTGTATGTAAGTGTCTGTATGTTAAGTGTTTGTATGTAAGTGTCTGTATGTGAATATCTCAGTGTCTCTATGTAAGTGTCTGTATGTAAGTGTCTGTATGTAAGTGTCTCAGTGTCTGTATGTAAGTGTCTGTATGTAAGTGTCTGTATGTAAGTGTCTCAGTGTCTGTATGTAAGTGTCTGTATGTAAGTTTCTGTATGTAAGTATCTGTATGTAAATGTCTGTGTGTAAGTGACTGTATGTAAGTGTCTTAGTGTCTGTATGTAAGTGTCTAAGTGTCTGTATGTAAGTGTCTGTATGTAAGTGTCTGTATGTAAGTGTCTCAGTGTCTGTTTGTGTCAGTATGTAAGTGTCTGTATGTAAGTGTCTATGTAAGTGTCTGTATGTAAGTGCCTGTATGTAAGTGTCTGTATGTAAGTGTCTGTATGTAAGTGTGTGTATGTAAGTGTCTGTATGTAAGTGTCTGTATGTAAGTGTCTCAGTGTCTGTATGTAAGTGTCTGTATGTAAGTGTCTGTATGTAAGTGTCTGTATGTAAGTGTCTGTATGTTAAGTGTCTGTATGTAAGTGTCTGTATGTAAGTATCTCAGTGTCTGTATGTAAGTTTCTGTATGTAAGTGTCTGTATGTAAGTGTCTTTATGTAAGAGTCTGTATTTAAGTGTCTGTATGTAAGTGTCTGTATGTTAAGTGTTTGTATGTAAGTGTCTGTATGTGAATATCTCAGTGTCTCTATGTAAGTGTCTGTATGTAAGTGTCTGTATGTAAGTGTCTCAGTGTCTGTATGTAAGTGTCTGTATGTAAGTGTCTGTATGTAAGTGTCTCAGTGTCTGTATGTAAGTGTCTGTATGTAAGTTTCTGTATGTAAGTATCTGTATGTAAATGTCTGTGTGTAAGTGACTGTATGTAAGTGTCTTAGTGTCTGTATGTAAGTGTCTGTATGTAAGTGTCTGTATGTAAGTGGCTGTATGTAAGTGTCTGTAAGTGTCTGTATGTAAGTATCTGTATGTAAGTGTCTGTATGTAAGTTTCTGTATGTAAGTGTATGTTTGTAAGTGTCTGTATGTAAGTGTCTGTATGTAAGTGCCTCAGTGTCTGTATGTTAGTGTCTGTATGTAAGTTTCTCAGTGTCTGTATGTAAGTGTCTGTATGTAAGCTTCTGTATGTAAGTGTCTGTAAGTAGTGTCTCTATGTAAGTGTCTCAGTGTCTGTATGTAAGTGTCTGTATGTAAGTGTCTCGGTGTCTGTATGTAAGTGTCTGTATGTAAGTGTCTATGTAAGTGTCTCAGTGTCTGTATGTAAGTGTCTGTATGTAAGTGTCTGCATGTAAGTGTCTTAGTGTCTGTATGTAAGTGTCTGTATGTAATTGTCTGTGTGTAAGTGTCTTTATGTAAGAATCTGTATGTAAGTGTCTGTATGTAAGTGTCTAAGTGTCTGTATGTAAGTGTCTTTATGTAAGAGTCTGTATGTAAGTGTCTGTACGTAAGTGTCTAAGTGTGTGTATGTAAGGGTCTGTATGTAAGTGTCTGTATGTAAGTGTCTGTATGTAAGTGTTTTTATGTAAGTGTCTGTATGTAAGTGTCTCAGTGTCTGTTTGTGTCAGTATGTAAGTGTCTGTATGTAAGTGTCTATGTAAGTGTCTGTATGTAAGTGCCTGTATGTAAGTGTCTGTATGTAAGTGTCTGTATGTAAGTGTCTGTATGTAAGTGTCTCAGTATCTGTATGTAAATGTCTTTATGTAAGTGTCTGTATGTAAGTGTCTATGTAAGTGTCTGTATGTAAGTGTCTGTATGTAAGTGTCTCAGTGTCTGTATGTAAGTGTCTGTATGTAAGCGTCTGTATGTAAGTGTCTATGTAAGTGTCTCAGTGTCTTTATGTAAGTGTCTGTATGTAAGTGTCTCAGTGTCTGTATGTAAGTGTCTGTATGTAAGTGTCTCAGTGTCTGTATGTAAGTGTCTGTATGTAAGTGTCTGTATGTAAGTGTCTGTATGTAAGTGTCTCAGTGTCTGTATGTAAGTGTCTTTATGTAAGAGTCTGTATGTAAGTGTCTGTATGTAAGTGTCTAAGTGTGTGTATGTAAGGGTCTGTATGTAAGTGTCTGTATGTAAGTGTCTGTATGTAAGTGTCTGTATGTAAGTGTTTGTATGTAAGTGTCTGTATGTAAGTGTCTCAGTGTCTGTTTGTGTCAGTATGTAAGTGTCTGTATGTAAGTGTCTATGTAAGTGTCTGTATGTAAGTGCCTGTATGTAAGTATCTGTATGTAAGTGTCTGTATGTAAGTTTCTGTATGTAACTGTCTCTATGTAAGTATCTGTATGTAAGTGTCTGTATGTCAGTGTCACAGTGTCAGTATGTAAGTGTCTGTATGTAAGTGTCTGTATGTAAGTGTCTGTATGTAAGTTTCTGTATGTAAGTGTATGTTTGTAAGTGTCTGTATGTAAGCGTCTGTATGTAAGTGTCTCAGTGTCTGTATGTAGGTGTCTGTATGTAAGTGTCTGTATGTAAGTGTCTAAGTGTCTGTATGTAAGTGTCTCTATGTAAGCGTCTGTATGTAAGTGTCTCAGTGTCTGTATGTAAGGGTCTGTATGTAAGTGTCTCAGTGTCTGCATGTAAGTGTCTGTATGTAAGTGTCTGTATGTAAGTGTCTGTATGTAAGTGTCTCAGTGTCTGTATGTAAGTGTCTGTATGTAAGTGTCTCAGTGTCTGTATGTAAGTGTCTGTATGTAAGTGTCTGTATGTAAGTGTCTGTATGTAAATGTCTCAGTGTCTGTATGTAAGTGTATGTATGTAAGTGTCTGTATGTAAGTGTCTGTATGTAATTGTCTGTATGTAAGTGTCTTTATGTAAGAGTCTGTATGTAAGGGTCTGTATGTAAGTGTCTAAGTGTCTGTATGTAAGTGTCTTTATGTAAGAGTCTGTATGTAAGTGTCTGTATGTAAGTGTCTAAGTGTGTGTATGTAAGGGTCTGTATGTAAGTGTCTGTATGTAAGTGTCTGTATGTAAGTGTCTGTATGTAAGTGTTTGTATGTAAGTGTCTGTATGTAAGTGTCTCAGTGTCTGTTTGTGTCAGTATGTAAGTGTCTGTATGTAAGTGTCTATGTAAGTGTCTGTATGTAAGTGCCTGTATGTAAGTGTCTGTATGTAAGTGTCTGTATGTAAGTGTGTGTATGTAAGTGTCTGTATGTAAGTGTCTCAGTATCTGTATGTAAATGTCTTTATGTAAGTGTCTGTATGTAAGTGTCTGTATGTAAGTGTCTGTATGTTAAGTGTTTGTATGTAAGTGTCTGTATGTGAATATCTCAGTGTCTGTATGTAAGTGTCTGTATGTAAGTGTCTGTATGTAAGTGTCTCAGTATCTGTATGTAAATGTCTTTATGTAAGTGTCTGTATGTAAGTGTCTGTATGTAAGTGTCTGTATGTTAAGTGTTTGTATGTAAGTGTCTGTATGTTAATATCTCAGTGTCTGTATGTAAGTGTCTGTATGTAAGTGTCTGTATGTAAGTGTCTCAGTGTCTGTATGTAAGTGTCTGTATGTAAGTGTCTGTATGTAAGTGTCTGTATGTAAGTGTCTGTATGTTAAGTGTCTGTATGTAAGTGTCTGTATGTAAGTATCTCAGTGTCTGTATGTAAGTTTCTGTATGTAAGTGTCTGTATGTAAGTGTCTTTATGTAAGAGTCTGTATGTAAGTGTCTGTATGTAAGTGTCTGTATGTTAAGTGTTTGTATGTAAGTGTCTGTATGTGAATATCTCAGTGTCTGTATGTAAGTGTCTGTATGTAAGTGTCTGTATGTAAGTGTCTCAGTGTCTGTATGTAAGTGTCTGTATGTAAGTGTCTGTATGTAAGTGTCTGTATGTAAGTGTCTGTATGTTAAGTGTCTGTATGTAAGTGTCTGTATGTAAGTATCTCAGTGTCTGTATGTAAGTTTCTGTATGTAAGTGTCTGTATGTAAGTGTCTCAGTGTCTGTATGTAAGTCTCTGTATGTAAGTTTCTGTATATAAGTATCTGTATGTAAATGTCTGTGTGTAAGTGACTGTATGTAAGTGTCTTAGTGTCTGTATGTAAGTGTCTATATGTAAGTGTCTGTATGTAAGTGGCTGTATGTAAGTGTCTGTAAGTGTCTGTATGTAAGTATCTGTATGTAAGTGTCTGTATGTAAGTTTCTGTATGTAAGTGTATGTTTGTAAGTGTCTGTATGTAAGTGTCTGTATGTAAGTGCCTGTTTGTAAGTGTCTGTATGTAAGTGTCTGTATATAAGTGCCTGTATGTAAGTGTCTGTATGTAAGTGTCTCAGTGTCTGTATGTAAGTGTCTGTATGTAAGTGTCTCAGTGTCTGTATGTAAGTGTCTGTATGTAAGCTTCTGTATGTAAGTGTCTGTAAGTAGTGTCTCTATGTAAGTGTCTCAGTGTCTGTATGTAAGTGTCTGTATGTAAGTGTCTCGGTGTCTGTATGTAAGTGTCTGTATGTAAGTGTCTGTATGTAAGTGTCTGTATGTAAATGTCTCAGTGTCTGTATGTAAGTGTATGTAAGCGTCTGTATGTAAGTGTCTATGTAAGTGTCTCAGTGTCTGTATGTAAGTGTCTGTATGTAAGTGTCTGTATGTAAGTGTCTTAGTGTCTGTATGTAAGTGTCTGTATGTAATTGTCTGTGTGTAAGTGTCTTTATGTAAGAATCTGTATGTAAGTGTCTGTATGTAAGTGTCTAAGTGTCTGTATGTAAGTGTCTTTATGTAAGAGTCTGTATGTAAGTGTCTGTACGTAAGTGTCTAAGTGTGTGTATGTAAGGGTCTGTATGTAAGTGTCTGTATGTAAGTGTCTGTATGTAAGTGTTTTTATGTAAGTGTCTTTATGTAAGTGTCTCAGTGTCTGTTTGTGTCAGTATGTAAGTGTCTGTATGTAAGTGTCTATGTAAGTGTGTGTATGTAAGTGCCTGTATGTAAGTGTTTGTATGTAAGTGTCTGTATGTAAGTGTCTGTATGTAAGTATCTCAGTGTCTGTATGTAAGTTTCTGTATGTAAGTGTCTGTATGTAAGTGTCTCAGTGTCTGCATGTAAGTGTCTGTATGTAAGTGTCTGTATGCAAGTATCTGTATGTTAATGTCTGTGTGTAAGTGTCTGTATGTAAGTGTCTTAGTGTCTGTATGTAAGTGTCTGTATGTAAGTGTCTGTATGTGTCTGTATGTAAGTGTCTGTATGTGAGTGTCTGTATGTAATGTCTGTATGTAAGTGGCTGTATGTAGGTGTCTGTAAGTGTCTATATGTAAGTATCTGTATGTAAGTGTCTGCATGTAAGTTTCTGTATGTAAGTGTATGTTTGTAAGTGTCTGTATGTAAGTGTCTGTATGTAAGTGCCTGTTTGTAAGTGCCTGTATGTAAGTGTCTGTATGTAAGTGCCTCAGTGTCTGTATGTAAGTGTCTGTATGTAAGTGTCTCAGTGTCTGTATGTAAGTGTCTGTATGTAAGTGTCTGTATGTAAGTGTCTCAGTGTCTGTATGTAAGTGTCTGTATGTAAGTGTCTGTATGTAAGTGTCTGTATGTAAATGTCTCAGTGTCTGTATGTAAGTGTATGTAAGCGTCTGTATGTCAGTGTCTATGTAAGTGTCTCAGTGTCTGTATGTAAGTGTCTGTATGTAAGTGTATGTATATAAGTGTCTTAGTGTCTGTATGTAAGTGTCTGTATGTAATTGTCTGTGTGTAAGTGTCTTTATGTAAGAGTCTGTATGTAAGTGTATCTATGTAAGTGTCTAAGTGTGTGTATGTAAGGGTCTGTATGTAAGTGTCTGTATGTAAGTGTCTGTATGTAAGTGTCTGTATGTAAGTGTTTGTATGTAAGTGTCTGTATGTAAGTGTCTCAGTGTCTGTTTGTGTCAGTATGTAAGTGTCTGTATGTAAGTGTCTATGTAAGTGTGTGTATGTAAGTGCCTGTATGTAAGTGTTTGTATGTAAGTGTCTGTATGTAAGTGTTTGTATGTAAGTGTCTGTATGTAAGTGTCTCAGTGTCTGTTTGTGTCAGTATGTAAGTGTTTGTATGTAAGTGTCTGTATGTAAGTGTCTGTATGTAAGTGTCTCAGTATCTGTATGTAAATGTCTTTATGTAAGTGTCTGTATGTAAGTGTCTGTATGTAAGTGTCTGTATGTAAGTGTCTCAGTGTCTGTATATAAGTGTATGTATGTAAGCATCTGTATGTAAGTGTCTCAGTATCTGTATGTAAGTGTCTGTATGTAAGTGTCTGTATGTAAGTGTCTCAGTGTCTGTATGTAAGTGTCTGTATGTAAGCGTCTGTATGTAAGTGTCTATGTAAGTGTCTCAGTGTCTTTATGTAAGTGTCTGTATGTAAGTGTCTCAGTGTTTGTATGTAAGTGTCTCAGTGTCTGTATGTAAGTGTCTGTATGTAAGTGTCTCAGTGTCTGTATGTAAGTGTCTGTATGTAAGTGGCTGTATGTAAGTGTCTGTATGTAAGTGTCTCAGTGTCTGTATGTAAGTGTCTGTATGTAAGTGTCTGTATGTAAATGTCTCAGTGTCTGTATGTAAGTGTATGTAAGCGTCTGTATGTAAGTGTCTATGTAAGTGTCTTTATGTAAGAGACTGTATGTAAGTGTCTGTATGTAAGTGTCTAAGTGTCTGTATGTAAGTGTCTTTATGTAAGAGTCTGTATGTAAGTGTCTGTATGTAAGTGTCTAAGTGTGTGTATGTAAGGGTCTGTATGTAAGTGTCTGTATGTAAGTGTCTGTATGTAAGTGTCTGTATGTAAGTGTTTGTATGTAAGTGTCTGTATGTAATTGTCTCAGTGTCTGTTTGTGTCAGTATGTAAGTGTCTGTATGTAAGTGTCTATGTATGTGTCTGTATGTAAGTGCCTGTATGTAAGTATCTGTATGTAAGTGTCTGTATGTAAGTTTCTGTATGTAACTGTCTCTATGTAAGTATCTGTATGTAAGTGTCTGTATGTCAGTGTCACAGTGTCAGTATGTAAGTGTCTGTATGTAAGTGTCTGTATGTAAGTGTCTGTATGTAAGTGTCTGTATATAAGTGTCTCAGTGTCTGTATATAAGTGTCTGTATGTAAGCGTCTGTATGTAAGTGTCTCAGTGTCTGTATGTAGGTGTCTGTATGTAAGTGTCTGTATGTAAGTGTCTAAGTGTCTGTATGTAAGTGTCTGTATGTAAGCATCTGTATGTAAGTGTCTCAGTGTCTGTTTGTAAGTGTCTGTATGTAAGTGTCTCAGTGTCTGCATGTAAGTGTCTGTATGTAAGTGTCTGTATGTAAGTGTCTGTATGTAAGTGTCTGTATGTAAGTGTCTGTATGTAAATGTCTCAGTGTCTGTATGTAAGTGTATGTATGTAAGTGTCTTATGTAAGTGTCTTAGTGTCTGTATGTAAGTGTCTGTATGTAATTGTCTGTATGTAAGTGTCTTTATGTAAGAGTCTGTATGTAAGTGTCTGTATGTAAGTGTCTAAGTGTCTGTATGTAAGTGTCTTTATGTAAGAGTCTGTATGTAAGTGTCTGTATGTAAGTGTCTAAGTGTGTGTATGTAAGGGTCTGTATGTAAGTGTCTGTATGTAAGTGTCTGTATGTAAGTGTCTGTATGTAAGTGTTTGTATGTAAGTGTCTGTATGTAAGTGTCTCAGTGTCTGTTTGTGTCAGTATGTAAGTGTCTGTATGTAAGTGTCTATGTAAGTGTCTGTATGTAAGTGCCTGTATGTAAGTATCTGTATGTAAGTGTCTGTATGTAAGTTTCTGTATGTAACTGTCTCTATGTAAGTATCTGTATGTAAGTGTCTGTATGTCAGTGTCTGTTTGTAAGTGTCTGTATGTAAGTGTCTCAGTGTCTGTATATAAGTGTCTGTATGTAAGCGTCTGTATGTAAGTGTCTGTATGTAAGTGTCTCAGTGTCTGTATGTAAGTGTCTGTATGTAAGTGTCTCAGTGTCTGTATCTAAGTGTCTGTATGTAAGTGTCTCAGTGTCTGTATGTAAGTGTCTGTATGTAAGCGTCTGTATGTAAGTGTCTATGTAAGTGTCTCAGTGTCTGTATGTAAGTGTCTGTATGTAAGTGTCTTAGTGTCTGTATGTAAGTGTCTGTATGTAATTGTCTGTATGTAAGTGTCTTTATGTAAGAGACTGTATGTAAGTGTCTGTATGTAAGTGTCTAAGTGTCTGTATGTAAGTGTCTTTATGTAAGAGTCTGTATGTAAGTGTCTGTATGTAAGTGTCTAAGTGTGTGTATGTAAGGGTCTGTATGTAAGTGTCTGTATGTAAGTGTCTATATGTAAGTGTCTGTATGTAAGTGTTTGTATGTAAGTGTCTGTATGTAAGTGTCTCAGTGTCTGTTTGTGTCAGTATGTAAGTGTCTGTATGTAAGTGTCTATGTAAGTGTCTGTATGTAAGTGCCTATATGTAAGTATCTGTATGTAAGTGTCTGTATGTAAGTTTCTGTATGTAACTGTCTCTATGTAAGTATCTGTATGCAAGTGTCTGTATGTCAGTGTCACAGTGTCAGTATGTAAGTGTCTGTATGTAAGTGTCTGTATGTAAGCGTCTGTATGTAAGTGTCTCAGTGTCTGTATGTAAGTGTCTGTATGTAAGTGTCTCAGTGTCTGCATGTAAGTGTCTGTATGTAAGTGTCTGTATGTAAGTGTCTCAGTGTCTGTATGTAAGTGTCTGTATGTAAGTGTCTCAGTGTCTGTATGTAAGTGTCTGTATGTAAGTGTCTGTATGTAAGTGTCTGTATGTAAATGTCTCAGTGTCTGTATGTAAGTGTATGTATGTAAGTGTCTGTATGTAAGTGTCTGTATGTAATTGTCTGTATGTAAGTGTCTTTATGTAAGAGTCTGTATGTAAGGGTCTGTATGTAAGTGTCTAAGTGTCTGTATGTAAGTGTCTTTATGTAAGATTCTGTATGTAAGTGTCTGTATGTAAGTGTCTAAGTGTGTGTATGTAAGGGTCTGTATGTAAGTGTCTGTATGTAAGTGTCTGTATGTAAGTGTCTGTATGTAAGTGTTTGTATGTAAGTGTCTGTATGTAAGTGTCTCAGTGTCTGTTTGTGTCAGTATGTAAGTGTCTGTATGTAAGTGTCTATGTAAGTGTCTGTATGTAAGTGCCTGTATGTAAGTGTCTGTATGTAAGTGTCTGTATGTAAGTGTGTGTATGTAAGTGTCTGTATGTAAGTGTCTGTATGTAAGTGTCTCAGTATCTGTATGTAAATGTATTTATGTAAGTGTCTGTATGTAAGTGTCTGTATGTAAGTGTCTGTATGTTAAGTGTTTGTATGTAAGTGTCTGTATGTGAATATCTCAGTGTCTGTATGTAAGTGTCTGTATGTAAGTGTCTGTATGTAAGTGCCTGTATGTAAGTGTCTGTATGTAAGTGTCTGTATGTAAGTGTGTGTATGTAAGTGTCTGTATGTAAGTGTCTGTATGTAAGTGTCTCAGTATCTGTATGTAAATGTCTTTATGTAAGTGTCTGTATGTAAGTGTCTGTATGTAAGTGTCTGTATGTAAGTGTCTGTATGTAAGTCTCAGTGTCTTTATGTCAGTGTGTGTTTGTAAGTGTCTGTATGTAAGTGTCTGTATTTAAGTGTCTCAGTGTCTGTAAGTAAGTGTCTAAGTAAGTGTCTGTATGTAAGTGTCTGTATGTAAGTGTCTGTATGTTAAGTGTTTGTATGTAAGTGTCTGTATGTGAATATCTCAGTGTCTGTATGTAAGTGTCCGTATGTAAGTGTCTGTATGTAAGTGTCTCAGTGTCTGTATGTAAGTGTCTGTATGTAAGTGTCTGTATGTAAGTGTCTCAGTGTCTGTATGTTAAGTGTCTGTATGTAAGTGTCTGTATGTAAGTATCTCAGTGTCTGTATGTAAGTTTCTGTATGTAAGTGTCTGTATGTAAGTGTCTCAGTGTCTGCATGTAAGTGTCTGTATGTAAGTGTCTGTATGCAAGTATCTGTATGTAAATGTCTGTGTGTAAGTGTCTGTATGTAAGTGTCTTAGTGTCTGTATGTAAGTGTCTGTATGTAAGTGTCTGTATGTGTCTGTATGTAAGTGTCTGTATGTGAGTGTCTGTATGTAAGTGTCTGTATGTAAGTGGCTGTATGTAGGTGTCTGTAAGTGTCTATATGTAAGTATCTGTATGTAAGTGTCTGCATGTAAGTTTCTGTATGTAAGTGTATGTTTGTAAGTGTCTGTATGTAAGTGTCTGTATGTAAGTGCCTGTTTGTAAGTGCCTGTATGTAAGTGTCTGTATGTAAGTGCCTCAGTGTCTGTATGTAAGTGTCTGTATGTAAGTGTCTCAGTGTCTGTATGTAAGTGTCTGTATGTAAGTGTCTGTATGTACGTGTCTCAGTGTCTGTATGTAAGTGTCTGTATGTAAGTGCCTGTATGTAAGTGTCTGTATGTAAATGTCTCAGTGTCTGTATGTAAGTGTATGTAAGCGTCTGTATGTCAGTGTCTATGTAAGTGTCTCAGTGTCTGTATGTAAGTGTCTGTATGTAAGTGTCTGTATGTAAGTGTCTTAGTGTCTGTATGTAAGTGTCTGTATGTAATTGTCTGTGTGTAAGTGTCTTTATGTAAGAGTCTGTATGTAAGTGTCTCTATGTAAGTGTCTAAGTGTGTGTATGTAAGGGTCTGTATGTAAGTGTCTGTATGTAAGTGTCTGTATGTAAGTGTCTGTATGTAAGTGTTTGTATGTAACTGTCTGTATGTAAGTGTCTCAGTGTCTGTTTGTGTCAGTATGTAAGTGTCTGTATGTAAGTGTCTATGTAAGTGTCTGTATGTAAGTGCCTGTATGTAAGTGTTTGTATGTAAGTGTCTGTATGTAAGTGTTTGTATGTAAGTGTCTGTATGTAAGTGTCTCAGTGTCTGTTTGTGTCAGTATGTAAGTGTTTGTATGTAAGTGTCTGTATGTAAGTGTCTGTATGTAAGTGTCTGTATGTAAGTGTCTCAGTATCTGTATGTAAATGTCTGTATGTAAGTGTCTCAGTGTCTGTATGTAAGTGTCTGTATGTAAGTGTCTGTATGTAAGTGTCTGTATGTAAGTGTCTGTATGTAAGTGTCTGTATGTAAGTGTGTGTATGTAAGTGTCTGTATGTAAGTGTCTGTATGTAAGTGTCTCAGTATCTGTATGTAAATGTCTTTATGTAAGTGTCTGTATGTAAGTGTCTGTATGTAAGTGTCTGTATGTTAAGTGTTTGTATGTAAGTGTCTGTATGTGAATATCTCAGTGTCTGTATGTAAGTGTCTGTATGTAAGTGTCTGTATGTAAGTGCCTGTATGTAAGTGTCTGTATGTAAGTGTCTGTATGTAAGTGTGTGTATGTAAGTGTCTGTATGTAAGTGTCTGTATGTAAGTGTCTCAGTATCTGTATGTAAATGTCTTTATGTAAGTGTCTGTATGTAAGTGTCTGTATGTAAGTGTCTGTATGTAAGTGTCTGTATGTAAGTCTCAGTGTCTTTATGTCAGTGTGTGTTTGTAAGTGTCTGTATGTAAGTGTCTGTATTTAAGTGTCTCAGTGTCTGTAAGTAAGTGTCTAAGTAAGTGTCTGTATGTAAGTGTATGTATGTAAGTGTCTGTATGTTAAGTGTTTGTATGTAAGTGTCTGTATGTGAATATCTCAGTGTCTGTATGTAAGTGTCCGTATGTAAGTGTCTGTATGTAAGTGTCTCAGTGTCTGTATGTAAGTGTCTGTATGTAAGTGTCTGTATGTAAGTGTCTCAGTGTCTGTATGTTAAGTGTCTGTATGTAAGTGTCTGTATGTAAGTATCTCAGTGTCTGTATGTAAGTTTCTGTATGTAAGTGTCTGTATGTAAGTGTCTCAGTGTCTGCATGTAAGTGTCTGTATGTAAGTGTCTGTATGCAAGTATCTGTATGTAAATGTCTGTGTGTAAGTGTCTGTATGTAAGTGTCTTACTGTCTGTATGTAAGTGTCTGTATGTAAGTGTCTGTATGTGTCTGTATGTAAGTGTCTGTATGTGAGTGTCTGTATGTAAGTGTCTGTATGTAAGTGGCTGTATGTAGGTGTCTGTAAGTGTCTATATGTAAGTATCTGTATGTAAGTGTCTGCATGTAAGTGTCTGTATGTAAGTGCCTCAGTGTCTGTATGTAAGTGTCTGTATGTAAGTGTCTCAGTGTCTGTATGTAAGTGTCAGTATGTAAGTGTTTGTATGTAAGTGTCTCAGTGTCTGTATGTAAGTGTCTGTATGTAAGTGCCTGTATGTAAGTGTCTGTATGTAAATGTCTCAGTGTCTGTATGTAAGTGTATGTAAGCGTCTGTATGTCAGTGTCTATGTAAGTGTCTCAGTGTCTGTATGTAAGTGTCTGTATGTAAGTGTCTGTATGTAAGTGTCTTAGTGTCTGTATGTAAGTGTCTGTATGTAAGTGTCTCTATGTAAGTGTCTAAGTGTGTGTATGTAAGGGTCTGTATGTAAGTGTCTGTATGTAAGTGTCTGTATGTAAGTGTCTGTATGTAAGTGTTTGTATGTAACTGTCTGTATGTAAGTGTCTCAGTGTCTGTTTGTGTCAGTATGTAAGTGTCTGTATGTAAGTGTCTATGTAAGTGTCTGTATGTAAGTGCCTGTATGTAAGTGTTTGTATGTAAGTGTCTGTATGTAAGTGTTTGTATGTAAGTGTCTGTATGTAAGTGTCTCAGTGTCTGTTTGTGTCAGTATGTAAGTGTTTGTATGTAAGTGTCTGTATGTAAGTGTCTGTATGTAAGTGTCTGTATGTAAGTGTCTCAGTATCTGTATGTAAATGTCTTTATGTAAGTGTCTGTATGTAAGTGTCTGTATGTAAGCATCTGTATATAAGTGTCTCAGTGTCTGTATGTAAGTGTCTGTATGTAAGTGTCTGTATGTAAGTGTCTCAGTGTCTGTATGTAAGTGTCTGTATGTAAGCGTCTGTGTGTAAGTGTCTATGTAAGTGTCTCAGTGTCTTTATGTAAGTGTCTGTATGTAAATGTCTCAGTGTCTGTATGTAAGTGTCTCAGTGTCTGTATGTAAGTGTCTGTATGTAAGTGTCTCAGTGTCTGTATGTAAGTGTCTGTATGTAAGTGGCTGTATGTAAGTGTCTGTATGTAAGTGTCTCAGTGTCTGTATGTAAGTGTCTGTATGTAAGTGTCTGTATGTAAATGTCTCAGTGTCTGTATGTAAGTGTATGTAAGCGTCTGTATGTAAGTGTCTATGTAAGTGTCTTTATGTAAGAGACTGTATGTAAGTGTCTGTATGTAAGTGTCTAAGTGTCTGTATGTAAGTGTCTTTATGTAAGAGTCTGTATGTAAGTGTCTGTATGTAAGTGTCTAAGTGTGTGTATGTAAGGGTCTGTATGTAAGTGTCTGTATGTAAGTGTCTGTATGTAAGTGTCTGTATGTAAGTGTTTGTATGTAAGTGTCTGTATGTAAGTGTCTCAGTGTCTGTTTGTGTCAGTATGTAAGTGTCTGTATGTAAGTGTCTATGTAAGTGTCTGTATGTAAGTGCCTGTATGTAAGTATCTGTATGTAAGTGTCTGTATGTAAGTTTCTGTATGTAACTGTCTCTATGTAAGTATCTGTATGTAAGTGTCTGTATGTCAGTGTCACAGTGTCAGTATGTAAGTGTCTGTATGTAAGTGTCTGTATGTAAGTGTCTGTATGTAAGTGTCTGTATATAAGTGTCTCAGTGTCTGTATATAAGTGTCTGTATGTTAGCGTCTGTATGTAAGTGTCTCAGTGTCTGTATGTAGGTGTCTGTATGTAAGTGTCTGTATGTAAGTGTCTAAGTGTCTGTATGTAAGTGTCTGTATGTAAGCGTCTGTATGTAAGTGTCTCAGTGTCTGTATGTAAGTGTCTGTATGTAAGTGTCTCAGTGTCTGCATGTAAGTGTCTGTATGTAAGTGTCTGTATGTAAGTGGCTGTATGTAAGTGTCTCAGTGTCTGTATGTAAGTGTCTGTATGTAAGTGTCTCAGTGTCTGTATGTAAGTTTCTGTATGTAAGTGTTTGTATGTAAGTGTCTGTATGTAAATGTCTCAGTGTCTGTATGTAAGTGTATGTATGTAAGTGTCTTATGTAAGTGTCTTAGTGTCTGTATGTAAGTGTCTGTATGTAATTGTCTGTATGTAAGTGTCTTTATGTAAGAGACTGTATGTAAGTGTCTGTATGTAAGTGTCTAAGTGTCTGTATGTAAGTGTCTTTATGTAAGAGTCTGTATGTAAGTGTCTGTATGTAAGTGTCTAAGTGTGTGTATGTAAGGGTCTGTATGTAAGTGTCTGTATGTAAGTGTCTGTATGTAAGTGTCTGTATGTAAGTGTTTGTATGTAAGTGTCTGTATGTAAGTGTCTCAGTGTCTGTTTGTGTCAGTATGTAAGTGTCTGTATGTAAGTGTCTATGTAAGTGTCTGTATGTAAGTGCCTGTATGTAAGTATCTGTATGTAAGTGTCTGTATGTAAGTTTCTGTATGTAACTGTCTCTATGTAAGTATCTGTATGTAAGTGTCTGTATGTCAGTGTCACAGTGTCAGTATGTAAGTGTCTGTATGTAAGTGTCTGTATGTAAGTGTCTGTATGTAAGTGTCTGTATATAAGTGTCTCAGTGTCTGTATATAAGTGTCTGTATGTTAGCGTCTGTATGTAAGTGTCTCAGTGTCTGTATGTAGGTGTCTGTATGTAAGTGTCTGTATGTAAGTGTCTAAGTGTCTGTATGTAAGTGTCTGTATGTAAGCGTCTGTATGTAAGTGTCTCAGTGTCTGTATGTAAGTGTCTGTATGTAAGTGTCTCAGTGTCTGCATGTAAGTGTCTGTATGTAAGTGTCTGTATGTAAGTGGCTGTATGTAAGTGTCTCAGTGTCTGTATGTAAGTGTCTGTATGTAAGTGTCTCAGTGTCTGTATGTAAGTTTCTGTATGTAAGTGTTTGTATGTAAGTGTCTGTATGTAAATGTCTCAGTGTCTGTATGTAAGTGTATGTATGTAAGTGTCTTATGTAAGTGTCTTAGTGTCTGTATGTAAGTGTCTGTATGTAATTGTCTGTATGTAAGTGTCTTTATGTAAGAGTCTGTATGTAAGTGTCTGTATGTAAGTGTCTGTATGTAAGTGTCTCAGTATCTGTATGTAAATGTCTTTATGTAAGTGTCTGTATGTAAGTGTCTGTATGTAAGTGTCTGTATGTTAAGTGTTTGTATGTAAGTGTCTGTATGTGAATATCTCAGTGTCTGTATGTAAGTGTCTGTATGTAAGTGTCTGTATGTAAGTGCCTGTATGTAAGTGTCTGTATGTAAGTGTCTGTATGTAAGTGTGTGTATGTAAGTGTCTGTATGTAAGTGTCTGTATGTAAGTGTCTCAGTATCTTTATGTAAATGTCTTTATGTAAGTGTCTGTATGTAAGTGTCTGTATGTAAGTGTCTGTATGTAAGTGTCTGTATGTAAGTCTCAGTGTCTTTATGTCAGTGTGTGTTTGTAAGTGTCTGTATGTAAGTGTCTGTATTTAAGTGTCTCAGTGTCTGTAAGTAAGTGTCTAAGTAAGTGTCTGTATGTAAGTGTCTGTATGTAAGTGTCTGTATGTTAAGTGTTTGTATGTAAGTGTCTGTATGTGAATATCTCAGTGTCTGTATGTAAGTGTCCGTATGTAAGTGTCTGTATGTAAGTGTGTAAGTGTCTGTATGTAAGTGCCTGTATGTAAGTGTCTGTATGTAAGTGTCTCAGTGTCTGTATGTTAAGTGTCTGTATGTAAGTGTCTGTATGTAAGTATCTCAGTGTCTGTATGTAAGTTTCTGTATGTAAGTGTCTGTATGTAAGTGTCTCAGTGTCTGCATGTAAGTGTCTGTATGTAAGTGTCTGTATGCAAGTATCTGTATGTAAATGTCTGTGTGTAAGTGTCTGTATGTAAGTGTCTTAGTGTCTGTATGTAAGTGTCTGTATGTAAGTGTCTGTATTTGTCTGTATGTAAGTGTCTGTATGTGAGTGTCTTTATGTAAGTGTCTGTATGTAAGTGACTGTATGTAGGTGTCTGTAAGTGTCTATATGTAAGTATCTGTATGTAAGTGTCTGCATGTAAGTTTCTGTATGTAAGTGTATGTTTGTAAGTGTCTGTATGTAAGTGTCTGTATGTAAGTGCCTGTTTGTAAGTGCCTGTATGTAAGTGTCTGTATGTAAGTGCCTCAGTGTCTGTATGTAAGTGTCTGTATGTAAGTGTCTCAGTGTCTGTATGTAAGTGTCTGTATGTAAGTGTCTGTATGTAAGTGTCTCAGTGTCTGTATGTAAGTGTCTGTATGTAAGTGTCTGTATGTAAGTGTCTGTATGTAAATGTCTCAGTGTCTGTATGTAAGTGTATGTAAGCGTCTGTATGTCAGTGTCTATGTAAGTGTCTCAGTGTCTGTATGTAAGTGTCTGTATGTAAGTGTCTGTATGTAAGTGTCTTAGTGTCTGTATGTAAGTGTCTGTATGTAATTGTCTGTGTGTAAGTGTCTTTATGTAAGAGTCTGTATGTAAGTGTCTCTATGTAAGTGTCTAAGTGTGTGTATGTAAGGGTCTGTATGTAAGTGTCTGTATGTAAGTGTCTGTATGTAAGTGTCTGTATGTAAGTGTTTGTATGTAAGTGTCTGTATGTAAGTGTCTCAGTGTCTGTTTGTGTCAGTATGTAAGTGTCTGTATGTAAGTGTCTATGTAAGTGTCTGTATGTAAGTGCCTGTATGTAAGTGTTTGTATGTAAGTGTCTGTATGTAAGTGTTTGTATGTAAGTGTCTGTATGTAAGTGTCTCAGTGTCTGTTTGTGTCAGTATGTAAGTGTTTGTATGTAAGTGTCTGTATGTAAGTGTCTGTATGTAAGTGTCTGTATGTAAGTGTCTCAGTATCTGTATGTAAATGTCTTTATGTAAGTGTCTGTATGTAAGTGTCTGTATGTAAGCGTCTGTATGTAAGTGTCTATGTAAGTGTCTCAGTGTCTTTATGTAAGTGTCTGTATGTAAGTGTCTCAGTGTCTGTATGTAAGTGTCTCAGTGTCTGTATGTAAGTGTCTGTATGTAAGTGTCTCAGTGTCTGTATGTAAGTGTCTGTATGTAAGTGGCTGTATGGAAGTGTCTGTATGTAAGTGTCTCAGTGTCTGTATGTAAGTGTCTGTATGTAAGTGTCTGTATGTAAATGTCTCAGTGTCTGTATGTAAGTGTATGTAAGCGTCTGTATGTAAGTGTCTATGTAAGTGTCTTTATGTAAGAGACTGTATGTAAGTGTCTGTATGTAAGTGTCTAAGTGTCTGTATGTAAGTGTCTTTATGTAAGAGTCTGTATGTAAGTGTCTGTATGTAAGTGTCTAAGTGTGTGTATGTAAGGGTCTGTATGTAAGTGTCTGTATGTAAGTGTCTGTATGTAAGTGTTTGTATGTAAGTGTCTGTATGTAAGTGTCTCAGTGTCTGTTTGTGTCAGTATGTAAGTGTCTGTATGTAAGTGTCTATGTAAGTGTCTGTATGTAAGTGCCTGTATGTAAGTATCTGTATGTAAGTGTCTGTATGTAAGTTTCTGTATGTAACTGTCTCTATGTAAGTATCTGTATGTAAGTGTCTGTATGTCAGTGTCACAGTGTCAGTATGTAAGTGTCTGTATGTAAGTGTCTGTATGTAAGTGTCTGTATGTAAGTGTCTGTATATAAGTGTCTCAGTGTCTGTATATAAGTGTCTGTATGTAAGCGTCTGTATGTAAGTGTCTCAGTGTCTGTATGTAGGTGTCTGTATGTAAGTGTCTGTATGTAAGTGTCTAAGTGTCTGTATGTAAGTGTCTGTATGTAAGCGTCTGTATGTAAGTGTCTCAGTGTCTGTATGTAAGTGTCTGTATGTAAGTGTCTCAGTGTCTGCATGTAAGTGTCTGTATGTAAGTGTCTGTATGTAAGTGGCTGTATGTAAGTGTCTCAGTTTCTGTATGTAAGTGTCTGTATGTAAGTGTCTCAGTGTCTGTATGTAAGTGTCTGTATGTAAGTGTTTGTATGTAAGTGTCTGTATGTAAATGTCTCAGTGTCTGTATGTAAGTGTATGTATGTAAGTGTCTTATGTAAGTGTCTTAGTGTCTGTATATAAGTGTCTGTATGTAATTGTCTGTATGTAAGTGTCTTTATGTAAGAGTCTGTATGTAAGTGTCTGTATGTAAGTGTCTGTATGTAAGTGTCTCAGTATCTGTATGTAAATGTCTTTATGTAAGTGTCTGTATGTAAGTGTCTGTATGTAAGTGTCTGTATGTTAAGTGTTTGTATGTAAGTGTCTGTATGTGAATATCTCAGTGTCTGTATGTAAGTGTCTGTATGTAAGTGTCTGTATGTAAGTGCCTGTATGTAAGTGTCTGTATGTAAGTGTCTGTATGTAAGTGTGTGTATGTAAGTGTCTGTATGTAAGTGTCTGTATGTAAGTGTCTCAGTATCTGTATGTAAATGTCTTTATGTAAGTGTCTGTATGTAAGTGTCTGTATGTAAGTGTCTGTATGTAAGTGTCTGTATGTAAGTCTCAGTGTCTTTATGTCAGTGTGTGTTTGTAAGTGTCTGTATGTAAGTGTCTGTTTTTAAGTGTCTCAGTGTCTGTAAGTAAGTGTCTAAGTAAGTGTCTGTATGTAAGTGTCTGTATGTAAGTGTCTGTATGTTACGTGTTTGTATGTAAGTGTCTGTATGTGAATATCTCAGTGTCTGTATGTAAGTGTCCGTATGTAAGTGTCTGTATGTAAGTGTGTAAGTGTCTGTATGTAAGTGTCTGTATGTAAGTGTCTGTATGTAAGTGTCTCAGTGTCTGTATGTTAAGTGTCTGTATGTAAGTGTCTGTATGTAAGTATCTCAGTGTCTGTATGTAAGTTTCTGTATGTAAGTGTCTGTATGTAAGTGTCTCAGTGTCTGCATGTAAGTGTCTGTATGTAAGTGTCTGTATGCAAGTATCTGTATGTTAATGTCTGTGTGTAAGTGTCTGTATGTAAGTGTCTTAGTGTCTGTATGTAAGTGTCTGTATGTAAGTGTCTATATGTGTCTGTATGTAAGTGTCTGTATGTAAGTGCCTATATGTAAGTGTCTGTATGTAAGTGTCTGTATGTAAGTGTGTGTATGTAAGTGTCTGTATGTAAGTGTCTGTATGTAAGTGTCTCAGTATCTGTATGTAAATGTCTTTATGTAAGTGTCTGTATATAAGTGTCTGTATGTAAGTGTCTGTATGTAAGTGTCTGTATGTAAGTCTCAGTGTCTTTATGTCAGTGTGTGTTTGTAAGTGTCTGTATGTAAGTGTCTGTATTTAAGTGTCTCAGTGTCTGTAAGTAAGTGTCTAAGTAAGTGTCTGTATGTAAGTGTCTGTATGTAAGTGTCTGTATGTTACGTGTTTGTATGTAAGTGTCTGTATGTGAATATCTCAGTGTCTGTATGTAAGTGTCCGTATGTAAGTGTCTGTATGTAAGTGTGTAAGTGTCTGTATGTAAGTGTCTGTATGTAAGTGTCTGTATGTAAGTGTCTCAGTGTCTGTATGTTAAGTGTCTGTATGTAAGTGTCTGTATGTAAGTATCTCAGTGTCTGTATGTAAGTTTCTGTATGTAAGTGTCTGTATGTAAGTGTCTCAGTGTCTGCATGTAAGTGTCTGTATGTAAGTGTCTGTATGCAAGTATCTGTATGTTAATGTCTGTGTGTAAGTGTCTGTATGTAAGTGTCTTAGTGTCTGTATGTAAGTGTCTGTATGTAAGTGTCTATATGTGTCTGTATGTAAGTGTCTGTATGTAAGTGCCTATATGTAAGTGTCTGTATGTAAGTGTCTGTATGTAAGTGTGTGTATGTAAGTGTCTGTATGTAAGTGTCTGTATGTAAGTGTCTCAGTATCTGTATGTAAATGTCTTTATGTAAGTGTCTGTATGTAAGTGTCTGTATGTAAGTGTCTGTATGTAAGTGTCTGTATGTAAGTCTCAGTGTCTTTATGTCAGTGTGTGTTTGTAAGTGTCTGTATGTAAGTGTCTGTATTTAAGTGTCTCAGTGTCTGTAAGTAAGTGTCTAAGTAAGTGTCTGTATGTAAGTGTCTGTATGTAAGTGTCTGTATGTTACGTGTTTGTATGTAAGTGTCTGTATGTGAATATCTCAGTGTCTGTATGTAAGTGTCCGTATGTAAGTGTCTGTATGTAAGTGTGTAAGTGTCTGTATGTAAGTGTCTGTATGTAAGTGTCTGTATGTAAGTGTCTCAGTGTCTGTATGTTAAGTGTCTGTATGTAAGTGTCTGTATGTAAGTATCTCAGTGTCTGTATGTAAGTTTCTGTATGTAAGTGTCTGTATGTAAGTGTCTCAGTGTCTGCATGTAAGTGTCTGTATGTAAGTGTCTGTATGCAAGTATCTGTATGTTAATGTCTGTGTGTAAGTGTCTGTATGTAAGTGTCTTAGTGTCTGTATGTAAGTGTCTGTATGTAAGTGTCTGTATGTGTCTGTATGTAAGTGTCTGTATGTGAGTGTCTGTATGTAAGTGTCTGTATGTAAGTGGCTGTATGTAGGTGTCTGTAAGTGTCTATATGTAAGTATCTGTATGTAAGTGTCTGCATGTAAGTTTCTGTATGTAAGTGTATGTTTGTAAGTGTCTGTATGTAAGTGTCTGTATGTAAGTGCCTGTTTGTAAGTGCCTGTATGTAAGTGTCTGTATGTAAGTGCCTCAGTGTCTGTATGTAAGTGTCTGTATGTAAGTGTCTCAGTGTCTGTATGTAAGTGTCTGTATGTAAGTGTCTGTATGTAAGTGTCTCAGTGTCTGTATGTAAGTGTCTGTATGTAAGTGTCTGTATGTAAGTGTCTGTATGTAAATGTCTCAGTGTCTGTATGTAAGTGTATGTAAGCGTCTGTATGTCAGTGTCTATGTAAGTGTCTCAGTGTCTGTATGTAAGTGTCTGTATGTAAGTGTCTGTATATAAGTGTCTTAGTGTCTGTATGTAAGTGTCTGTATGTAATTGTCTGTGTGTAAGTGTCTTTATGTAAGAGTCTGTATGTAAGTGTCTCTATGTAAGTGTCTAAGTGTGTGTATGTAAGGGTCTGTATGTAAGTGTCTGTATGTAAGTGTCTGTATGTAAGTGTCTGTATGTAAGTGTTTGTATGTAAGTGTCTGTATGTAAGTGTCTCAGTGTCTGTTTGTGTCATTATGTAAGTGTCTGTATGTAAGTGTCTATGTAAGTGTTTGTATGTAAGTGCCTGTATGTAAGTGTTTGTATGTAAGTGTCTGTATGTAAGTGTCTGTATGTAAGTATCTCAGTGTCTGTATGTAAGTTTCTGTATGTAAGTGTCTGTATGTAAGTGTCTCAGTGTCTGCATGTAAGTGTCTGTATGTAAGTGTCTGTATGCAAGTATCTGTATGTTAATGTCTGTGTATAAGTGTCTGTATGTAAGTGTCTTAGTGTCTGTATGTAAGTGTCTGTATGTAAGTGTCTGTATGTGTCTGTATGTAAGTGTCTGTATGTGAGTGTCTGTATGTAATGTCTGTATGTAAGTGGCTGTATGTAGGTGTCTGTAAGTGTCTATATGTAAGTATCTGTATGTAAGTGTCTGCATGTAAGTTTCTGTATGTAAGTGTATGTTTGTAAGTGTCTGTATGTAAGTGTCTGTATGTAAGTGCCTGTTTGTAAGTGCCTGTATGTAAGTGTCTGTATGTAAGTGCCTCAGTGTCTGTATGTAAGTGTCTGTATGTAAGTGTCTCAGTGTCTGTATGTAAGTGTCTGTATGTAAGTGTCTGTATGTAAGTGTCTCAGTGTCTGTATGTAAGTGTCTGTATGTAAGTGTCTGTATGTAAGTGTCTGTATGTAAATGTCTCAGTGTCTGTATGTAAGTGTATGTAAGCGTCTGTATGTCAGTGTCTATGTAAGTGTCTCAGTGTCTGTATGTAAGTGTCTGTATGTAAGTGTATGTATATAAGTGTCTTAGTGTCTGTATGTAAGTGTCTGTATGTAATTGTCTGTGTGTAAGTGTCTTTATGTAAGAGTCTGTATGTAAGTGTCTCTATGTAAGTGTCTAAGTGTGTGTATGTAAGGGTCTGTATGTAAGTGTCTGTATGTAAGTGTCTGTATGTAAGTGTCTGTATGTAAGTGTTTGTATGTAAGTGTCTGTATGTAAGTGTCTCAGTGTCTGTTTGTGTCAGTATGTAAGTGTCTGTATGTAAGTGTCTATGTAAGTGTGTGTATGTAAGTGCCTGTATGTAAGTGTTTGTATGTAAGTGTCTGTATGTAAGTGTTTGTATGTAAGTGTCTGTATGTAAGTGTCTCAGTGTCTGTTTGTGTCAGTATGTAAGTGTTTGTATGTAAGTGTCTGTATGTAAGTGTCTGTATGTAAGTGTCTCAGTATCTGTATGTAAATGTCTTTATGTAAGTGTCTGTATGTAAGTGTCTGTATGTAAGTGTCTGTATGTAAGTGTCTCAGTGTCTGTATATAAGTGTATGTATGTAAGCATCTGTATGTAAGTGTCTCAGTATCTGTATGTAAGTGTCTGTATGTAAGTGTCTGTATGTAAGTGTCTCAGTGTCTGTATGTAAGTGTCTGTATGTAAGCGTCTGTATGTAAGTGTCTATGTAAGTGTCTCAGTGTCTTTATGTAAGTGTCTGTATGTAAGTGTCTCAGTGTTTGTATGTAAGTGTCTCAGTGTCTGTATGTAAGTGTCTGTATGTAAGTGTCTCAGTGTCTGTATGTAAGTGTCTGTATGTAAGTGGCTGTATGTAAGTGTCTGTATGTAAGTGTCTCAGTGTCTGTATGTAAGTGTCTGTATGTAAGTGTCTGTATGTAAATGTCTCAGTGTCTGTATGTAAGTGTATGTAAGCGTCTGTATGTAAGTGTCTATGTAAGTGTCTTTATGTAAGAGACTGTATGTAAGTGTCTGTATGTAAGTGTCTAAGTGTCTGTATGTAAGTGTCTTTATGTAAGAGTCTGTATGTAAGTGTCTGTATGTAAGTGTCTAAGTGTGTGTATGTAAGGGTCTGTATGTAAGTGTCTGTATGTAAGTGTCTGTATGTAAGTGTCTGTATGTAAGTGTTTGTATGTAAGTGTCTGTATGTAATTGTCTCAGTGTCTGTTTGTGTCAGTATGTAAGTGTCTGTATGTAAGTGTCTATGTATGTGTCTGTATGTAAGTGCCTGTATGTAAGTATCTGTATGTAAGTGTCTGTATGTAAGTTTCTGTATGTAACTGTCTCTATGTAAGTATCTGTATGTAAGTGTCTGTATGTCAGTGTCACAGTGTCAGTATGTAAGTGTCTGTATGTAAGTGTCTGTATGTAAGTGTCTGTATGTAAGTGTCTGTATATAAGTGTCTCAGTGTCTGTATATAAGTGTCTGTATGTAAGCGTCTGTATGTAAGTGTCTCAGTGTCTGTATGTAGGTGTCTGTATGTAAGTGTCTGTATGTAAGTGTCTAAGTGTCTGTATGTAAGTGTCTGTATGTAAGCATCTGTATGTAAGTGTCTCAGTGTCTGTTTGTAAGTGTCTGTATGTAAGTGTCTCAGTGTCTGCATGTAAGTGTCTGTATGTAAGTGTCTGTATGTAAGTGTCTGTATGTAAGTGTCTGTATGTAAGTGTCTGTATGTAAATGTCTCAGTGTCTGTATGTAAGTGTATGTATGTAAGTGTCTTATGTAAGTGTCTTAGTGTCTGTATGTAAGTGTCTGTATGTAATTGTCTGTATGTAAGTGTCTTTATGTAAGAGTCTGTATGTAAGTGTCTGTATGTAAGTGTCTAAGTGTCTGTATGTAAGTGTCTTTATGTAAGAGTCTGTATGTAAGTGTCTGTATGTAAGTGTCTAAGTGTGTGTATGTAAGGGTCTGTATGTAAGTGTCTGTATGTAAGTGTCTGTATGTAAGTGTCTGTATGTAAGTGTTTGTATGTAAGTGTCTGTATGTAAGTGTCTCAGTGTCTGTTTGTGTCAGTATGTAAGTGTCTGTATGTAAGTGTCTATGTAAGTGTCTGTATGTAAGTGCCTGTATGTAAGTATCTGTATGTAAGTGTCTGTATGTAAGTTTCTGTATGTAACTGTCTCTATGTAAGTATCTGTATGTAAGTGTCTGTATGTCAGTGTCTGTTTGTAAGTGTCTGTATGTAAGTGTCTCAGTGTCTGTATATAAGTGTCTGTATGTAAGCGTCTGTATGTAAGTGTCTCAGTGTCTGTATGTAGGTGTCTGTATGTAAGTGTCTGTATGTAAGTGTCTAAGTGTCTGTATGCAAGTGTCTGTATGTAAGCGTCTGTATGTAAGTGTCTCAGTGTCTGTATGTAAGTGTCTGTATGTAAGTGTCTCAGTGTCTGCATGTAAGTGTCTGTATGTAAGTGTCTGTATGTAAGTGTCTCAGTGTCTGTATGTAAGTGTCTGTATGTAAGTGTCTCAGTGTCTGTATGTAAGTGTCTGTATGTAAGTGTCTGTATGTAAGTGTCTGTATGTAAATGTCTCAGTGTCTGTATGTAAGTGTATGTATGTAAGTGTCTGTATATAAGTGTCTGTATGTAATTGTCTGTATGTAAGTGTCTTTATGTAAGAGTCTGTATGTAAGGGTCTGTATGTAAGTGTCTAAGTGTCTGTATGTAAGTGTCTTTATGTAAGAGTCTGTATGTAAGTGTTTGTATGTAAGTGTCTGTATGTAAGTGTCTGTATGTAAGTGTCTGTATGTAAGTGTTTGTATGTAAGTGTCTGTATGTAAGTGTCTCAGTGTCTGTTTGTGTCAGTATGTAAGTGTCTGTATGTAAGTGTCTATGTAAGTGTCTGTATGTAAGTGCCTGTATGTAAGTGTCTGTATGTAAGTGTCTGTATGTAAGTGTGTGTATGTAAGTGTCTGTATGTAAGTGTCTGTATGTAAGTGTCTCAGTGTCTGTATGTAAGTGTCTGTATGTAAGTGTCTGTATGTAAGTGTCTGTATGTAAGTGTCTGTATGTTAAGTGTCTGTATGTAAGTGTCTGTATGTAAGTATCTCAGTGTCTGTATGTAAGTTTCTGTATGTAAGTGTCTGTATGTAAGTGTCTTTATGTAAGAGTCTGTATTTAAGTGTCTGTATGTAAGTGTCTGTATGTTAAGTGTTTGTATGTAAGTGTCTGTATGTGAATATCTCAGTGTCTCTATGTAAGTGTCTGTATGTAAGTGTCTGTATGTAAGTGTCTCAGTGTCTGTATGTAAGTGTCTGTATGTAAGTGTCTGTATGTAAGTGTCTCAGTGTCTGTATGTAAGTGTCTGTATGTAAGTTTCTGTATGTAAGTATCTGTATGTAAATGTCTGTGTGTAAGTGACTGTATGTAAGTGTCTTAGTGTCTGTATGTAAGTGTCTAAGTGTCTGTATGTAAGTGTCTGTATGTAAGTGTCTGTATGTAAGTGTCTCAGTGTCTGTTTGTGTCAGTATGTAAGTGTCTGTATGTAAGTGTCTATGTAAGTGTCTGTATGTAAGTGCCTGTATGTAAGTGTCTGTATGTAAGTGTCTGTATGTAAGTGTGTGTATGTAAGTGTCTGTATGTAAGTGTCTGTATGTAAGTGTCTCAGTGTCTGTATGTAAGTGTCTGTATGTAAGTGTCTGTATGTAAGTGTCTGTATGTAAGTGTCTGTATGTTAAGTGTCTGTATGTAAGTGTCTGTATGTAAGTATCTCAGTGTCTGTATGTAAGTTTCTGTATGTAAGTGTCTGTATGTAAGTGTCTTTATGTAAGAGTCTGTATTTAAGTGTCTGTATGTAAGTGTCTGTATGTTAAGTGTTTGTATGTAAGTGTCTGTATGTGAATATCTCAGTGTCTCTATGTAAGTGTCTGTATGTAAGTGTCTGTATGTAAGTGTCTCAGTGTCTGTATGTAAGTGTCTGTATGTAAGTGTCTGTATGTAAGTGTCTCAGTGTCTGTATGTAAGTGTCTGTATGTAAGTTTCTGTATGTAAGTATCTGTATGTAAATGTCTGTGTGTAAGTGACTGTATGTAAGTGTCTTAGTGTCTGTATGTAAGTGTCTGTATGTAAGTGTCTGTATGTAAGTGGCTGTATGTAAGTGTCTGTAAGTGTCTGTATGTAAGTATCTGTATGTAAGTGTCTGTATGTAAGTTTCTGTATGTAAGTGTATGTTTGTAAGTGTCTGTATGTAAGTGTCTGTATGTAAGTGCCTCAGTGTCTGTATGTTAGTGTCTGTATGTAAGTTTCTCAGTGTCTGTATGTAAGTGTCTGTATGTAAGCTTCTGTATGTAAGTGTCTCTAAGTAGTGTCTCTATGTAAGTGTCTCAGTGTCTGTATGTAAGTGTCTGTATGTAAGTGTCTCGGTGTCTGTATGTAAGTGTCTGTATGTAAGTGTCTATGTAAGTGTCTCAGTGTCTGTATGTAAGTGTCTGTATGTAAGTGTCTGCATGTAAGTGTCTTAGTGTCTGTATGTAAGTGTCTGTATGTAATTGTCTGTGTGTAAGTGTCTTTATGTAAGAATCTGTATGTAAGTGTCTGTATGTAAGTGTCTAAGTGTCTGTATGTAAGTGTCTTTATGTAAGAGTCTGTATGTAAGTGTCTGTACGTAAGTGTCTAAGTGTGTGTATGTAAGGGTCTGTATGTAAGTGTCTGTATGTAAGTGTCTTTATGTAAGTGTTTTTATGTAAGTGTCTGTATGTAAGTGTCTCAGTGTCTGTTTGTGTCAGTATGTAAGTGTCTGTATGTAAGTGTCTATGTAAGTGTCTGTATGTAAGTGCCTGTATGTAAGTGTCTGTATGTAAGTGTCTGTATGTAAGTGTCTGTATGTAAGTGTCTCAGTATCTGTATGTAAATGTCTTTATGTAAGTGTCTGTATGTAAGTGTCTATGTAAGTGTCTGTATGTAAGTGTCTGTATGTAAGTGTCTCAGTGTCTGTATGTAAGTGTCTGTATGTAAGCGTCTGTATGTAAGTGTCTATGTAAGTGTCTCAGTGTCTTTATGTAAGTGTCTGTATGTAAGTGTCTCAGTGTCTGTATGTAAGTGTCTCAGTGTCTGTATGTAAGTGTCTGTATGTAAGTGTCTCAGTGTCTGTATGTAAGTGTCTGTATGTAAGTGTCTGTATGTAAGTGTCTGTATGTAAGTGTCTCAGTGTCTGTATGTAAGTGTCTTTATGTAAGAGTCTGTATGTAAGTGTCTGTATGTAAGTGTCTAAGTGTGTGTATGTAAGGGTCTGTATGTAAGTGTCTGTATGTAAGTGTCTGTATGTAAGTGTCTGTATGTAAGTGTTTGTATGTAAGTGTCTGTATGTAAGTGTCTCAGTGTCTGTTTGTGTCAGTATGTAAGTGTCTGTATGTAAGTGTCTATGTAAGTGTCTGTATGTAAGTGCCTGTATGTAAGTATCTGTATGTAAGTGTCTGTATGTAAGTTTCTGTATGTAACTGTCTCTATGTAAGTATCTGTATGTAAGTGTCTGTATGTCAGTGTCACAGTGTCAGTATGTAAGTGTCTGTATGTAAGTGTCTGTATGTAAGTGTCTGTATGTAAGTTTCTGTATGTAAGTGTATGTTTGTAAGTGTCTGTATGTAAGCGTCTGTATGTAAGTGTCTCAGTGTCTGTATGTAAGTGTCTGTATGTAAGCGTCTGTATGTAAGTGTCTATGTAAGTGTCTCAGTGTCTTTATGTAAGTGTCTGTATGTAAGTGTCTCAGTGTCTGTATGTAAGTGTCTCAGTGTCTGTATGTAAGTGTCTGTATGTAAGTGTCTCAGTGTCTGTATGTAAGTGTCTGTATGTAAGTGTCTGTATGTAAGTGTCTGTATGTAAGTGTCTCAGTGTCTGTATGTAAGTGTCTTTATGTAAGAGTCTGTATGTAAGTGTCTGTATGTAAGTGTCTAAGTGTGTGTATGTAAGGGTCTGTATGTAAGTGTCTGTATGTAAGTGTCTGTATGTAAGTGTCTGTATGTAAGTGTTTGTATGTAAGTGTCTGTATGTAAGTGTCTCAGTGTCTGTTTGTGTCAGTATGTAAGTGTCTGTATGTAAGTGTCTATGTAAGTGTCTGTATGTAAGTGCCTGTATGTAAGTATCTGTATGTAAGTGTCTGTATGTAAGTTTCTGTATGTAACTGTCTCTATGTAAGTATCTGTATGTAAGTGTCTGTATGTCAGTGTCACAGTGTCAGTATGTAAGTGTCTGTATGTAAGTGTCTGTATGTAAGTGTCTGTATGTAAGTTTCTGTATGTAAGTGTATGTTTGTAAGTGTCTGTATGTAAGCGTCTGTATGTAAGTGTCTCAGTGTCTGTATGTAGGTGTCTGTATGTAAGTGTCTGTATGTAAGTGTCTAAGTGTCTGTATGTAAGTGTCTCTATGTAAGCGTCTGTATGTAAGTGTCTCAGTGTCTGTATGTAAGGGTCTGTATGTAAGTGTCTCAGTGTCTGCATGTAAGTGTCTGTATGTAAGTGTCTGTATGTAAGTGTCTGTATGTAAGTGTCTCAGTGTCTGTATGTAAGTGTCTGTATGTAAGTGTCTCAGTGTCTGTATGTAAGTGTCTGTATGTAAGTGTCTGTATGTAAGTGTCTGTATGTAAATGTATCAGTGTCTGTATGTAAGTGTATGTATGTAAGTGTCTGTATGTAAGTGTCTGTATGTAATTGTCTGTATGTAAGTGTCTTTATGTAAGAGTCTGTATGTAAGGGTCTGTATGTAAGTGTCTAAGTGTCTGTATGTAAGTGTCTTTATGTAAGAGTCTGTATGTAAGTGTCTGTATGTAAGTGTCTAAGTGTGTGTATGTAAGGGTCTGTATGTAAGTGTCTGTATGTAAGTGTCTGTATGTAAGTGTCTGTATGTAAGTGTTTGTATGTAAGTGTCTGTATGTAAGTGTCTCAGTGTCTGTTTGTGTCAGTATGTAAGTGTCTGTATGTAAGTGTCTATGTAAGTGTCTGTATGTAAGTGCCTGTATGTAAGTGTCTGTATGTAAGTGTCTGTATGTAAGTGTGTGTATGTAAGTGTCTGTATGTAAGTGTCTCAGTATCTGTATGTAAATGTCTTTATGTAAGTGTCTGTATGTAAGTGTCTGTATGTAAGTGTCTGTATGTTAAGTGTTTGTATGTAAGTGTCTGTATGTGAATATCTCAGTGTCTGTATGTAAGTGTCTGTATGTAAGTGTCTGTATGTAAGTGTCTCAGTATCTGTATGTAAATGTCTTTATGTAAGTGTCTGTATGTAAGTGTCTGTATGTAAGTGTCTGTATGTTAAGTGTTTGTATGTAAGTGTCTGTATGTTAATATCTCAGTGTCTGTATGTAAGTGTCTGTATGTAAGTGTCTGTATGTAAGTGTCTCAGTGTCTGTATGTAAGTGTCTGTATGTAAGTGTCTTATGTAAGTGTCTGTATGTAAGTGTCTGTATGTTAAGTGTCTGTATGTAAGTGTCTGTATGTAAGTATCTCAGTGTCTGTATGTAAGTTTCTGTATGTAAGTGTCTGTATGTAAGTGTCTTTATGTAAGAGTCTGTATGTAAGTGTCTGTATGTAAGTGTCTGTATGTTAAGTGTTTGTATGTAAGTGTCTGTATGTGAATATCTCAGTGTCTGTATGTAAGTGTCTGTATGTAAGTGTCTGTATGTAAGTGTCTCAGTGTCTGTATGTAAGTGTCTGTATGTAAGTGTCTGTATGTAAGTGTCTGTATGTAAGTGTCTGTATGTTAAGTGTCTGTATGTAAGTGTCTGTATGTAAGTATCTCAGTGTCTGTATGTAAGTTTCTGTATGTAAGTGTCTGTATGTAAGTGTCTCAGTGTCTGTATGTAAGTCTCTGTATGTAAGTTTCTGTATATAAGTATCTGTATGTAAATGTCTGTGTGTAAGTGACTGTATGTAAGTGTCTTAGTGTCTGTATGTAAGTGTCTGTATGTAAGTGTCTGTATGTAAGTGGCTGTATGTAAGTGTCTGTAAGTGTCTGTATGTAAGTATCTGTATGTAAGTGTCTGTATGTAAGTTTCTGTATGTAAGTGTATGTTTGTAAGTGTCTGTATGTAAGTGTCTGTATGTAAGTGCCTGTTTGTAAGTGTCTGTATGTAAGTGTCTGTATATAAGTGCCTGTATGTAAGTGTCTGTATGTAAGTGTCTCAGTGTCTGTATGTAAGTGTCTGTATGTAAGTGTCTCAGTGTCTGTATGTAAGTGTCTGTATGTAAGCTTCTGTATGTAAGTGTCTGTAAGTAGTGTCTCTATGTAAGTGTCTCAGTGTCTGTATGTAAGTGTCTGTATGTAAGTGTCTCGGTGTCTGTATGTAAGTGTCTGTATGTAAGTGTCTGTATGTAAATGTCTCAGTGTCTGTATGTAAGTGTATGTAAGCGTCTGTATGTAAGTGTCTATGTAAGTGTCTCAGTGTCTGTATGTAAGTGTCTGTATGTAAGTGTCTGTATGTAAGTGTCTTAGTGTCTGTATGTAAGTGTCTGTATGTAATTGTCTGTGTGTAAGTGTCTTTATGTAAGAATCTGTATGTAAGTGTCTGTATGTAAGTGTCTAAGTGTCTGTATGTAAGTGTCTTTATGTAAGAGTCTGTATGTAAGTGTCTGTACGTAAGTGTCTAAGTGTGTGTATGTAAGGGTCTGTATGTAAGTGTCTGTATGTAAGTGTCTGTATGTAAGTGTTTTTATGTAAGTGTCTGTATGTAAGTGTCTCAGTGTCTGTTTGTGTCAGTATGTAAGTGTCTGTATGTAAGTGTCTATGTAAGTGTGTGTATGTAAGTGCCTGTATGTAAGTGTTTGTATGTAAGTGTCTGTATGTAAGTGTCTGTATGTAAGTATCTCAGTGTCTGTATGTAAGTTTCTGTATGTAAGTGTCTGTATGTAAGTGTCTCAGTGTCTGCATGTAAGTGTCTGTATGTAAGTGTCTGTATGCAAGTATCTGTATGTTAATGTCTGTGTGTAAGTGTCTGTATGTAAGTGTCTTAGTGTCTGTATGTAAGTGTCTGTATGTAAGTGTCTGTATGTGTCTGTATGTAAGTGTCTGTATGTGAGTGTCTGTATGTAATGTCTGTATGTAAGTGGCTGTATGTAGGTGTCTGTAAGTGTCTATATGTAAGTATCTGTATGTAAGTGTCTGCATGTAAGTTTCTGTATGTAAGTGTATGTTTGTAAGTGTCTGTATGTAAGTGTCTGTATGTAAGTGCCTGTTTGTAAGTGCCTGTATGTAAGTGTCTGTATGTAAGTGCCTCAGTGTCTGTATGTAAGTGTCTGTATGTAAGTGTCTCAGTGTATGTATGTAAGTGTCTGTATGTAAGTGTCTGTATGTAAGTGTCTCAGTGTCTGTATGTAAGTGTCTGTATGTAAGTGTCTGTATGTAAGTGTCTGTATGTAAATGTCTCAGTGTCTGTATGTAAGTGTATGTAAGCGTCTGTATGTCAGTGTCTATGTAAGTGTCTCAGTGTCTGTATGTAAGTGTCTGTATGTAAGTGTATGTATATAAGTGTCTTAGTGTCTGTATGTAAGTGTCTGTATGTAATTGTCTGTGTGTAAGTGTCTTTATGTAAGAGTCTGTATGTAAGTGTCTCTATGTAAGTGTCTAAGTGTGTGTATGTAAGGGTCTGTATGTAAGTGTCTGTATGTAAGTGTCTGTATGTAAGTGTCTGTATGTAAGTGTTTGTATGTAAGTGTCTGTATGTAAGTGTCTCAGTGTCTGTTTGTGTCAGTATGTAAGTGTCTGTATGTAAGTGTCTATGTAAGTGTGTGTATGTAAGTGCCTGTATGTAAGTGTTTGTATGTAAGTGTCTGTATGTAAGTGTTTGTATGTAAGTGTCTGTATGTAAGTGTCTCAGTGTCTGTTTGTGTCAGTATGTAAGTGTTTGTATGTAAGTGTCTGTATGTAAGTGTCTGTATGTAAGTGTCTCAGTATCTGTATGTAAATGTCTTTATGTAAGTGTCTGTATGTAAGTGTCTGTATGTAAGTGTCTGTATGTAAGTGTCTCAGTGTCTGTATATAAGTGTATGTATGTAAGCATCTGTATGTAAGTGTCTCAGTATCTGTATGTAAGTGTCTGTATGTAAGTGTCTGTATGTAAGTGTCTCAGTGTCTGTATGTAAGTGTCTGTATGTAAGCGTCTGTATGTAAGTGTCTATGTAAGTGTCTCAGTGTCTTTATGTAAGTGTCTGTATGTAAGTGTCTCAGTGTTTGTATGTAAGTGTCTCAGTGTCTGTATGTAAGTGTCTGTATGTAAGTGTCTCAGTGTCTGTATGTAAGTGTCTGTATGTAAGTGGCTGTATGTAAGTGTCTGTATGTAAGTGTCTCAGTGTCTGTATGTAAGTGTCTGTATGTAAGTGTCTGTATGTAAATGTCTCAGTGTCTGTATGTAAGTGTATGTAAGCGTCTGTATGTAAGTGTCTATGTAAGTGTCTTTATGTAAGAGACTGTATGTAAGTGTATGTATGTAAGTGTCTAAGTGTCTGTATGTAAGTGTCTTTATGTAAGAGTCTGTATGTAAGTGTCTGTATGTAAGTGTCTAAGTGTGTGTATGTAAGGGTCTGTATGTAAGTGTCTGTATGTAAGTGTCTGTATGTAAGTGTCTGTATGTAAGTGTTTGTATGTAAGTGTCTGTATGTAATTGTCTCAGTGTCTGTTTGTGTCAGTATGTAAGTGTCTGTATGTAAGTGTCTATGTATGTGTCTGTATGTAAGTGCCTGTATGTAAGTATCTGTATGTAAGTGTCTGTATGTAAGTTTCTGTATGTAACTGTCTCTATGTAAGTATCTGTATGTAAGTGTCTGTATGTCAGTGTCACAGTGTCAGTATGTAAGTGTCTGTATGTAAGTGTCTGTATGTAAGTGTCTGTATGTAAGTGTCTGTATATAAGTGTCTCAGTGTCTGTATATAAGTGTCTGTATGTAAGCGTCTGTATGTAAGTGTCTCAGTGTCTGTATGTAGGTGTCTGTATGTAAGTGTCTGTATGTAAGTGTCTAAGTGTCTGTATGTAAGTGTCTGTATGTAAGCATCTGTATGTAAGTGTCTCAGTGTCTGTTTGTAAGTGTCTGTATGTAAGTGTCTCAGTGTCTGCATGTAAGTGTCTGTATGTAAGTGTCTGTATGTAAGTGTCTGTATGTAAGTGTCTGTATGTAAGTGTCTGTATGTAAATGTCTCAGTGTCTGTATGTAAGTGTATGTATGTAAGTGTCTTATGTAAGTGTCTTAGTGTCTGTATGTAAGTGTCTGTATGTAATTGTCTGTATGTAAGTGTCTTTATGTAAGAGTCTGTATGTAAGTGTCTGTATGTAAGTGTCTAAGTGTCTGTATGTAAGTGTCTTTATGTAAGAGTCTGTATGTAAGTGTCTGTATGTAAGTGTCTAAGTGTGTGTATGTAAGGGTCTGTATGTAAGTGTCTGTATGTAAGTGTCTGTATGTAAGTGTCTGTATGTAAGTGTTTGTATGTAAGTGTCTGTATGTAAGTGTCTCAGTGTCTGTTTGTGTCAGTATGTAAGTGTCTGTATGTAAGTGTCTATGTAAGTGTCTGTATGTAAGTGCCTGTATGTAAGTATCTGTATGTAAGTGTCTGTATGTAAGTTTCTGTATGTAACTGTCTCTATGTAAGTATCTGTATGTAAGTGTCTGTATGTCAGTGTCTGTTTGTAAGTGTCTGTATGTAAGTGTCTCAGTGTCTGTATATAAGTGTCTGTATGTAAGCGTCTGTATGTAAGTGTCTGTATGTAAGTGTCTCAGTGTCTGTATGTAAGTGTCTGTATGTAAGTGTCTCAGTGTCTGTATCTAAGTGTCTGTATGTAAGTGTCTCAGTGTCTGTATGTAAGTGTCTGTATGTAAGCGTCTGTATGTAAGTGTCTATGTAAGTGTCTCAGTGTCTGTATGTAAGTGTCTGTATGTAAGTGTCTTAGTGTCTGTATGTAAGTGTCTGTATGTAATTGTCTGTATGTAAGTGTCTTTATGTAAGAGACTGTATGTAAGTGTCTGTATGTAAGTGTCTAAGTGTCTGTATGTAAGTGTCTTTATGTAAGAGTCTGTATGTAAGTGTCTGTATGTAAGTGTCTAAGTGTGTGTATGTAAGGGTCTGTATGTAAGTGTCTGTATGTAAGTGTCTATATGTAAGTGTCTGTATGTAAGTGTTTGTATGTAAGTGTCTGTATGTAAGTGTCTCAGTGTCTGTTTGTGTCAGTATGTAAGTGTCTGTATGTAAGTGTCTATGTAAGTGTCTGTATGTAAGTGCCTATATGTAAGTATCTGTATGTAAGTGTCTGTATGTAAGTTTCTGTATGTAACTGTCTCTATGTAAGTATCTGTATGCAAGTGTCTGTATGTCAGTGTCACAGTGTCAGTATGTAAGTGTCTGTATGTAAGTGTCTGTATGTAAGCGTCTGTATGTAAGTGTCTCAGTGTCTGTATGTAAGTGTCTGTATGTAAGTGTCTCAGTGTCTGCATGTAAGTGTCTGTATGTAAGTGTCTGTATGTAAGTGTCTCAGTGTCTGTATGTAAGTGTCTGTATGTAAGTGTCTCAGTGTCTGTATGTAAGTGTCTGTATGTAAGTGTCTGTATGTAAGTGTCTGTATGTAAATGTCTCAGTGTCTGTATGTAAGTGTATGTATGTAAGTGTCTGTATGTAAGTGTCTGTATGTAATTGTCTGTATGTAAGTGTCTTTATGTAAGAGTCTGTATGTAAGGGTCTGTATGTAAGTGTCTAAGTGTCTGTATGTAAGTGTCTTTATGTAAGATTCTGTATGTAAGTGTCTGTATGTAAGTGTCTAAGTGTGTGTATGTAAGGGTCTGTATGTAAGTGTCTGTATGTAAGTGTCTGTATGTAAGTGTCTGTATGTAAGTGTTTGTATGTAAGTGTCTGTATGTAAGTGTCTCAGTGTCTGTTTGTGTCAGTATGTAAGTGTCTGTATGTAAGTGTCTATGTAAGTGTCTGTATGTAAGTGCCTGTATGTAAGTGTCTGTATGTAAGTGTCTGTATGTAAGTGTGTGTATGTAAGTGTCTGTATGTAAGTGTCTGTATGTAAGTGTCTCAGTATCTGTATGTAAATGTATTTATGTAAGTGTCTGTATGTAAGTGTCTGTATGTAAGTGTCTGTATGTTAAGTGTTTGTATGTAAGTGTCTGTATGTGAATATCTCAGTGTCTGTATGTAAGTGTCTGTATGTAAGTGTCTGTATGTAAGTGCCTGTATGTAAGTGTCTGTATGTAAGTGTCTGTATGTAAGTGTGTGTATGTAAGTGTCTGTATGTAAGTGTCTGTATGTAAGTGTCTCAGTATCTGTATGTAAATGTCTTTATGTAAGTGTCTGTATGTAAGTGTCTGTATGTAAGTGTCTGTATGTAAGTGTCTGTATGTAAGTCTCAGTGTCTTTATGTCAGTGTGTGTTTGTAAGTGTCTGTATGTAAGTGTCTGTATTTAAGTGTCTCAGTGTCTGTAAGTAAGTGTCTAAGTAAGTGTCTGTATGTAAGTGTCTGTATGTAAGTGTCTGTATGTTAAGTGTTTGTATGTAAGTGTCTGTATGTGAATATCTCAGTGTCTGTATGTAAGTGTCCGTATGTAAGTGTCTGTATGTAAGTGTCTCAGTGTCTGTATGTAAGTGTCTGTATGTAAGTGTCTGTATGTAAGTGTCTCAGTGTCTGTATGTTAAGTGTCTGTATGTAAGTGTCTGTATGTAAGTATCTCAGTGTCTGTATGTAAGTTTCTGTATGTAAGTGTCTGTATGTAAGTGTCTCAGTGTCTGCATGTAAGTGTCTGTATGTAAGTGTCTGTATGCAAGTATCTGTATGTAAATGTCTGTGTGTAAGTGTCTGTATGTAAGTGTCTTAGTGTCTGTATGTAAGTGTCTGTATGTAAGTGTCTGTATGTGTCTGTATGTAAGTGTCTGTATGTGAGTGTCTGTATGTAAGTGTCTGTATGTAAGTGGCTGTATGTAGGTGTCTGTAAGTGTCTATATGTAAGTATCTGTATGTAAGTGTCTGCATGTAAGTTTCTGTATGTAAGTGTATGTTTGTAAGTGTCTGTATGTAAGTGTCTGTATGTAAGTGCCTGTTTGTAAGTGCCTGTATGTAAGTGTCTGTATGTAAGTGCCTCAGTGTCTGTATGTAAGTGTCTGTATGTAAGTGTCTCAGTGTCTGTATGTAAGTGTCTGTATGTAAGTGTCTGTATGTAAGTGTCTCAGTGTCTGTATGTAAGTGTCTGTATGTAAGTGCCTGTATGTAAGTGTCTGTATGTAAATGTCTCAGTGTCTGTATGTAAGTGTATGTAAGCGTCTGTATGTCAGTGTCTATGTAAGTGTCTCAGTGTCTGTATGTAAGTGTCTGTATGTAAGTGTCTGTATGTAAGTGTCTTAGTGTCTGTATGTAAGTGTCTGTATGTAATTGTCTGTGTGTAAGTGTCTTTATGTAAGAGTCTGTATGTAAGTGTCTCTATGTAAGTGTCTAAGTGTGTGTATGTAAGGGTCTGTATGTAAGTGTCTGTATGTAAGTGTCTGTATGTAAGTGTCTGTATGTAAGTGTTTGTATGTAACTGTCTGTATGTAAGTGTCTCAGTGTCTGTTTGTGTCAGTATGTAAGTGTCTGTATGTAAGTGTCTATGTAAGTGTCTGTATGTAAGTGCCTGTATGTAAGTGTTTGTATGTAAGTGTCTGTATGTAAGTGTTTGTATGTAAGTGTCTGTATGTAAGTGTCTCAGTGTCTGTTTGTGTCAGTATGTAAGTGTTTGTATGTAAGTGTCTGTATGTAAGTGTCTGTATGTAAGTGTCTGTATGTAAGTGTCTCAGTATCTGTATGTAAATGTCTGTATGTAAGTGTCTCAGTGTCTGTATGTAAGTGTCTGTATGTAAGTGTCTGTATGTAAGTGTCTGTATGTAAGTGTCTGTATGTAAGTGTCTGTATGTAAGTGTGTGTATGTAAGTGTCTGTATGTAAGTGTCTGTATGTAAGTGTCTCAGTATCTGTATGTAAATGTCTTTATGTAAGTGTCTGTATGTAAGTGTCTGTATGTAAGTGTCTGTATGTTAAGTGTTTGTATGTAAGTGTCTGTATGTGAATATCTCAGTGTCTGTATGTAAGTGTCTGTATGTAAGTGTCTGTATGTAAGTGCCTGTATGTAAGTGTCTGTATGTAAGTGTCTGTATGTAAGTGTGTGTATGTAAGTGTCTGTATGTAAGTGTCTGTATGTAAGTGTCTCAGTATCTGTATGTAAATGTCTTTATGTAAGTGTCTGTATGTAAGTGTCTGTATGTAAGTGTCTGTATGTAAGTGTCTGTATGTAAGTCTCAGTGTCTTTATGTCAGTGTGTGTTTGTAAGTGTCTGTATGTAAGTGTCTGTATTTAAGTGTCTCAGTGTCTGTAAGTAAGTGTCTAAGTAAGTGTCTGTATGTAAGTGTCTGTATGTAAGTGTCTGTATGTTAAGTGTTTGTATGTAAGTGTCTGTATGTGAATATCTCAGTGTCTGTATGTAAGTGTCCGTATGTAAGTGTCTGTATGTAAGTGTCTCAGTGTCTGTATGTAAGTGTCTGTATGTAAGTGTCTGTATGTAAGTGTCTCAGTGTCTGTATGTTAAGTGTCTGTATGTAAGTGTCTGTATGTAAGTATCTCAGTGTCTGTATGTAAGTTTCTGTATGTAAGTGTCTGTATGTAAGTGTCTCAGTGTCTGCATGTAAGTGTCTGTATGTAAGTGTCTGTATGCAAGTATCTGTATGTAAATGTCTGTGTGTAAGTGTCTGTATGTAAGTGTCTTACTGTCTGTATGTAAGTGTCTGTATGTAAGTGTCTGTATGTGTCTGTATGTAAGTGTCTGTATGTGAGTGTCTGTATGTAAGTGTCTGTATGTAAGTGGCTGTATGTAGGTGTCTGTAAGTGTCTATATGTAAGTATCTGTATGTAAGTGTCTGCATGTAAGTGTCTGTATGTAAGTGCCTCAGTGTCTGTATGTAAGTGTCTGTATGTAAGTGTCTCAGTGTCTGTATGTAAGTGTCAGTATGTAAGTGTTTGTATGTAAGTGTCTCAGTGTCTGTATGTAAGTGTCTGTATGTAAGTGCCTGTATGTAAGTGTCTGTATGTAAATGTCTCAGTGTCTGTATGTAAGTGTATGTAAGCGTCTGTATGTCAGTGTCTATGTAAGTGTCTCAGTGTCTGTATGTAAGTGTCTGTATGTAAGTGTCTGTATGTAAGTGTCTTAGTGTCTGTATGTAAGTGTCTGTATGTAAGTGTCTCTATGTAAGTGTCTAAGTGTGTGTATGTAAGGGTCTGTATGTAAGTGTCTGTATGTAAGTGTCTGTATGTAAGTGTCTGTATGTAAGTGTTTGTATGTAACTGTCTGTATGTAAGTGTCTCAGTGTCTGTTTGTGTCAGTATGTAAGTGTCTGTATGTAAGTGTCTATGTAAGTGTCTGTATGTAAGTGCCTGTATGTAAGTGTTTGTATGTAAGTGTCTGTATGTAAGTGTTTGTATGTAAGTGTCTGTATGTAAGTGTCTCAGTGTCTGTTTGTGTCAGTATGTAAGTGTTTGTATGTAAGTGTCTGTATGTAAGTGTCTGTATGTAAGTGTCTGTATGTAAGTGTCTCAGTATCTGTATGTAAATGTCTTTATGTAAGTGTCTGTATGTAAGTGTCTGTATGTAAGCATCTGTATGTAAGTGTCTCAGTGTCTGTATGTAAGTGTCTGTATGTAAGTGTCTGTATGTAAGTGTCTCAGTGTCTGTATGTAAGTGTCTGTATGTAAGCGTCTGTGTGTAAGTGTCTATGTAAGTGTCTCAGTGTCTTTATGTAAGTGTCTGTATGTAAGTGTCTCAGTGTCTGTATGTAAGTGTCTCAGTGTCTGTATGTAAGTGTCTGTATGTAAGTGTCTCAGTGTCTGTATGTAAGTGTCTGTATGTAAGTGGCTGTATGTAAGTGTCTGTATGTAAGTGTCTCAGTGTCTGTATGTAAGTGTCTGTATGTAAGTGTCTGTATGTAAATGTCTCAGTGTCTGTATGTAAGTGTATGTAAGCGTCTGTATGTAAGTGTCTATGTAAGTGTCTTTATGTAAGAGACTGTATGTAAGTGTCTGTATGTAAGTGTCTAAGTGTCTGTATGTAAGTGTCTTTATGTAAGAGTCTGTATGTAAGTGTCTGTATGTAAGTGTCTAAGTGTGTGTATGTAAGGGTCTGTATGTAAGTGTCTGTATGTAAGTGTCTGTATGTAAGTGTCTGTATGTAAGTGTTTGTTTGTAAGTGTCTGTATGTAAGTGTCTCAGTGTCTGTTTGTGTCAGTATGTAAGTGTCTGTATGTAAGTGTCTATGTAAGTGTCTGTATGTAAGTGCCTGTATGTAAGTATCTGTATGTAAGTGTCTGTATGTAAGTTTCTGTATGTAACTGTCTCTATGTAAGTATCTGTATGTAAGTGTCTGTATGTCAGTGTCACAGTGTCAGTATGTAAGTGTCTGTATGTAAGTGTCTGTATGTAAGTGTCTGTATGTAAGTGTCTGTATATAAGTGTCTCAGTGTCTGTATATAAGTGTCTGTATGTTAGCGTCTGTATGTAAGTGTCTCAGTGTCTGTATGTAGGTGTCTGTATGTAAGTGTCTGTATGTAAGTGTCTAAGTGTCTGTATGTAAGTGTCTGTATGTAAGCGTCTGTATGTAAGTGTCTCAGTGTCTGTATGTAAGTGTCTGTATGTAAGTGTCTCAGTGTCTGCATGTAAGTGTCTGTATGTAAGTGTCTGTATGTAAGTGGCTGTATGTAAGTGTCTCAGTGTCTGTATGTAAGTGTCTGTATGTAAGTGTCTCAGTGTCTGTATGTAAGTTTCTGTATGTAAGTGTTTGTATGTAAGTGTCTGTATGTAAATGTCTCAGTGTCTGTATGTAAGTGTATGTATGTAAGTGTCTTATGTAAGTGTCTTAGTGTCTGTATGTAAGTGTCTGTATGTAATTGTCTGTATGTAAGTGTCTTTATGTAAGAGTCTGTATGTAAGTGTCTGTATGTAAGTGTCTGTATGTAAGTGTCTCAGTATCTGTATGTAAATGTCTTTATGTAAGTGTCTGTATGTAAGTGTCTGTATGTAAGTGTCTGTATGTTAAGTGTTTGTATGTAAGTGTCTGTATGTGAATATCTCAGTGTCTGTATGTAAGTGTCTGTATGTAAGTGTCTGTATGTAAGTGCCTGTATGTAAGTGTCTGTATGTAAGTGTCTGTATGTAAGTGTGTGTATGTAAGTGTCTGTATGTAAGTGTCTGTATGTAAGTGTCTCAGTATCTTTATGTAAATGTCTTTATGTAAGTGTCTGTATGTAAGTGTCTGTATGTAAGTGTCTGTATGTAAGTGTCTAAGTGTGTGTATGTAAGGGTCTGTATGTAAGTGTCTGTATGTAAGTGTCTATATGTAAGTGTCTGTATGTAAGTGTTTGTATGTAAGTGTCTGTATGTAAGTGTCTCAGTGTCTGTTTGTGTCAGTATGTAAGTGTCTGTATGTAAGTGTCTATGTAAGTGTCTGTATGTAAGTGCCTATATGTAAGTATCTGTATGTAAGTGTCTGTATGTAAGTTTCTGTATGTAACTGTCTCTATGTAAGTATCTGTATGCAAGTGTCTGTATGTCAGTGTCACAGTGTCAGTATGTAAGTGTCTGTATGTAAGTGTCTGTATGTAAGCGTCTGTATGTAAGTGTCTCAGTGTCTGTATGTAAGTGTCTGTATGTAAGTGTCTCAGTGTCTGCATGTAAGTGTCTGTATGTAAGTGTCTGTATGTAAGTGTCTCAGTGTCTGTATGTAAGTGTCTGTATGTAAGTGTCTCAGTGTCTGTATGTAAGTGTCTGTATGTAAGTGTCTGTATGTAAGTGTCTGTATGTAAATGTCTCAGTGTCTGTATGTAAGTGTATGTATGTAAGTGTCTGTATGTAAGTGTCTGTATGTAATTGTCTGTATGTAAGTGTCTTTATGTAAGAGTCTGTATGTAAGGGTCTGTATGTAAGTGTCTAAGTGTCTGTATGTAAGTGTCTTTATGTAAGATTCTGTATGTAAGTGTCTGTATGTAAGTGTCTAAGTGTGTGTATGTAAGGGTCTGTATGTAAGTGTCTGTATGTAAGTGTCTGTATGTAAGTGTCTGTATGTAAGTGTTTGTATGTAAGTGTCTGTATGTAAGTGTCTCAGTGTCTGTTTGTGTCAGTATGTAAGTGTCTGTATGTAAGTGTCTATGTAAGTGTCTGTATGTAAGTGCCTGTATGTAAGTGTCTGTATGTAAGTGTCTGTATGTAAGTGTGTGTATGTAAGTGTCTGTATGTAAGTGTCTGTATGTAAGTGTCTCAGTATCTGTATGTAAATGTATTTATGTAAGTGTCTGTATGTAAGTGTCTGTATGTAAGTGTCTGTATGTTAAGTGTTTGTATGTAAGTGTCTGTATGTGAATATCTCAGTGTCTGTATGTAAGTGTCTGTATGTAAGTGTCTGTATGTAAGTGCCTGTATGTAAGTGTCTGTATGTAAGTGTCTGTATGTAAGTGTGTGTATGTAAGTGTCTGTATGTAAGTGTCTGTATGTAAGTGTCTCAGTATCTGTATGTAAATGTCTTTATGTAAGTGTCTGTATGTAAGTGTCTGTATGTAAGTGTCTGTATGTAAGTGTCTGTATGTAAGTCTCAGTGTCTTTATGTCAGTGTGTGTTTGTAAGTGTCTGTATGTAAGTGTCTGTATTTAAGTGTCTCAGTGTCTGTAAGTAAGTGTCTAAGTAAGTGTCTGTATGTAAGTGTCTGTATGTAAGTGTCTGTATGTTAAGTGTTTGTATGTAAGTGTCTGTATGTGAATATCTCAGTGTCTGTATGTAAGTGTCCGTATGTAAGTGTCTGTATGTAAGTGTCTCAGTGTCTGTATGTAAGTGTCTGTATGTAAGTGTCTGTATGTAAGTGTCTCAGTGTCTGTATGTTAAGTGTCTGTATGTAAGTGTCTGTATGTAAGTATCTCAGTGTCTGTATGTAAGTTTCTGTATGTAAGTGTCTGTATGTAAGTGTCTCAGTGTCTGCATGTAAGTGTCTGTATGTAAGTGTCTGTATGCAAGTATCTGTATGTAAATGTCTGTGTGTAAGTGTCTGTATGTAAGTGTCTTAGTGTCTGTATGTAAGTGTCTGTATGTAAGTGTCTGTATGTGTCTGTATGTAAGTGTCTGTATGTGAGTGTCTGTATGTAAGTGTCTGTATGTAAGTGGCTGTATGTAGGTGTCTGTAAGTGTCTATATGTAAGTATCTGTATGTAAGTGTCTGCATGTAAGTTTCTGTATGTAAGTGTATGTTTGTAAGTGTCTGTATGTAAGTGTCTGTATGTAAGTGCCTGTTTGTAAGTGCCTGTATGTAAGTGTCTGTATGTAAGTGCCTCAGTGTCTGTATGTAAGTGTCTGTATGTAAGTGTCTCAGTGTCTGTATGTAAGTGTCTGTATGTAAGTGTCTGTATGTAAGTGTCTCAGTGTCTGTATGTAAGTGTCTGTATGTAAGTGCCTGTATGTAAGTGTCTGTATGTAAATGTCTCAGTGTCTGTATGTAAGTGTATGTAAGCGTCTGTATGTCAGTGTCTATGTAAGTGTCTCAGTGTCTGTATGTAAGTGTCTGTATGTAAGTGTCTGTATGTAAGTGTCTTAGTGTCTGTATGTAAGTGTCTGTATGTAATTGTCTGTGTGTAAGTGTCTTTATGTAAGAGTCTGTATGTAAGTGTCTCTATGTAAGTGTCTAAGTGTGTGTATGTAAGGGTCTGTATGTAAGTGTCTGTATGTAAGTGTCTGTATGTAAGTGTCTGTATGTAAGTGTTTGTATGTAACTGTCTGTATGTAAGTGTCTCAGTGTCTGTTTGTGTCAGTATGTAAGTGTCTGTATGTAAGTGTCTATGTAAGTGTCTGTATGTAAGTGCCTGTATGTAAGTGTTTGTATGTAAGTGTCTGTATGTAAGTGTTTGTATGTAAGTGTCTGTATGTAAGTGTCTCAGTGTCTGTTTGTGTCAGTATGTAAGTGTTTGTATGTAAGTGTCTGTATGTAAGTGTCTGTATGTAAGTGTCTGTATGTAAGTGTCTCAGTATCTGTATGTAAATGTCTGTATGTAAGTGTCTCAGTGTCTGTATGTAAGTGTCTGTATGTAAGTGTCTGTATGTAAGTGTCTGTATGTAAGTGTCTGTATGTAAGTGTCTGTATGTAAGTGTGTGTATGTAAGTGTCTGTATGTAAGTGTCTGTATGTAAGTGTCTCAGTATCTGTATGTAAATGTCTTTATGTAAGTGTCTGTATGTAAGTGTCTGTATGTAAGTGTCTGTATGTTAAGTGTTTGTATGTAAGTGTCTGTATGTGAATATCTCAGTGTCTGTATGTAAGTGTCTGTATGTAAGTGTCTGTATGTAAGTGCCTGTATGTAAGTGTCTGTATGTAAGTGTCTGTATGTAAGTGTGTGTATGTAAGTGTCTGTATGTAAGTGTCTGTATGTAAGTGTCTCAGTATCTGTATGTAAATGTCTTTATGTAAGTGTCTGTATGTAAGTGTCTGTATGTAAGTGTCTGTATGTAAGTGTCTGTATGTAAGTCTCAGTGTCTTTATGTCAGTGTGTGTTTGTAAGTGTCTGTATGTAAGTGTCTGTATTTAAGTGTCTCAGTGTCTGTAAGTAAGTGTCTAAGTAAGTGTCTGTATGTAAGTGTCTGTATGTAAGTGTCTGTATGTTAAGTGTTTGTATGTAAGTGTCTGTATGTGAATATCTCAGTGTCTGTATGTAAGTGTCCGTATGTAAGTGTCTGTATGTAAGTGTCTCAGTGTCTGTATGTAAGTGTCTGTATGTAAGTGTCTGTATGTAAGTGTCTCAGTGTCTGTATGTTAAGTGTCTGTATGTAAGTGTCTGTATGTAAGTATCTCAGTGTCTGTATGTAAGTTTCTGTATGTAAGTGTCTGTATGTAAGTGTCTCAGTGTCTGCATGTAAGTGTCTGTATGTAAGTGTCTGTATGCAAGTATCTGTATGTAAATGTCTGTGTGTAAGTGTCTGTATGTAAGTGTCTTACTGTCTGTATGTAAGTGTCTGTATGTAAGTGTCTGTATGTGTCTGTATGTAAGTGTCTGTATGTGAGTGTCTGTATGTAAGTGTCTGTATGTAAGTGGCTGTATGTAGGTGTCTGTAAGTGTCTATATGTAAGTATCTGTATGTAAGTGTCTGCATGTAAGTGTCTGTATGTAAGTGCCTCAGTGTCTGTATGTAAGTGTCTGTATGTAAGTGTCTCAGTGTCTGTATGTAAGTGTCAGTATGTAAGTGTTTGTATGTAAGTGTCTCAGTGTCTGTATGTAAGTGTCTGTATGTAAGTGCCTGTATGTAAGTGTCTGTATGTAAATGTCTCAGTGTCTGTATGTAAGTGTATGTAAGCGTCTGTATGTCAGTGTCTATGTAAGTGTCTCAGTGTCTGTATGTAAGTGTCTGTATGTAAGTGTCTGTATGTAAGTGTCTTAGTGTCTGTATGTAAGTGTCTGTATGTAAGTGTCTCTATGTAAGTGTCTAAGTGTGTGTATGTAAGGGTCTGTATGTAAGTGTCTGTATGTAAGTGTCTGTATGTAAGTGTCTGTATGTAAGTGTTTGTATGTAACTGTCTGTATGTAAGTGTCTCAGTGTCTGTTTGTGTCAGTATGTAAGTGTCTGTATGTAAGTGTCTATGTAAGTGTCTGTATGTAAGTGCCTGTATGTAAGTGTTTGTATGTAAGTGTCTGTATGTAAGTGTTTGTATGTAAGTGTCTGTATGTAAGTGTCTCAGTGTCTGTTTGTGTCAGTATGTAAGTGTTTGTATGTAAGTGTCTGTATGTAAGTGTCTGTATGTAAGTGTCTGTATGTAAGTGTCTCAGTATCTGTATGTAAATGTCTTTATGTAAGTGTCTGTATGTAAGTGTCTGTATGTAAGCATCTGTATGTAAGTGTCTCAGTGTCTGTATGTAAGTGTCTGTATGTAAGTGTCTGTATGTAAGTGTCTCAGTGTCTGTATGTAAGTGTCTGTATGTAAGCGTCTGTGTGTAAGTGTCTATGTAAGTGTCTCAGTGTCTTTATGTAAGTGTCTGTATGTAAGTGTCTCAGTGTCTGTATGTAAGTGTCTCAGTGTCTGTATGTAAGTGTCTGTATGTAAGTGTCTCAGTGTCTGTATGTAAGTGTCTGTATGTAAGTGGCTGTATGTAAGTGTCTGTATGTAAGTGTCTCAGTGTCTGTATGTAAGTGTCTGTATGTAAGTGTCTGTATGTAAATGTCTCAGTGTCTGTATGTAAGTGTATGTAAGCGTCTGTATGTAAGTGTCTATGTAAGTGTCTTTATGTAAGAGACTGTATGTAAGTGTCTGTATGTAAGTGTCTTTATGTAAGAGTCTGTATGTAAGTGTCTGTATGTAAGTGTCTAAGTGTGTGTATGTAAGGGTCTGTATGTAAGTGTCTGTATGTAAGTGTCTGTATGTAAGTGTCTGTATGTAAGTGTTTGTTTGTAAGTGTCTGTATGTAAGTGTCTCAGTGTCTGTTTGTGTCAGTATGTAAGTGTCTGTATGTAAGTGTCTATGTAAGTGTCTGTATGTAAGTGCCTGTATGTAAGTATCTGTATGTAAGTGTCTGTATGTAAGTTTCTGTATGTAACTGTCTCTATGTAAGTATCTGTATGTAAGTGTCTGTATGTCAGTGTCACAGTGTCAGTATGTAAGTGTCTGTATGTAAGTGTCTGTATGTAAGTGTCTGTATGTAAGTGTCTGTATATAAGTGTCTCAGTGTCTGTATATAAGTGTCTGTATGTTAGCGTCTGTATGTAAGTGTCTCAGTGTCTGTATGTAGGTGTCTGTATGTAAGTGTCTGTATGTAAGTGTCTAAGTGTCTGTATGTAAGTGTCTGTATGTAAGCGTCTGTATGTAAGTGTCTCAGTGTCTGTATGTAAGTGTCTGTATGTAAGTGTCTCAGTGTCTGCATGTAAGTGTCTGTATGTAAGTGTCTGTATGTAAGTGGCTGTATGTAAGTGTCTCAGTGTCTGTATGTAAGTGTCTGTATGTAAGTGTCTCAGTGTCTGTATGTAAGTTTCTGTATGTAAGTGTTTGTATGTAAGTGTCTGTATGTAAATGTCTCAGTGTCTGTATGTAAGTGTATGTATGTAAGTGTCTTATGTAAGTGTCTTAGTGTCTGTATGTAAGTGTCTGTATGTAATTGTCTGTATGTAAGTGTCTTTATGTAAGAGTCTGTATGTAAGTGTCTGTATGTAAGTGTCTGTATGTAAGTGTCTCAGTATCTGTATGTAAATGTCTTTATGTAAGTGTCTGTATGTAAGTGTCTGTATGTAAGTGTCTGTATGTTAAGTGTTTGTATGTAAGTGTCTGTATGTGAATATCTCAGTGTCTGTATGTAAGTGTCTGTATGTAAGTGTCTGTATGTAAGTGCCTGTATGTAAGTGTCTGTATGTAAGTGTCTGTATGTAAGTGTGTGTATGTAAGTGTCTGTATGTAAGTGTCTGTATGTAAGTGTCTCAGTATCTTTATGTAAATGTCTTTATGTAAGTGTCTGTATGTAAGTGTCTGTATGTAAGTGTCTGTATGTAAGTGTCTGTATGTAAGTCTCAGTGTCTTTATGTCAGTGTGTGTTTGTAAGTGTCTGTATGTAAGTGTCTGTATTTAAGTGTCTCAGTGTCTGTAAGTAAGTGTCTAAGTAAGTGTCTGTATGTAAGTGTCTGTATGTAAGTGTCTGTATGTTAAGTGTTTGTATGTAAGTGTCTGTATGTGAATATCTCAGTGTCTGTATGTAAGTGTCCGTATGTAAGTGTCTGTATGTAAGTGTGTAAGTGTCTGTATGTAAGTGCCTGTATGTAAGTGTCTGTATGTAAGTGTCTCAGTGTCTGTATGTTAAGTGTCTGTATGTAAGTGTCTGTATGTAAGTATCTCAGTGTCTGTATGTAAGTTTCTGTATGTAAGTGTCTGTATGTAAGTGTCTCAGTGTCTGCATGTAAGTGTCTGTATGTAAGTGTCTGTATGCAAGTATCTGTATGTAAATGTCTGTGTGTAAGTGTCTGTATGTAAGTGTCTTAGTGTCTGTATGTAAGTGTCTGTATGTAAGTGTCTGTATTTGTCTGTATGTAAGTGTCTGTATGTGAGTGTCTTTATGTAAGTGTCTGTATGTAAGTGACTGTATGTAGGTGTCTGTAAGTGTCTATATGTAAGTATCTGTATGTAAGTGTCTGCATGTAAGTTTCTGTATGTAAGTGTATGTTTGTAAGTGTCTGTATGTAAGTGTCTGTATGTAAGTGCCTGTTTGTAAGTGCCTGTATGTAAGTGTCTGTATGTAAGTGCCTCAGTGTCTGTATGTAAGTGTCTGTATGTAAGTGTCTCAGTGTCTGTATGTAAGTGTCTGTATGTAAGTGTCTGTATGTAAGTGTCTCAGTGTCTGTATGTAAGTGTCTGTATGTAAGTGTCTGTATGTAAGTGTCTGTATGTAAATGTCTCAGTGTCTGTATGTAAGTGTATGTAAGCGTCTGTATGTCAGTGTCTATGTAAGTGTCTCAGTGTCTGTATGTAAGTGTCTGTATGTAAGTGTCTGTATGTAAGTGTCTTAGTGTCTGTATGTAAGTGTCTGTATGTAATTGTCTGTGTGTAAGTGTCTTTATGTAAGAGTCTGTATGTAAGTGTCTCTATGTAAGTGTCTAAGTGTGTGTATGTAAGGGTCTGTATGTAAGTGTCTGTATGTAAGTGTCTGTATGTAAGTGTCTGTATGTAAGTGTTTGTATGTAAGTGTCTGTATGTAAGTGTCTCAGTGTCTGTTTGTGTCAGTATGTAAGTGTCTGTATGTAAGTGTCTATGTAAGTGTCTGTATGTAAGTGCCTGTATGTAAGTGTTTGTATGTAAGTGTCTGTATGTAAGTGTTTGTATGTAAGTGTCTGTATGTAAGTGTCTCAGTGTCTGTTTGTGTCAGTATGTAAGTGTTTGTATGTAAGTGTCTGTATGTAAGTGTCTGTATGTAAGTGTCTGTATGTAAGTGTCTCAGTATCTGTATGTAAATGTCTTTATGTAAGTGTCTGTATGTAAGTGTCTGTATGTAAGCATCTGTATGTAAGTGTCTCAGTGTCTGTATGTAAGTGTCTGTATGTAAGTGTCTGTATGTAAGTGTCTCAGTGTCTGTATGTAAGTGTCTGTATGTAAGCGTCTGTATGTAAGTGTCTATGTAAGTGTCTCAGTGTCTTTATGTAAGTGTCTGTATGTAAGTGTCTCAGTGTCTGTATGTAAGTGTCTCAGTGTCTGTATGTAAGTGTCTGTATGTAAGTGTCTCAGTGTCTGTATGTAAGTGTCTGTATGTAAGTGGCTGTATGGAAGTGTCTGTATGTAAGTGTCTCAGTGTCTGTATGTAAGTGTCTGTATGTAAGTGTCTGTATGTAAATGTCTCAGTGTCTGTATGTAAGTGTATGTAAGCGTCTGTATGTAAGTGTCTATGTAAGTGTCTTTATGTAAGAGACTGTATGTAAGTGTCTGTATGTAAGTGTCTAAGTGTCTGTATGTAAGTGTCTTTATGTAAGAGTCTGTATGTAAGTGTCTGTATGTAAGTGTCTAAGTGTGTGTATGTAAGGGTCTGTATGTAAGTGTCTGTATGTAAGTGTCTGTATGTAAGTGTTTGTATGTAAGTGTCTGTATGTAAGTGTCTCAGTGTCTGTTTGTGTCAGTATGTAAGTGTCTGTATGTAAGTGTCTATGTAAGTGTCTGTATGTAAGTGCCTGTATGTAAGTATCTGTATGTAAGTGTCTGTATGTAAGTTTCTGTATGTAACTGTCTCTATGTAAGTATCTGTATGTAAGTGTCTGTATGTCAGTGTCACAGTGTCAGTATGTAAGTGTCTGTATGTAAGTGTCTGTATGTAAGTGTCTGTATGTAAGTGTCTGTATATAAGTGTCTCAGTGTCTGTATATAAGTGTCTGTATGTAAGCGTCTGTATGTAAGTGTCTCAGTGTCTGTATGTAGGTGTCTGTATGTAAGTGTCTGTATGTAAGTGTCTAAGTGTCTGTATGTAAGTGTCTGTATGTAAGCGTCTGTATGTAAGTGTCTCAGTGTCTGTATGTAAGTGTCTGTATGTAAGTGTCTCAGTGTCTGCATGTAAGTGTCTGTATGTAAGTGTCTGTATGTAAGTGGCTGTATGTAAGTGTCTCAGTTTCTGTATGTAAGTGTCTGTATGTAAGTGTCTCAGTGTCTGTATGTAAGTGTATGTATGTAAGTGTTTGTATGTAAGTGTCTGTATGTAAATGTCTCAGTGTCTGTATGTAAGTGTATGTATGTAAGTGTCTTATGTAAGTGTCTTAGTGTCTGTATATAAGTGTCTGTATGTAATTGTCTGTATGTAAGTGTCTTTATGTAAGAGTCTGTATGTAAGTGTCTGTATGTAAGTGTCTGTATGTAAGTGTCTCAGTATCTGTATGTAAATGTCTTTATGTAAGTGTCTGTATGTAAGTGTCTGTATGTAAGTGTCTGTATGTTAAGTGTTTGTATGTAAGTGTCTGTATGTGAATATCTCAGTGTCTGTATGTAAGTGTCTGTATGTAAGTGTCTGTATGTAAGTGCCTGTATGTAAGTGTCTGTATGTAAGTGTCTGTATGTAAGTGTGTGTATGTAAGTGTCTGTATGTAAGTGTCTGTATGTAAGTGTCTCAGTATCTGTATGTAAATGTCTTTATGTAAGTGTCTGTATGTAAGTGTCTGTATGTAAGTGTCTGTATGTAAGTGTCTGTATGTAAGTCTCAGTGTCTTTATGTCAGTGTGTGTTTGTAAGTGTCTGTATGTAAGTGTCTGTATTTAAGTGTCTCAGTGTCTGTAAGTAAGTGTCTAAGTAAGTGTCTGTATGTAAGTGTCTGTATGTAAGTGTCTGTATGTTACGTGTTTGTATGTAAGTGTCTGTATGTGAATATCTCAGTGTCTGTATGTAAGTGTCCGTATGTAAGTGTCTGTATGTAAGTGTGTAAGTGTCTGTATGTAAGTGTCTGTATGTAAGTGTCTGTATGTAAGTGTCTCAGTGTCTGTATGTTAAGTGTCTGTATGTAAGTGTCTGTATGTAAGTATCTCAGTGTCTGTATGTAAGTTTCTGTATGTAAGTGTCTGTATGTAAGTGTCTCAGTGTCTGCATGTAAGTGTCTGTATGTAAGTGTCTGTATGCAAGTATCTGTATGTTAATGTCTGTGTGTAAGTGTCTGTATGTAAGTGTCTTAGTGTCTGTATGTAAGTGTCTGTATGTAAGTGTCTATATGTGTCTGTATGTAAGTGTCTGTATGTAAGTGCCTATATGTAAGTGTCTGTATGTAAGTGTCTGTATGTAAGTGTGTGTATGTAAGTGTCTGTATGTAAGTGTCTGTATGTAAGTGTCTCAGTATCTGTATGTAAATGTCTTTATGTAAGTGTCTGTATATAAGTGTCTGTATGTAAGTGTCTGTATGTAAGTGTCTGTATGTAAGTCTCAGTGTCTTTATGTCAGTGTGTGTTTGTAAGTGTCTGTATGTAAGTGTCTGTATTTAAGTGTCTCAGTGTCTGTAAGTAAGTGTCTAAGTAAGTGTCTGTATGTAAGTGTCTGTATGTAAGTGTCTGTATGTTACGTGTTTGTATGTAAGTGTCTGTATGTGAATATCTCAGTGTCTGTATGTAAGTGTCCGTATGTAAGTGTCTGTATGTAAGTGTGTAAGTGTCTGTATGTAAGTGTCTGTATGTAAGTGTCTGTATGTAAGTGTCTCAGTGTCTGTATGTTAAGTGTCTGTATGTAAGTGTCTGTATGTAAGTATCTCAGTGTCTGTATGTAAGTTTCTGTATGTAAGTGTCTGTATGTAAGTGTCTCAGTGTCTGCATGTAAGTGTCTGTATGTAAGTGTCTGTATGCAAGTATCTGTATGTTAATGTCTGTGTGTAAGTGTCTGTATGTAAGTGTCTTAGTGTCTGTATGTAAGTGTCTGTATGTAAGTGTCTGTATGTGTCTGTATGTAAGTGTCTGTATGTGAGTGTCTGTATGTAAGTGTCTGTATGTAAGTGGCTGTATGTAGGTGTCTGTAAGTGTCTATATGTAAGTATCTGTATGTAAGTGTCTGCATGCAAGTTTCTGTATGTAAGTGTATGTTTGTAAGTGTCTGTATGTAAGTGTCTGTATGTAAGTGCCTGTTTGTAAGTGCCTGTATGTAAGTGTCTGTATGTAAGTGCCTCAGTGTCTGTATGTAAGTGTCTGTATGTAAGTGTCTCAGTGTCTGTATGTAAGTGTCTGTATGTAAGTGTCTGTATGTAAGTGTCTCAGTGTCTGTATGTAAGTGTCTGTATGTAAGTGTCTGTATGTAAGTGTCTGTATGTAAATGTCTCAGTGTCTGTATGTAAGTGTATGTAAGCGTCTGTATGTCAGTGTCTATGTAAGTGTCTCAGTGTCTGTATGTAAGTGTCTGTATGTAAGTGTCTGTATATAAGTGTCTTAGTGTCTGTATGTAAGTGTCTGTATGTAATTGTCTGTGTGTAAGTGTCTTTATGTAAGAGTCTGTATGTAAGTGTCTCTATGTAAGTGTCTAAGTGTGTGTATGTAAGGGTCTGTATGTAAGTGTCTGTATGTAAGTGTCTGTATGTAAGTGTCTGTATGTAAGTGTTTGTATGTAAGTGTCTGTATGTAAGTGTCTCAGTGTCTGTTTGTGTCAGTATGTAAGTGTCTGTATGTAAGTGTCTATGTAAGTGTGTGTATGTAAGTGCCTGTATGTAAGTGTTTGTATGTAAGTGTCTGTATGTAAGTGTCTGTATGTAAGTATCTCAGTGTCTGTATGTAAGTTTCTGTATGTAAGTGTCTGTATGTAAGTGTCTCAGTGTCTGCATGTAAGTGTCTGTATGTAAGTGTCTGTATGCAAGTATCTGTATGTTAATGTCTGTGTATAAGTGTCTGTATGTAAGTGTCTTAGTGTCTGTATGTAAGTGTCTGTATGTAAGTGTCTGTATGTGTCTGTATGTAAGTGTCTGTATGTGAGTGTCTGTATGTAATGTCTGTATGTAAGTGGCTGTATGTAGGTGTCTGTAAGTGTCTATATGTAAGTATCTGTATGTAAGTGTCTGCATGTAAGTTTCTGTATGTAAGTGTATGTTTGTAAGTGTCTGTATGTAAGTGTCTGTATGTAAGTGCCTGTTTGTAAGTGCCTGTATGTAAGTGTCTGTATGTAAGTGCCTCAGTGTCTGTATGTAAGTGTCTGTATGTAAGTGTCTCAGTGTCTGTATGTAAGTGTCTGTATGTAAGTGTCTGTATGTAAGTGTCTCAGTGTCTGTATGTAAGTGTCTGTATGTAAGTGTCTGTATGTAAGTGTCTGTATGTAAATGTCTCAGTGTCTGTATGTAAGTGTATGTAAGCGTCTGTATGTCAGTGTCTATGTAAGTGTCTCAGTGTCTGTATGTAAGTGTCTGTATGTAAGTGTATGTATATAAGTGTCTTAGTGTCTGTATGTAAGTGTCTGTATGTAATTGTCTGTGTGTAAGTGTCTTTATGTAAGAGTCTGTATGTAAGTGTCTCTATGTAAGTGTCTAAGTGTGTGTATGTAAGGGTCTGTATGTAAGTGTCTGTATGTAAGTGTCTGTATGTAAGTGTCTGTATGTAAGTGTTTGTATGTAAGTGTCTGTATGTAAGTGTCTCAGTGTCTGTTTGTGTCAGTATGTAAGTGTCTGTATGTAAGTGTCTATGTAAGTGTGTGTATGTAAGTGCCTGTATGTAAGTGTTTGTATGTAAGTGTCTGTATGTAAGTGTTTGTATGTAAGTGTCTGTATGTAAGTGTCTCAGTGTCTGTTTGTGTCAGTATGTAAGTGTTTGTATGTAAGTGTCTGTATGTAAGTGTCTGTATGTAAGTGTCTCAGTATCTGTATGTAAATGTCTTTATGTAAGTGTCTGTATGTAAGTGTCTGTATGTAAGTGTCTGTATGTAAGTGTCTCAGTGTCTGTATATAAGTGTATGTATGTAAGCATCTGTATGTAAGTGTCTCAGTATCTGTATGTAAGTGTCTGTATGTAAGTGTCTGTATGTAAGTGTCTCAGTGTCTGTATGTAAGTGTCTGTATGTAAGCGTCTGTATGTAAGTGTCTATGTAAGTGTCTCAGTGTCTTTATGTAAGTGTCTGTATGTAAGTGTCTCAGTGTTTGTATGTAAGTGTCTCAGTGTCTGTATGTAAGTGTCTGTATGTAAGTGTCTCAGTGTCTGTATGTAAGTGTCTGTATGTAAGTGGCTGTATGTAAGTGTCTGTATGTAAGTGTCTCAGTGTCTGTATGTAAGTGTCTGTATGTAAGTGTCTGTATGTAAATGTCTCAGTGTCTGTATGTAAGTGTATGTAAGCGTCTGTATGTAAGTGTCTATGTAAGTGTCTTTATGTAAGAGACTGTATGTAAGTGTCTGTATGTAAGTGTCTAAGTGTCTGTATGTAAGTGTCTTTACGTAAGAGTCTGTATGTAAGTGTCTGTATGTAAGTGTCTAAGTGCGTGTATGTAAGGGTCTGTATGTAAGTGTCTGTATGTAAGTGTCTGTATGTAAGTGTCTGTATGTAAGTGTTTGTATGTAAGTGTCTGTATGTAATTGTCTCAGTGTCTGTTTGTGTCAGTATGTAAGTGTCTGTATGTAAGTGTCTATGTATGTGTCTGTATGTAAGTGCCTGTATGTAAGTATCTGTATGTAAGTGTCTGTATGTAAGTTTCTGTATGTAACTGTCTCTATGTAAGTATCTGTATGTAAGTGTCTGTATGTCAGTGTCACAGTGTCAGTATGTAAGTGTCTGTATGTAAGTGTCTGTATGTAAGTGTCTGTATGTAAGTGTCTGTATATAAGTGTCTCAGTGTCTGTATATAAGTGTCTGTATGTAAGCGTCTGTATGTAAGTGTCTCAGTGTCTGTATGTAGGTGTCTGTATGTAAGTGTCTGTATGTAAGTGTCTAAGTGTCTGTATGTAAGTGTCTGTATGTAAGCATCTGTATGTAAGTGTCTCAGTGTCTGTTTGTAAGTGTCTGTATGTAAGTGTCTCAGTGTCTGCATGTAAGTGTCTGTATGTAAGTGTCTGTATGTAAGTGTCTGTATGTAAGTGTCTGTATGTAAGTGTCTGTATGTAAATGTCTCAGTGTCTGTATGTAAGTGTATGTATGTAAGTGTCTTATGTAAGTGTCTTAGTGTCTGTATGTAAGTGTCTGTATGTAATTGTCTGTATGTAAGTGTCTTTATGTAAGAGTCTGTATGTAAGTGTCTGTATGTAAGTGTCTAAGTGTCTGTATGTAAGTGTCTTTATGTAAGAGTCTGTATGTAAGTGTCTGTATGTAAGTGTCTAAGTGTGTGTATGTAAGGGTCTGTATGTAAGTGTCTGTATGTAAGTGTCTGTATGTAAGTGTCTGTATGTAAGTGTTTGTATGTAAGTGTCTGTATGTAAGTGTCTCAGTGTCTGTTTGTGTCAGTATGTAAGTGTCTGTATGTAAGTGTCTATGTAAGTGTCTGTATGTAAGTGCCTGTATGTAAGTATCTGTATGTAAGTGTCTGTATGTAAGTTTCTGTATGTAACTGTCTCTATGTAAGTATCTGTATGTAAGTGTCTGTATGTCAGTGTCTGTTTGTAAGTGTCTGTATGTAAGTGTCTCAGTGTCTGTATATAAGTATCTGTATGTAAGCGTCTGTATGTAAGTGTCTCAGTGTCTGTATGTAGGTGTCTGTATGTAAGTGTCTGTATGTAAGTGTCTAAGTGTCTGTATGCAAGTGTCTGTATGTAAGCGTCTGTATGTAAGTGTCTCAGTGTCTGTATGTAAGTGTCTGTATGTAAGTGTCTCAGTGTCTGCATGTAAGTGTCTGTATGTAAGTGTCTGTATGTAAGTGTCTCAGTGTCTGTATGTAAGTGTCTGTATGTAAGTGTCTCAGTGTCTGTATGTAAGTGTCTGTATGTAAGTGTCTGTATGTAAGTGTCTGTATGTAAATGTCTCAGTGTCTGTATGTAAGTGTATGTATGTAAGTGTCTGTATATAAGTGTCTGTATGTAATTGTCTGTATGTAAGTGTCTTTATGTAAGAGTCTGTATGTAAGGGTCTGTATGTAAGTGTCTAAGTGTCTGTATGTAAGTGTCTTTATGTAAGAGTCTGTATGTAAGTGTCTGTATGTAAGTGTCTAAGTGTGTGTATGTAAGGGTCTGTATGTAAGTGTCTGTATGTAAGTGTCTGTATGTAAGTGTCTGTATGTAAGTGTTTGTATGTAAGTGTCTGTATGTAAGTGTCTCAGTGTCTGTTTGTGTCAGTATGTAAGTGTCTGTATGTAAGTGTCTATGTAAGTGTCTGTATGTAAGTGCCTGTATGTAAGTGTCTGTATGTAAGTGTCTGTATGTAAGTGTGTGTATGTAAGTGTCTGTATGTAAGTGTCTGTATGTAAGTGTCTCAGTGTCTGTATGTAAGTGTCTGTATGTAAGTGTCTGTATGTAAGTGTCTGTATGTAAGTGTCTGTATGTTAAGTGTCTGTATGTAAGTGTCTGTATGTAAGTATCTCAGTGTCTGTATGTAAGTTTCTGTATGTAAGTGTCTGTATGTAAGTGTCTTTATGTAAGAGTCTGTATTTAAGTGTCTGTATGTAAGTGTCTGTATGTTAAGTGTTTGTATGTAAGTGTCTGTATGTGAATATCTCAGTGTCTCTATGTAAGTGTCTGTATGTAAGTGTCTGTATGTAAGTGTCTCAGTGTCTGTATGTAAGTGTCTGTATGTAAGTGTCTGTATGTAAGTGTCTCAGTGTCTGTATGTAAGTGTCTGTATGTAAGTTTCTGTATGTAAGTATCTGTATGTAAATGTCTGTGTGTAAGTGACTGTATGTAAGTGTCTTAGTGTCTGTATGTAAGTGTCTAAGTGTCTGTATGTAAGTGTCTGTATGTAAGTGTCTGTATGTAAGTGTCTCAGTGTCTGTTTGTGTCAGTATGTAAGTGTCTGTATGTAAGTGTCTATGTAAGTGTCTGTATGTAAGTGCCTGTATGTAAGTGTCTGTATGTAAGTGTCTGTATGTAAGTGTGTGTATGTAAGTGTCTGTATGTAAGTGTCTGTATGTAAGTGTCTCAGTGTCTGTATGTAAGTGTCTGTATGTAAGTGTCTGTATGTAAGTGTCTGTATGTAAGTGTCTGTATGTTAAGTGTCTGTATGTAAGTGTCTGTATGTAAGTATCTCAGTGTCTGTATGTAAGTTTCTGTATGTAAGTGTCTGTATGTAAGTGTCTTTATGTAAGAGTCTGTATTTAAGTGTCTGTATGTAAGTGTCTGTATGTTAAGTGTTTGTATGTAAGTGTCTGTATGTGAATATCTCAGTGTCTCTATGTAAGTGTCTGTATGTAAGTGTCTGTATGTAAGTGTCTCAGTGTCTGTATGTAAGTGTCTGTATGTAAGTGTCTGTATGTAAGTGTCTCAGTGTCTGTATGTAAGTGTCTGTATGTAAGTTTCTGTATGTAAGTATCTGTATGTAAATGTCTGTGTGTAAGTGACTGTATGTAAGTGTCTTAGTGTCTGTATGTAAGTGTCTGTATGTAAGTGTCTGTATGTAAGTGGCTGTATGTAAGTGTCTGTAAGTGTCTGTATGTAAGTATCTGTATGTAAGTGTCTGTATGTAAGTTTCTGTATGTAAGTGTATGTTTGTAAGTGTCTGTATGTAAGTGTCTGTATGTAAGTGCCTCAGTGTCTGTATGTTAGTGTCTGTATGTAAGTTTCTCAGTGTCTGTATGTAAGTGTCTGTATGTAAGCTTCTGTATGTAAGTGTCTGTAAGTAGTGTCTCTATGTAAGTGTCTCAGTGTCTGTATGTAAGTGTCTGTATGTAAGTGTCTCGGTGTCTGTATGTAAGTGTCTGTATGTAAGTGTCTATGTAAGTGTCTCAGTGTCTGTATGTAAGTGTCTGTATGTAAGTGTCTGCATGTAAGTGTCTTAGTGTCTGTATGTAAGTGTCTGTATGTAATTGTCTGTGTGTAAGTGTCTTTACGTAAGAATCTGTATGTAAGTGTCTGTATGTAAGTGTCTAAGTGTCTATATGTAAGTGTCTTTATGTAAGAGTCTGTATGTAAGTGTCTGTACGTAAGTGTCTAAGTGTGTGTATGTAAGGGTCTGTATGTAAGTGTCTGTATGTAAGTGTCTGTATGTAAGTGTTTTTATGTAAGTGTCTGTATGTAAGTGTCTCAGTGTCTGTTTGTGTCAGTATGTAAGTGTCTGTATGTAAGTGTCTATGTAAGTGTCTGTATGTAAGTGCCTGTATGTAAGTGTCTGTATGTAAGTGTCTGTATGTAAGTGTCTGTATGTAAGTGTCTCAGTATCTGTATGTAAATGTCTTTATGTAAGTGTCTGTATGTAAGTGTCTATGTAAGTGTCTGTATGTAAGTGTCTGTATGTAAGTGTCTCAGTGTCTGTATGTAAGTGTCTGTATGTAAGCGTCTGTATGTAAGTGTCTATGTAAGTGTCTCAGTGTCTTTATGTAAGTGTCTGTATGTAAGTGTCTCAGTGTCTGTATGTAAGTGTCTCAGTGTCTGTATGTAAGTGTCTGTATGTAAGTGTCTCAGTGTCTGTATGTAAGTGTCTGTATGTAAGTGTCTGTATGTAAGTGTCTGTATGTAAGTGTCTCAGTGTCTGTATGTAAGTGTCTTTATGTAAGAGTCTGTATGTAAGTGTCTGTATGTAAGTGTCTAAGTGTGTGTATGTAAGGGTCTGTATGTAAGTGTCTGTATGTAAGTGTCTGTATGTAAGTGTCTGTATGTAAGTGTTTGTATGTAAGTGTCTGTATGTAAGTGTCTCAGTGTCTGTTTGTGTCAGTATGTAAGTGTCTGTATGTAAGTGTCTATGTAAGTGTCTGTATGTAAGTGCCTGTATGTAAGTATCTGTATGTAAGTGTCTGTATGTAAGTTTCTGTATGTAACTGTCTATATGTAAGTATCTGTATGTAAGTGTCTGTATGTCAGTGTCACAGTGTCAGTATGTAAGTGTCTGTATGTAAGTGTCTGTATGTAAGTGTCTGTATGTAAGTTTCTGTATGTAAGTGTATGTTTGTAAGTGTCTGTATGTAAGCGTCTGTATGTAAGTGTCTCAGTGTCTGTATGTAGGTGTCTGTATGTAAGTGTCTGTATGTAAGTGTCTAAGTGTCTGTATGTAAGTGTCTCTATGTAAGCGTCTGTATGTAAGTGTCTCAGTGTCTGTATGTAAGGGTCTGTATGTAAGTGTCTCAGTGTCTGCATGTAAGTGTCTGTATGTAAGTGTCTGTATGTAAGTGTCTGTATGTAAGTGTCTCAGTGTCTGTATGTAAGTGTCTGTATGTAAGTGTCTCCGTGTCTGTATGTAAGTGTCTGTATGTAAGTGTCTGTATGTAAGTGTCTGTATGTAAATGTCTCAGTGTCTGTATGTAAGTGTATGTATGTAAGTGTCTGTATGTAAGTGTCTGTATGTAATTGTCTGTATGTAAGTGTCTTTATGTAAGAGTCTGTATGTAAGGGTCTGTATGTAAGTGTCTAAGTGTCTGTATGTAAGTGTCTTTATGTAAGAGTCTGTATGTAAGTGTCTGTATGTAAGTGTCTAAGTGTGTGTATGTAAGGGTCTGTATGTAAGTGTCTGTATGTAAGTGTCTGTATGTAAGTGTCTGTATGTAAGTGTTTGTATGTAAGTGTCTGTATGTAAGTGTCTCAGTGTCTGTTTGTGTCAGTATGTAAGTGTCTGTATGTAAGTGTCTATGTAAGTGTCTGTATGTAAGTGCCTGTATGTAAGTGTCTGTATGTAAGTGTCTGTATGTAAGTGTGTGTATGTAAGTGTCTGTATGTAAGTGTCTCAGTATCTGTATGTAAATGTCTTTATGTAAGTGTCTGTATGTAAGTGTCTGTATGTAAGTGTCTGTATGTTAAGTGTTTGTATGTAAGTGTCTGTATGTGAATATCTCAGTGTCTGTATGTAAGTGTCTGTATGTAAGTGTCTGTATGTAAGTGTCTCAGTATCTGTATGTAAATGTCTTTATGTAAGTGTCTGTATGTAAGTGTCTGTATGTAAGTGTCTGTATGTTAAGTGTTTGTATGTAAGTGTCTGTATGTTAATATCTCAGTGTCTGTATGTAAGTGTCTGTATGTAAGTGTCTGTATGTAAGTGTCTCAGTGTCTGTATGTAAGTGTCTGTATGTAAGTGTCTGTATGTAAGTGTCCGTATGTAAGTGTCTGTATGTTAAGTGTCTGTATGTAAGTGTCTGTATGTAAGTATCTCAGTGTCTGTATGTAAGTTTCTGTATGTAAGTGTCTGTATGTAAGTGTCTTTATGTAAGAGTCTGTATGTAAGTGTCTGTATGTAAGTGTCTGTATGTTAAGTGTTTGTATGTAAGTGTCTGTATGTGAATATCTCAGTGTCTGTATGTAAGTGTCTGTATGTAAGTGTCTGTATGTAAGTGTCTCAGTGTCTGTATGTAAGTGTCTGTATGTAAGTGTCTGTATGTAAGTGTCTGTATGTAAGTGTCTGTATGTTAAGTGTCTGTATGTAAGTGTCTGTATGTAAGTATCTCAGTGTCTGTATGTAAGTTTCTGTATGTAAGTGTCTGTATGTAAGTGTCTCAGTGTCTGTATGTAAGTCTCTGTATGTAAGTTTCTGTATATAAGTATCTGTATGTAAATGTCTGTGTGTAAGTGACTGTATGTAAGTGTCTTAGTGTCTGTATGTAAGTGTCTGTATGTAAGTGTCTGTATGTAAGTGGCTGTATGTAAGTGTCTGTAAGTGTCTGTATGTAAGTATCTGTATGTAAGTGTCTGTATGTAAGTTTCTGTATGTAAGTGTATGTTTGTAAGTGTCTGTATGTAAGTGTCTGTATGTAAGTGCCTGTTTGTAAGTGTCTGTATGTAAGTGTCTGTATATAAGTGCCTGTATGTAAGTGTCTGTATGTAAGTGTCTCAGTGTCTGTATGTAAGTGTCTGTATGTAAGTGTCTCAGTGTCTGTATGTAAGTGTCTGTATGTAAGCTTCTGTATGTAAGTGTCTGTAAGTAGTGTCTCTATGTAAGTGTCTCAGTGTCTGTATGTAAGTGTCTGTATGTAAGTGTCTCGGTGTCTGTATGTAAGTGTCTGTATGTAAGTGTCTGTATGTAAGTGTCTGTATGTAAATGTCTCAGTGTCTGTATGTAAGTGTATGTAAGCGTCTGTATGTAAGTGTCTATGTAAGTGTCTCAGTGTCTGTATGTAAGTGTCTGTATGTAAGTGTCTGTATGTAAGTGTCTTAGTGTCTGTATGTAAGTGTCTGTATGTAATTGTCTGTGTGTAAGTGTCTTTATGTAAGAATCTGTATGTAAGTGTCTGTATGTAAGTGTCTAAGTGTCTGTATGTAAGTGTCTTTATGTAAGAGTCTGTATGTAAGTGTCTGTACGTAAGTGTCTAAGTGTGTGTATGTAAGGGTCTGTATGTAAGTGTCTGTATGTAAGTGTCTGTATGTAAGTGTTTTTATGTAAGTGTCTGTATGTAAGTGTCTCAGTGTCTGTTTGTGTCAGTATGTAAGTGTCTGTATGTAAGTGTCTATGTAAGTGTGTGTATGTAAGTGCCTGTATGTAAGTGTTTGTATGTAAGTGTCTGTATGTAAGTGTCTGTATGTAAGTATCTCAGTGTCTGTATGTAAGTTTCTGTATGTAAGTGTCTGTATGTAAGTGTCTCAGTGTCTGCATGTAAGTGTCTGTATGTAAGTGTCTGTATGCAAGTATCTGTATGTTAATGTCTGTGTGTAAGTGTCTGTATGTAAGTGTCTTAGTGTCTGTATGTAAGTGTCTGTATGTAAGTGTCTGTATGTGTCTGTATGTAAGTGTCTGTATGTGAGTGTCTGTATGTAATGTCTGTATGTAAGTGGCTGTATGTAGGTGTCTGTAAGTGTCTATATGTAAGTATCTGTATGTAAGTGTCTGCATGTAAGTTTCTGTATGTAAGTGTATGTTTGTAAGTGTCTGTATGTAAGTGTCTGTATGTAAGTGCCTGTTTGTAAGTGCCTGTATGTAAGTGTCTGTATGTAAGTGCCTCAGTGTCTGTATGTAAGTGTCTGTATGTAAGTGTCTCAGTGTCTGTATGTAAGTGTCTGTATGTAAGTGTCTGTATGTAAGTGTCTCAGTGTCTGTATGTAAGTGACTGTATGTAAGTGTATGTATGTAAGTGTCTGTATGTAAATGTCTCAGTGTCTGTATGTAAGTGTATGTAAGCGTCTGTATGTCAGTGTCTATGTAAGTGTCTCAGTGTCTGTATGTAAGTGTCTGTATGTAAGTGTATGTATATAAGTGTCTTAGTGTCTGTATGTAAGTGTCTGTATGTAATTGTCTGTGTGTAAGTGTCTTTATGTAAGAGTCTGTATGTAAGTGTCTCTATGTAAGTGTCTAAGTGTGTGTATGTAAGGGTCTGTATGTAAGTGTCTGTATGTAAGTGTCTGTATGTAAGTGTCTGTATGTAAGTGTTTGTATGTAAGTGTCTGTATGTAAGTGTCTCAGTGTCTGTTTGTGTCAGTATGTAAGTGTCTGTATGTAAGTGTCTATGTAAGTGTGTGTATGTAAGTGCCTGTATGTAAGTGTTTGTATGTAAGTGTCTGTATGTAAGTGTTTGTATGTAAGTGTCTGTATGTAAGTGTCTCAGTGTCTGTTTGTGTCAGTATGTAAGTGTTTGTATGTAAGTGTCTGTATGTAAGTGTCTGTATGTAAGTGTCTCAGTATCTGTATGTAAATGTCTTTATGTAAGTGTCTGTATGTAAGTGTCTGTATGTAAGTGTCTGTATGTAAGTGTCTCAGTGTCTGTATATAAGTGTATGTATGTAAGCATCTGTATGTAAGTGTCTCAGTATCTGTATGTAAGTGTCTGTATGTAAGTGTCTGTATGTAAGTGTCTCAGTGTCTGTATGTAAGTGTCTGTATGTAAGCGTCTGTATGTAAGTGTCTATGTAAGTGTCTCAGTGTCTTTATGTAAGTGTCTGTATGTAAGTGTCTCAGTGTTTGTATGTAAGTGTCTCAGTGTCTGTATGTAAGTGTCTGTATGTAAGTGTCTCAGTGTCTGTATGTAAGTGTCTGTATGTAAGTGGCTGTATGTAAGTGTCTGTATGTAAGTGTCTCAGTGTCTGTATGTAAGTGTCTGTATGTAAGTGTCTGTATGTAAATGTCTCAGTGTCTGTATGTAAGTGTATGTAAGCGTCTGTATGTAAGTGTCTATGTAAGTGTCTTTATGTAAGAGACTGTATGTAAGTGTCTGTATGTAAGTGTCTAAGTGTCTGTATGTAAGTGTCTTTATGTAAGAGTCTGTATGTAAGTGTCTGTATGTAAGTGTCTAAGTGTGTGTATGTAAGGGTCTGTATGTAAGTGTCTGTATGTAAGTGTCTGTATGTAAGTGTCTGTATGTAAGTGTTTGTATGTAAGTGTCTGTATGTAATGGTCTCAGTGTCTGTTTGTGTCAGTATGTAAGTGTCTGTATGTAAGTTTCTATGTATGTGTCTGTATGTAAGTGCCTGTATGTAAGTATCTGTATGTAAGTGTCTGTATGTAAGTTTCTGTATGTAACTGTCTCTATGTAAGTATCTGTATGTAAGTGTCTGTATGTCAGTGTCACAGTGTCAGTATGTAAGTGTCTGTATGTAAGTGTCTGTATATAAGTGTCTCAGTGTCTGTATATAAGTGTCTGTATGTAAGCGTCTGTATGTAAGTGTCTCAGTGTCTGTATGTAGGTGTCTGTATGTAAGTGTCTGTATGTAAGTGTCTAAGTGTCTGTATGTAAGTGTCTGTATGTAAGCATCTGTATGTAAGTGTCTCAGTGTCTGTTTGTAAGTGTCTGTATGTAAGTGTCTCAGTGTCTGCATGTAAGTGTCTGTATGTAAGTGTCTGTATGTAAGTGTCTGTATGTAAGTGTCTGTATGTAAGTGTCTGTATGTAAATGTCTCAGTGTCTGTATGTAAGTGTATGTATGTAAGTGTCTTATGTAAGTGTCTTAGTGTCTGTATGTAAGTGTCTGTATGTAATTGTCTGTATGTAAGTGTCTTTATGTAAGAGTCTGTATGTAAGTGTCTGTATGTAAGTGTCTAAGTGTCTGTATGTAAGTGTCTTTATGTAAGAGTCTGTATGTAAGTGTCTGTATGTAAGTGTCTAAGTGTGTGTATGTAAGGGTCTGTATGTAAGTGTCTGTATGTAAGTGTCTGTATGTAAGTGTCTGTATGTAAGTGTTTGTATGTAAGTGTCTGTATGTAAGTGTCTCAGTGTCTGTTTGTGTCAGTATGTAAGTGTCTGTATGTAAGTGTCTATGTAAGTGTCTGTATGTAAGTGCCTGTATGTAAGTATCTGTATGTAAGTGTCTGTATGTAAGTTTCTGTATGTAACTGTCTCTATGTAAGTATCTGTATGTAAGTGTCTGTATGTCAGTGTCTGTTTGTAAGTGTCTGTATGTAAGTGTCTCAGTGTCTGTATATAAGTGTCTGTATGTAAGCGTCTGTATGTAAGTGTCTCAGTGTCTGTATGTAGGTGTCTGTATGTAAGTGTCTGTATGTAAGTGTCTAAGTGTCTGTATGCAAGTGTCTGTATGTAAGCGTCTGTATGTAAGTGTCTCAGTGTCTGTATGTAAGTGTCTGTATGTAAGTGTCTCAGTGTCTGCATGTAAGTGTCTGTATGTAAGTGTCTGTATGTAAGTGTCTCAGTGTCTGTATGTAAGTGTCTGTATGTAAGTGTCTCAGTGTCTGTATGTAAGTGTCTGTATGTAAGTGTCTGTATGTAAGTGTCTGTATGTAAATGTCTCAGTGTCTGTATGTAAGTGTATGTATGTAAGTGTCTGTATATAAGTGTCTGTATGTAATTGTCTGTATGTAAGTGTCTTTATGTAAGAGTCTGTATGTAAGGGTCTGTATGTAAGTGTCTAAGTGTCTGTATGTAAGTGTCTTTATGTAAGAGTCTGTATGTAAGTGTCTGTATGTAAGTGTCTAAGTGTGTGTATGTAAGGGTCTGTATGTAAGTGTCTGTATGTAAGTGTCTGTATGTAAGTGTCTGTATGTAAGTGTTTGTATGTAAGTGTCTGTATGTAAGTGTCTCAGTGTCTGTTTGTGTCAGTATGTAAGTGTCTGTATGTAAGTGTCTATGTAAGTGTCTGTATGTAAGTGCCTGTATGTAAGTGTCTGTATGTAAGTGTCTGTATGTAAGTGTGTGTATGTAAGTGTCTGTATGTAAGTGTCTGTATGTAAGTGTCTCAGTGTCTGTATGTAAGTGTCTGTATGTAAGTGTCTGTATGTAAGTGTCTGTATGTAAGTGTCTGTATGTTAAGTGTCTGTATGTAAGTGTCTGTATGTAAGTATCTCAGTGTCTGTATGTAAGTTTCTGTATGTAAGTGTCTGTATGTAAGTGTCTTTATGTAAGAGTCTGTATTTAAGTGTCTGTATGTAAGTGTCTGTATGTTAAGTGTTTGTATGTAAGTGTCTGTATGTGAATATCTCAGTGTCTCTATGTAAGTGTCTGTATGTAAGTGTCTGTATGTAAGTGTCTCAGTGTCTGTATGTAAGTGTCTGTATGTAAGTGTCTGTATGTAAGTGTCTCAGTGTCTGTATGTAAGTGTCTGTATGTAAGTTTCTGTATGTAAGTATCTGTATGTAAATGTCTGTGTGTAAGTGACTGTATGTAAGTGTCTTAGTGTCTGTATGTAAGTGTCTAAGTGTCTGTATGTAAGTGTCTGTATGTAAGTGTCTGTATGTAAGTGTCTCAGTGTCTGTTTGTGTCAGTATGTAAGTGTCTGTATGTAAGTGTCTATGTAAGTGTCTGTATGTAAGTGCCTGTATGTAAGTGTCTGTATGTAAGTGTCTGTATGTAAGTGTGTGTATGTAAGTGTCTGTATGTAAGTGTCTGTATGTAAGTGTCTCAGTGTCTGTATGTAAGTGTCTGTATGTAAGTGTCTGTATGTAAGTGTCTGTATGTAAGTGTCTGTATGTTAAGTGTCTGTATGTAAGTGTCTGTATGTAAGTATCTCAGTGTCTGTATGTAAGTTTCTGTATGTAAGTGTCTGTATGTAAGTGTCTTTATGTAAGAGTCTGTATTTAAGTGTCTGTATGTAAGTGTCTGTATGTTAAGTGTTTGTATGTAAGTGCCTGTATGTGAATATCTCAGTGTCTCTATGTAAGTGTCTGTATGTAAGTGTCTGTATGTAAGTGTCTCAGTGTCTGTATGTAAGTGTCTGTATGTAAGTGTCTGTATGTAAGTGTCTCAGTGTCTGTATGTAAGTGTCTGTATGTAAGTTTCTGTATGTAAGTATCTGTATGTAAATGTCTGTGTGTAAGTGACTGTATGTAAGTGTCTTAGTGTCTGTATGTAAGTGTCTGTATGTAAGTGTCTGTATGTAAGTGGCTGTATGTAAGTGTCTGTAAGTGTCTGTATGTAAGTATCTGTATGTAAGTGTCTGTATGTAAGTTTCTGTATGTAAGTGTATGTTTGTAAGTGTCTGTATGTAAGTGTCTGTATGTAAGTGCCTCAGTGTCTGTATGTTAGTGTCTGTATGTAAGTTTCTCAGTGTCTGTATGTAAGTGTCTGTATGTAAGCTTCTGTATGTAATTGTCTGTAAGTAGTGTCTCTATGTAAGTGTCTCAGTGTCTGTATGTAAGTGTCTGTATGTAAGTGTCTCGGTGTCTGTATGTAAGTGTCTGTATGTAAGTGTCTATGTAAGTGTCTCAGTGTCTGTATGTAAGTGTCTGTATGTAAGTGTCTGCATGTAAGTGTCTTAGTGTCTGTATGTAAGTGTCTGTATGTAATTGTCTGTGTGTAAGTGTCTTTATGTAAGAATCTGTATGTAAGTGTCTGTATGTAAGTGTCTAAGTGTCTGTATGTAAGTGTCTTTATGTAAGAGTCTGTATGTAAGTGTCTGTACGTAAGTGTCTAAGTGTGTGTATGTAAGGGTCTGTATGTAAGTGTCTGTATGTAAGTGTCTGTATGTAAGTGTTTTTATGTAAGTGTCTGTATGTAAGTGTCTCAGTGTCTGTTTGTGTCAGTATGTAAGTGTCTGTATGTAAGTGTCTATGTAAGTGTCTGTATGTAAGTGCCTGTATGTAAGTGTCTGTATGTAAGTGTCTGTATGTAAGTGTCTGTATGTAAGTGTCTCAGTATCTGTATGTAAATGTCTTTATGTAAGTGTCTGTATGTAAGTGTCTATGTAAGTGTCTGTATGTAAGTGTCTGTATGTAAGTGTCTCAGTGTCTGTATGTAAGTGTCTGTATGTAAGCGTCTGTATGTAAGTGTCTATGTAAGTGTCTCAGTGTCTTTATGTAAGTGTCTGTATGTAAGTGTCTCAGTGTCTGTATGTAAGTGTCTCAGTGTCTGTATGTAAGTGTCTGTATGTAAGTGTCTCAGTGTCTGTATGTAAGTGTCTGTATGTAAGTGTCTGTATGTAAGTGTCTGTATGTAAGTGTCTCAGTGTCTGTATGTAAGTGTCTTTATGTAAGAGTCTGTATGTAAGTGTCTGTATGTAAGTGTCTAAGTGTGTGTATGTAAGGGTCTGTATGTAAGTGTCTGTATGTAAGTGTCTGTATGTAAGTGTCTGTATGTAAGTGTTTGTATGTAAGTGTCTGTATGTAAGTGTCTCAGTGTCTGTTTGTGTCAGTATGTAAGTGTCTGTATGTAAGTGTCTATGTAAGTGTCTGTATGTAAGTGCCTGTATGTAAGTATCTGTATGTAAGTGTCTGTATGTAAGTTTCTGTATGTAACTGTCTCTATGTAAGTATCTGTATGTAAGTGTCTGTATGTCAGTGTCACAGTGTCAGTATGTAAGTGTCTGTATGTAAGTGTCTGTATGTAAGTGTCTGTATGTAAGTTTCTGTATGTAAGTGTATGTTTGTAAGTGTCTGTATGTAAGCGTCTGTATGTAAGTGTCTCAGTGTCTGTATGTAGGTGTCTGTATGTAAGTGTCTGTATGTAAGTGTCTAAGTGTCTGTATGTAAGTGTCTCTATGTAAGCGTCTGTATGTAAGTGTCTCAGTGTCTGTATGTAAGGGTCTGTATGTAAGTGTCTCAGTGTCTGCATGTAAGTGTCTGTATGTAAGTGTCTGTATGTAAGTGTCTGTATGTAAGTGTCTCAGTGTCTGTATGTAAGTGTCTGTATGTAAGTGTCTCAGTGTCTGTATGTAAGTGTCTGTATGTAAGTGTCTGTATGTAAGTGTCTGTATGTAAATGTCTCAGTGTCTGTATGTAAGTGTATGTATGTAAGTGTCTGTATGTAAGTGTCTGTATGTAATTGTCTGTATGTAAGTGTCTTTATGTAAGAGTCTGTATGTAAGGGTCTGTATGTAAGTGTCTAAGTGTCTGTATGTAAGTGTCTTTATGTAAGAGTCTGTATGTAAGTGTCTGTATGTAAGTGTCTAAGTGTGTGTATGTAAGGGTCTGTATGTAAGTGTCTGTATGTAAGTGTCTGTATGTAAGTGTCTGTATGTAAGTGTTTGTATGTAAGTGTCTGTATGTAAGTGTCTCAGTGTCTGTTTGTGTCAGTATGTAAGTGTCTGTATGTAAGTGTCTATGTAAGTGTCTGTATGTAAGTGCCTGTATGTAAGTGTCTGTATGTAAGTGTCTGTATGTAAGTGTGTGTATGTAAGTGTCTGTATGTAAGTGTCTCAGTATCTGTATGTAAATGTCTTTATGTAAGTGTCTGTATGTAAGTGTCTGTATGTAAGTGTCTGTATGTTAAGTGTTTGTATGTAAGTGTCTGTATGTGAATATCTCAGTGTCTGTATGTAAGTGTCTGTATGTAAGTGTCTGTATGTAAGTGTCTCAGTATCTGTATGTAAATGTCTTTATGTAAGTGTCTGTATGTAAGTGTCTGTATGTAAGTGTCTGTATGTTAAGTGTTTGTATGTAAGTGTCTGTATGTTAATATCTCAGTGTCTGTATGTAAGTGTCTGTATGTAAGTGTCTGTATGTAAGTGTCTCAGTGTCTGTATGTAAGTGTCTGTATGTAAGTGTCTGTATGTAAGTGTCTGTATGTAAGTGTCTGTATGTTAAGTGTCTGTATGTAAGTGTCTGTATGTAAGTATCTCAGTGTCTGTATGTAAGTTTCTGTATGTAAGTGTCTGTATGTAAGTGTCTTTATGTAAGAGTCTGTATGTAAGTGTCTGTATGTAAGTGTCTGTATGTTAAGTGTTTGTATGTAAGTGTCTGTATGTGAATATCTCAGTGTCTGTATGTAAGTGTCTGTATGTAAGTGTCTGTATGTAAGTGTCTCAGTGTCTGTATGTAAGTGTCTGTATGTAAGTGTCTGTATGTAAGTGTCTGTATGTAAGTGTCTGTATGTTAAGTGTCTGTATGTAAGTGTCTGTATGTAAGTATCTCAGTGTCTGTATGTAAGTTTCTGTATGTAAGTGTCTGTATGTAAGTGTCTCAGTGTCTGTATGTAAGTCTCTGTATGTAAGTTTCTGTATATAAGTATCTGTATGTAAATGTCTGTGTGTAAGTGACTGTATGTAAGTGTCTTAGTGTCTGTATGTAAGTGTCTGTATGTAAGTGTCTGTATGTAAGTGGCTGTATGTAAGTGTCTGTAAGTGTCTGTATGTAAGTATCTGTATGTAAGTGTCTGTATGTAAGTTTCTGTATGTAAGTGTATGTTTGTAAGTGTCTGTATGTAAGTGTCTGTATGTAAGTGCCTGTTTGTAAGTGTCTGTATGTAAGTGTCTGTATATAAGTGCCTGTATGTAAGTGTCTGTATGTAAGTGTCTCAGTGTCTGTATGTAAGTGTCTGTATGTAAGTGTCTCAGTGTCTGTATGTAAGTGTCTGTATGTAAGCTTCTGTATGTAAGTGTCTGTAAGTAGTGTCTCTATGTAAGTGTCTCAGTGTCTGTATGTAAGTGTCTCGGTGTCTGTATGTAAGTGTCTGTATGTAAGTGTCTGTATGTAAGTGTCTGTATGTAAATGTCTCAGTGTCTGTATGTAAGTGTATGTAAGCGTCTGTATGTAAGTGTCTATGTAAGTGTCTCAGTGTCTGTATGTAAGTGTCTGTATGTAAGTGTCTGTATGTAAGTGTCTTAGTGTCTGTATGTAAGTGTCTGTATGTAATTGTCTGTGTGTAAGTGTCTTTATGTAAGAATCTGTATGTAAGTGTCTGTATGTAAGTGTCTAAGTGTCTGTATGTAAGTGTCTTTATGTAAGAGTCTGTATGTAAGTGTCTGTACGTAAGTGTCTAAGTGTGTGTATGTAAGGGTCTGTATGTAAGTGTCTGTATGTAAGTGTCTGTATGTAAGTGTTTTTATGTAAGTGTCTGTATGTAAGTGTCTCAGTGTCTGTTTGTGTCAGTATGTAAGTGTCTGTATGTAAGTGTCTATGTAAGTGTCTGTATGTAAGTGCCTGTATGTAAGTGTCTGTATGTAAGTGTCTGTATGTAAGTGTCTGTATGTAAGTGTCTCAGTATCTGTATGTAAATGTCTTTATGTAAGTGTCTGTATGTAAGTGTCTATGTAAGTGTCTGTATGTAAGTGTCTGTATGTAAGTGTCTCAGTGTCTGTATGTAAGTGTCTGTATGTAAGCGTCTGTATGTAAGTGTCTATGTAAGTGTCTCAGTGTCTTTATGTAAGTGTCTGTATGTAAGTGTCTCAGTGTCTGTATGTAAGTGTCTCAGTGTCTGTATGTAAGTGTCTGTATGTAAGTGTCTCAGTGTCTGTATGTAAGTGTCTGTATGTAAGTGTCTGTATGTAAGTGTCTGTATGTAAGTGTCTCAGTGTCTGTATGTAAGTGTCTGTATGTAAGTGTCTCAGTGTCTGTATCTAAGTGTCTGTATGTAAGTGTCTCAGTGTCTGTATGTAAGTGTCTGTATGTAAGCGTCTGTATGTAAGTGTCTATGTAAGTGTCTCAGTGTCTGTATGTAAGTGTCTGTATGTAAGTGTCTGTATGTAAGTGTCTTAGTGTCTGTATGTAAGTGTCTGTATGTAATTGTCTGTATGTAAGTGTCTTTATGTAAGAGACTGTATGTAAGTGTCTGTATGTAAGTGTCTAAGTGTCTGTATGTAAGTGTCTTTATGTAAGAGTCTGTATGTAAGTGTCTGTATGTAAGTGTCTAAGTGTGTGTATGTAAGGGTCTGTATGTAAGTGTCTGTATGTAAGTGTCTATATGTAAGTGTCTGTATGTAAGTGTTTGTATGTAAGTGTCTGTATGTAAGTGTCTCAGTGTCTGTTTGTGTCAGTATGTAAGTGTCTGTATGTAAGTGTCTATGTAAGTGTCTGTATGTAAGTGCCTATATGTAAGTATCTGTATGTAAGTGTCTGTATGTAAGTTTCTGTATGTAACTGTCTCTATGTAAGTATCTGTATGCAAGTGTCTGTATGTCAGTGTCACAGTGTCAGTATGTAAGTGTCTGTATGTAAGTGTCTGTATGTAAGTGTCTGTATGTAAGTGTCTGTATGTAAGTGTCTCAGTGTCTGTATATAAGTGTCTGTATGTAAGCGTCTGTATGTAAGTGTCTCAGTGTCTGTATGTAGGTGTCTGTATGTAAGTGTCTGTATGTAAGTGTCTAAGTGTCTGTATGTAAGTGTCTGTATGTAAGCGTCTGTATGTAAGTGTCTCAGTGTCTGTATGTAAGTGTCTGTATGTAAGTGTCTCAGTGTCTGCATGTAAGTGTCTGTATGTAAGTGTCTGTATGTAAGTGTCTGTATGTAAGTGTCTCAGTGTCTGTATGTAAGTGTCTGTATGTAAGTGTCTCAGTGTCTGTATGTAAGTGTCTGTATGTAAGTGTCTGTATGTAAGTGTCTGTATGTAAATGTCTCAGTGTCTGTATGTAAGTGTATGTATGTAAGTGTCTGTATGTAAGTGTCTTAGTGTCTGTATGTAAGTGTATGTAATTGTCTGTATGTAAGTGTCTTTATGTAAGAGTCTGTATGTAAGTGTCTGTATGTAAGTGTCTAAGTGTCTGTATGTAAGTGTCTTTATGTAAGAGTCTGTATGTAAGTGTCTGTATGTAAGTGTCTAAGTGTGTGTATGTAAGGGTCTGTATGTAAGTGTCTGTATGTAAGTGTCTTTATGTAAGAGTCTGTATGTAAGTGTCTGTATGTAAGTGTCTAAGTGTGTGTATGTAAGGGTCTGTATGTAAGTGTCTGTATGTAAGTGTCAGTATGTAAGTGTCTGTATGTAAGTGTCTATGTAAGTGTCTGTATGTAAGTGCCTGTATGTAAGTATCTGTATGTAAGTGTCTGTATGTAAGTTTCTGTATGTAACTGTCTCTATGTAAGTATCTGTATGTAAGTGTCTGTATGTCAGTGTCACAGTGCCAGTATGTAAGTGTCTGTATGTAAGTGTCTGTATGTAAGTGTCTGTATGTAAGTGTCTGTATGTATGTGTCTCAGTGTCTGTATATAAGTGTCTGTATGTAAGCATCTGTATGTAAGTGTCTCAGTGTCTGTATGTAGGTGTCTGTATGTAAGTGTCTGTATGTAAGTGTCTAAGTGTCTGTATGTAAGTGTCTGTATGTAAGCGTCTGTATGTAAGTGTCTCAGTGTCTGTATGTAAGGGTCTGTATGTAAGTGTCTCAGTGTCTGCATGTAAGTGTCTGTATGTAAGTGTCTGTATGTAAGTGTCTGTATGTAAGTGTCTCAGTGTCTGTATGTAAGTGTCTGTATGTAAGTGTCTCAGTGTCTGTATGTAAGTGTCTGTATGTAAGTGTCTGTATGTAAGTGTCTGTATGTAAATGTCTCAGTGTCTGTATGTAAGTGTATGTATGTAAGTGTCTGTATGTAAGTGTCTGTATGTAATTGTCTGTATGTAAGTGTCTTTATGTAAGAGTCTGTATGTAAGGGTCTGTATGTAAGTGTCTAAGTGTCTGTATGTAAGTGTCTTTATGTAAGAGTCTGTATGTAAGTGTCTGTATGTAAGTGTCTAAGTGTGTGTATGTAAGGGTCTGTATGTAAGTGTCTGTATGTAAGTGTCTGTATGTAAGTGTCTGTATGTAAGTGTTTGTATGTAAGTGTCTGTATGTAAGTGTCTCAGTGTCTGTTTGTGTCAGTATGTAAGTGTCTGTATGTAAGTGTCTATGTAAGTGTCTGTATGTAAGTGCCTGTATGTAAGTGTCTGTATGTAAGTGTCTGTATGTAAGTGTGTGTATGTAAGTGTCTGTATGTAAGTGTCTCAGTATCTGTATGTAAATGTCTTTATGTAAGTGTCTGTATGTAAGTGTCTGTATGTAAGTGTCTGTATGTTAAGTGGTTGTATGTAAGTGTCTGTATGTGAATATCTCAGTGTCTGTATGTAAGTGTCTGTATGTAAGTGTCTGTATGTAAGTGTCTCAGTATCTGTATGTAAATGTCTTTATGTAAGTGTCTGTATGTAAGTGTCTGTATGTAAGTGTCTGTATGTTAAGTGTTTGTATGTAAGTGTCTGTATGTTAATATCTCAGTGTCTGTATGTAAGTGTCTGTATGTAAGTGTCTGTATGTAAGTGTCTCAGTGTCTGTATGTAAGTGTCTGTATGTAAGTGTCTGTATGTAAGTGTCTGTATGTAAGTGTCTGTATGTTAAGTGTCTGTATGTAAGTGTCTGTATGTAAGTATCTCAGTGTCTGTATGTAAGTTTCTGTATGTAAGTGTCTGTATGTAAGTGTCTTTATGTAAGAGTCTGTATGTAAGTGTCTGTATGTAAGTGTCTGCATGTTAAGTGTTTGTATGTAAGTGTCTGTATGTGAATATCTCAGTGTCTGTATGTAAGTGTCTGTATGTAAGTGTCTGTATGTAAGTGTCTCAGTGTCTGTATGTAAGTGTCTGTATGTAAGTGTCTGTATGTAAGTGTCTGTATGTAAGTGTCTGTATGTTAAGTGTCTGTATGTAAGTGTCTGTATGTAAGTATCTCAGTGTCTGTATGTAAGTTTCTGTATGTAAGTGTCTGTATGTAAGTGTCTCAGTGTCTGTATGTAAGTCTCTGTATGTAAGTTTCTGTATATAAGTATCTGTATGTAAATGTCTGTGTGTAAGTGACTGTATGTAAGTGTCTTAGTGTCTGTATGTAAGTGTCTGTATGTAAGTGTCTGTATGTAAGTGGCTGTATGTAAGTGTCTGTAAGTGTCTGTATGTAAGTATCTGTATGTAAGTGTCTGTATGTAAGTTTCTGTATGTAAGTGTCTGTATGTAAGTGTCTAAGTGTGTGTATGTAAGGGTCTGTATGTAAGTGTCTGTATGTAAGTGTCTGCATGTAAGTGTCTGTATGTAAGTGTTTGTATGTAAGTGTCTGTATGTAATTGTCTCAGTGTCTGTTTGTGTCAGTATGTAAGTGTCTGTATGTAAGTGTCTATGTATGTGTCTGTATGTAAGTGCCTGTATGTAAGTATCTGTATGTAAGTGTCTGTATGTAAGTTTCTGTATGTAACTGTCTCTATGTAAGTATCTGTATGTAAGTGTCTGTATGTCAGTGTCACAGTGTCAGTATGTAAGTGTCTGTATGTAAGTGTCTGTATGTAAGTGTCTGTATGTAAGTGTCTGTATATAAGTGTCTCAGTGTCTGTATATAAGTGTCTGTATGTAAGCGTCTGTATGTAAGTGTCTCAGTGTCTGTATGTAGGTGTCTGTATGTAAGTGTCTGTATGTAAGTGTCTAAGTGTCTGTATGTAAGTGTCTGTATGTAAGCATCTGTATGTAAGTGTCTCAGTGTCTGTTTGTAAGTGTCTGTATGTAAGTGTCTCAGTGTCTGCATGTAAGTGTCTGTATGTAAGTGTCTGTATGTAAGTGTCTGTATGTAAGTGTCTGTATGTAAGTGTCTGTATGTAAATGTCTCAGTGTCTGTATGTAAGTGTATGTATGTAAGTGTCTTATGTAAGTGTCTTAGTGTCTGTATGTAAGTGTCTGTATGTAATTGTCTGTATGTAAGTGTCTTTATGTAAGAGTCTGTATGTAAGTGTCTGTATGTAAGTGTCTAAGTGTCTGTATGTAAGTGTCTTTATGTAAGAGTCTGTATGTAAGTGTCTGTATGTAAGTGTCTAAGTGTGTGTATGTAAGGGTCTGTATGTAAGTGTCTGTATGTAAGTGTCTGTATGTAAGTGTCTGTATGTAAGTGTTTGTATGTAAGTGTCTGTATGTAAGTGTCTCAGTGTCTGTTTGTGTCAGTATGTAAGTGTCTGTATGTAAGTGTCTATGTAAGTGTCTGTATGTAAGTGCCTGTATGTAAGTATCTGTATGTAAGTGTCTGTATGTAAGTTTCTGTATGTAACTGTCTCTATGTAAGTATCTGTATGTAAGTGTCTGTATGTCAGTGTCTGTTTGTAAGTGTCTGTATGTAAGTGTCTCAGTGTCTGTATATAAGTGTCTGTATGTAAGCGTCTGTATGTAAGTGTCTCAGTGTCTGTATGTAGGTGTCTGTATGTAAGTGTCTGTATGTAAGTGTCTAAGTGTCTGTATGCAAGTGTCTGTATGTAAGCGTCTGTATGTAAGTGTCTCAGTGTCTGTATGTAAGTGTCTGTATGTAAGTGTCTCAGTGTCTGCATGTAAGTGTCTGTATGTAAGTGTCTGTATGTAAGTGTCTCAGTGTCTGTATGTAAGTGTCTGTATGTAAGTGTCTCAGTGTCTGTATGTAAGTGTCTGTATGTAAGTGTCTGTATGTAAGTGTCTGTATGTAAATGTCTCAGTGTCTGTATGTAAGTGTATGTATGTAAGTGTCTGTATATAAGTGTCTGTATGTAATTGTCTGTATGTAAGTGTCTTTATGTAAGAGTCTGTATGTAAGGGTCTGTATGTAAGTGTCTAAGTGTCTGTATGTAAGTGTCTTTATGTAAGAGTCTGTATGTAAGTGTCTGTATGTAAGTGTCTAAGTGTGTGTATGTAAGGGTCTGTATGTAAGTGTCTGTATGTAAGTGTCTGTATGTAAGTGTCTGTATGTAAGTGTTTGTATGTAAGTGTCTGTATGTAAGTGTCTCAGTGTCTGTTTGTGTCAGTATGTAAGTGTCTGTATGTAAGTGTCTATGTAAGTGTCTGTATGTAAGTGCCTGTATGTAAGTGTCTGTATGTAAGTGTCTGTATGTAAGTGTGTGTATGTAAGTGTCTGTATGTAAGTGTCTGTATGTAAGTGTCTCAGTGTCTGTATGTAAGTGTCTGTATGTAAGTGTCTGTATGTAAGTGTCTGTATGTAAGTGTCTGTATGTTAAGTGTCTGTATGTAAGTGTCTGTATGTAAGTATCTCAGTGTCTGTATGTAAGTTTCTGTATGTAAGTGTCTGTATGTAAGTGTCTTTATGTAAGAGTCTGTATTTAAGTGTCTGTATGTAAGTGTCTGTATGTAAGTGTCTCAGTGTCTGTATGTAAGTGTCTGTATGTAAGTTTCTGTATGTAAGTATCTGTATGTAAATGTCTGTGTGTAAGTGACTGTATGTAAGTGTCTTAGTGTCTGTATGTAAGTGTCTAAGTGTCTGTATGTAAGTGTCTGTATGTAAGTGTCTGTATGTAAGTGTCTCAGTGTCTGTTTGTGTCAGTATGTAAGTGTCTGTATGTAAGTGTCTATGTAAGTGTCTGTATGTAAGTGCCTGTATGTAAGTGTCTGTATGTAAGTGTCTGTATGTAAGTGTGTGTATGTAAGTGTCTGTATGTAAGTGTCTGTATGTAAGTGTCTCAGTGTCTGTATGTAAGTGTCTGTATGTAAGTGTCTGTATGTAAGTGTCTGTATGTAAGTGTCTGTATGTTAAGTGTCTGTATGTAAGTGTCTGTATGTAAGTATCTCAGTGTCTGTATGTAAGTTTCTGTATGTAAGTGTCTGTATGTAAGTGTCTTTATGTAAGAGTCTGTATTTAAGTGTCTGTATGTAAGTGTCTGTATGTTAAGTGTTTGTATGTAAGTGTCTGTATGTGAATATCTCAGTGTCTCTATGTAAGTGTCTGTATGTAAGTGTCTGTATGTAAGTGTCTCAGTGTCTGTATGTAAGTGTCTGTATGTAAGTGTCTCAGTGTCTGTATGTAAGTGTCTGTATGTAAGTTTCTGTATGTAAGTATCTGTATGTAAATGTCTGTGTGTAAGTGACTGTATGTAAGTGTCTTAGTGTCTGTATGTAAGTGTCTGTATGTAAGTGTCTGTATGTAAGTGGCTGTATGTAAGTGTCTGTAAGTGTCTGTATGTAAGTATCTGTATGTAAGTGTCTGTATGTAAGTTTCTGTATGTAAGTGTATGTTTGTAAGTGTCTGTATGTAAGTGTCTGTATGTAAGTGCCTCAGTGTCTGTATGTTAGTGTCTGTATGTAAGTTTCTCAGTGTCTGTATGTAAGTGTCTGTATGTAAGCTTCTGTATGTAATTGTCTGTAAGTAGTGTCTCTATGTAAGTGTCTCAGTGTCTGTATGTAAGTGTCTGTATGTAAGTGTCTCGGTGTCTGTATGTAAGTGTCTGTATGTAAGTGTCTATGTAAGTGTCTCAGTGTCTGTATGTAAGTGTCTGTATGTAAGTGTCTGCATGTAAGTGTCTTAGTGTCTGTATGTAAGTGTCTGTATGTAATTGTCTGTGTGTAAGTGTCTTTATGTAAGAATCTGTATGTAAGTGTCTGTATGTAAGTGTCTAAGTGTCTGTATGTAAGTGTCTTTATGTAAGAGTCTGTATGTAAGTGTCTGTACGTAAGTGTCTAAGTGTGTGTATGTAAGGGTCTGTATGTAAGTGTCTGTATGTAAGTGTCTGTATGTAAGTGTTTTTATGTAAGTGTCTGTATGTAAGTGTCTCAGTGTCTGTTTGTGTCAGTATGTAAGTGTCTGTATGTAAGTGTCTATGTAAGTGTCTGTATGTAAGTGCCTGTATGTAAGTGTCTGTATGTAAGTGTCTGTATGTAAGTGTCTGTATGTAAGTGTCTCAGTATCTGTATGTAAATGTCTTTATGTAAGTGTCTGTATGTAAGTGTCTATGTAAGTGTCTGTATGTAAGTGTCTGTATGTAAGTGTCTCAGTGTCTGTATGTAAGTGTCTGTATGTAAGCGTCTGTATGTAAGTGTCTATGTAAGTGTCTCAGTGTCTTTATGTAAGTGTCTGTATGTAAGTGTCTCAGTGTCTGTATGTAAGTGTCTCAGTGTCTGTATGTAAGTGTCTGTATGTAAGTGTCTCAGTGTCTGTATGTAAGTGTCTGTATGTAAGTGTCTGTATGTAAGTGTCTGTATGTAAGTGTCTCAGTGTCTGTATGTAAGTGTCTTTATGTAAGAGTCTGTATGTAAGTGTCTGTATGTAAGTGTCTAAGTGTGTGTATGTAAGGGTCTGTATGTAAGTGTCTGTATGTAAGTGTCTGTATGTAAGTGTCTGTATGTAAGTGTTTGTATGTAAGTGTCTGTATGTAAGTGTCTCAGTGTCTGTTTGTGTCAGTATGTAAGTGTCTGTATGTAAGTGTCTATGTAAGTGTCTGTATGTAAGTGCCTGTATGTAAGTATCTGTATGTAAGTGTCTGTATGTAAGTTTCTGTATGTAACTGTCTCTATGTAAGTATCTGTATGTAAGTGTCTGTATGTCAGTGTCACAGTGTCAGTATGTAAGTGTCTGTATGTAAGTGTCTGTATGTAAGTGTCTGTATGTAAGTTTCTGTATGTAAGTGTATGTTTGTAAGTGTCTGTATGTAAGCGTCTGTATGTAAGTGTCTCAGTGTCTGTATGTAGGTGTCTGTATGTAAGTGTCTGTATGTAAGTGTCTAAGTGTCTGTATGTAAGTGTCTCTATGTAAGCGTCTGTATGTAAGTGTCTCAGTGTCTGTATGTAAGGGTCTGTATGTAAGTGTCTCAGTGTCTGCATGTAAGTGTCTGTATGTAAGTGTCTGTATGTAAGTGTCTGTATGTAAGTGTCTCAGTGTCTGTATGTAAGTGTCTGTATGTAAGTGTCTCAGTGTCTGTATGTAAGTGTCTGTATGTAAGTGTCTGTATGTAAGTGTCTGTATGTAAATGTCTCAGTGTCTGTATGTAAGTGTATGTATGTAAGTGTCTGTATGTAAGTGTCTGTATGTAATTGTCTGTATGTAAGTGTCTTTATGTAAGAGTCTGTATGTAAGGGTCTGTATGTAAGTGTCTAAGTGTCTGTATGTAAGTGTCTTTATGTAAGAGTCTGTATGTAAGTGTCTGTATGTAAGTGTCTAAGTGTGTGTATGTAAGGGTCTGTATGTAAGTGTCTGTATGTAAGTGTCTGTATGTAAGTGTCTGTATGTAAGTGTTTGTATGTAAGTGTCTGTATGTAAGTGTCTCAGTGTATGTTTGTGTTAGTATGTAAGTGTCTGTATGTAAGTGTCTATGTAAGTGTCTGTATGTAAGTGCCTGTATGTAAGTGTCTGTATGTAAGTGTCTGTATGTAAGTGTGTGTATGTAAGTGTCTGTATGTAAGTGTCTCAGTATCTGTATGTAAATGTCTTTATGTAAGTGTCTGTATGTAAGTGTCTGTATGTAAGTGTCTGTATGTTAAGTGTTTGTATGTAAGTGTCTGTATGTGAATATCTCAGTGTCTGTATGTAAGTGTCTGTATGTAAGTGTCTGTATGTAAGTGTCTCAGTATCTGTATGTAAATGTCTTTATGTAAGTGTCTGTATGTAAGTGTCTGTATGTAAGTGTCTGTATGTTAAGTGTTTGTATGTAAGTGTCTGTATGTTAATATCTCAGTGTCTGTATGTACGTGTCTGTATGTAAGTGTCTGTATGTAAGTGTCTCAGTGTCTGTATGTAAGTGTCTGTATGTAAGTGTCTGTATGTAAGTGTCTGTATGTAAGTGTCTGTATGTTAAGTGTCTGTATGTAAGTGTCTGTATGTAAGTATCTCAGTGTCTGTATGTAAGTTTCTGTATGTAAGTGTCTGTATGTAAGTGTCTTTATGTAAGAGTCTGTATGTAAGTGTCTGTATGTAAGTGTCTGTATGTTAAGTGTTTGTATGTAAGTGTCTGTATGTGAATATCTCAGTGTCTGTATGTAAGTGTCTGTATGTAAGTGTCTGTATGTAAGTGTCTCAGTGTCTGTATGTAAGTGTCTGTATGTAAGTGTCTGTATGTAAGTGTCTGTATGTAAGTGTCTGTATGTTAAGTGTCTGTATGTAAGTGTCTGTATGTAAGTATCTCAGTGTCTGTATGTAAGTTTCTGTATGTAAGTGTCTGTATGTAAGTGTCTCAGTGTCTGTATGTAAGTCTCTGTATGTAAGTTTCTGTATATAAGTATCTGTATGTAAATGTCTGTGTGTAAGTGACTGTATGTAAGTGTCTTAGTGTCTGTATGTAAGTGTCTGTATGTAAGTGTCTGTATGTAAGTGGCTGTATGTAAGTGTCTGTAAGTGTCTGTATGTAAGTATCTGTATGTAAGTGTCTGTATGTAAGTTTCTGTATGTAAGTGTATGTTTGTAAGTGTCTGTATGTAAGTGTCTGTATGTAAGTGCCTGTTTGTAAGTGTCTGTATGTAAGTGTCTGTATATAAGTGCCTGTATGTAAGTGTCTGTATGTAAGTGTCTAAGTGTGTGTATGTAAGGGTCTGTATGTAAGTGTCTGTATGTAAGTGTCTGTATGTAAGTGTCTGTATGTAAGTGTTTGTATGTAAGTGTCTGTATGTAATTGTCTCAGTGTCTGTTTGTGTCAGTATGTAAGTGTCTGTATGTAAGTGTCTATGTATGTGTCTGTATGTAAGTGCCTGTATGTAAGTATCTGTATGTAAGTGTCTGTATGTAAGTGTCTGTATGTAAGTGTCTGTATGTAAGTGTCTAAGTGTGTGTATGTAAGGGTCTGTATGTAAGTGTCTGTATGTAAGTGTCTGTATGTAAGTGTCTGTATGTAAGTGTTTGTATGTAAGTGTCTGTATGTAAGTGTCTCAGTGTCTGTTTGTGTCAGTATGTAAGTGTCTGTATGTAAGTGTCTATGTAAGTGTCTGTATGTAAGTGCCTGTATGTAAGTATCTGTATGTAAGTGTCTGTATGTAAGTTTCTGTATGTAACTGTCTCTATGTAAGTATCTGTATGTAAGTGTCTGTATGTCAGTGTCTGTTTGTAAGTGTCTGTATGTAAGTGTCTCAGTGTCTGTATATAAGTGTCTGTATGTAAGCGTCTGTATGTAAGTGTCTCAGTGTCTGTATGTAGGTGTCTGTATGTAAGTGTCTGTATGTAAGTGTCTAAGTGTCTGTATGCAAGTGTCTGTATGTAAGCGTCTGTATGTAAGTGTCTCAGTGTCTGTATGTAAGTGTCTGTATGTAAGTGTCTCAGTGTCTGCATGTAAGTGTCTGTATGTAAGTGTCTGTATGTAAGTGTCTCAGTGTCTGTATGTAAGTGTCTGTATGTAAGTGTCTCAGTGTCTGTATGTAAGTGTCTGTATGTAAGTGTCTGTATGTAAGTGTCTGTATGTAAATGTCTCAGTGTCTGTATGTAAGTGTATGTATGTAAGTGTCTGTATGTAAGTGTCTGTATGTAAGTGTCTCAGTGTCTGTATATAAGTGTCTGTATGTAAGTGTCTGTATGTAAGTGGCTGTATGTAAGTGTCTGTAAGTGTCTGTATGTAAGTATCTGTATGTAAGTGTCTGTATGTAAGTTTCTGTATGTAAGTGTATGTTTGTAAGTGTCTGTATGTAAGTGTCTGTATGTAAGTGCCTGTTTGTAAGTGTCTGTATGTAAGTGTCTGTATATAAGTGCCTGTATGTAAGTGTCTGTATGTAAGTGTCTAAGTGTGTGTATGTAAGGGTCTGTATGTAAGTGTCTGTATGTAAGTGTCTGTATGTAAGTGTCTGTATGTAAGTGTTTGTATGTAAGTGTCTGTATGTAATTGTCTCAGTGTCTGTTTGTGTCAGTATGTAAGTGTCTGTATGTAAGTGTCTATGTATGTGTCTGTATGTAAGTGCCTGTATGTAAGTATCTGTATGTAAGTGTCTGTATGTAAGTTTCTGTATGTAACTGTCTCTATGTAAGTATCTGTATGTAAGTGTCTGTATGTCAGTGTCACAGTGTCAGTATGTAAGTGTCTGTATGTAAGTGTCTGTATGTAAGTGTCTGTATGTAAGTGTCTGTATATAAGTGTCTCAGTGTCTGTATATAAGTGTCTGTATGTAAGCGTCTGTATGTAAGTGTCTCAGTGTCTGTATGTAGGTGTCTGTATGTAAGTGTCTGTATGTAAGTGTCTAAGTGTCTGTATGTAAGTGTCTGTATGTAAGCATCTGTATGTAAGTGTCTCAGTGTCTGTTTGTAAGTGTCTGTATGTAAGTGTCTCAGTGTCTGCATGTAAGTGTCTGTATGTAAGTGTCTGTATGTAAGTGTCTGTATGTAAGTGTCTGTATGTAAGTGTCTGTATGTAAATGTCTCAGTGTCTGTATGTAAGTGTATGTATGTAAGTGTCTTATGTAAGTGTCTTAGTGTCTGTATGTAAGTGTCTGTATGTAATTGTCTGTATGTAAGTGTCTTTATGTAAGAGTCTGTATGTAAGTGTCTGTATGTAAGTGTCTAAGTGTCTGTATGTAAGTGTCTTTATGTAAGAGTCTGTATGTAAGTGTCTGTATGTAAGTGTCTAAGTGTGTGTATGTAAGGGTCTGTATGTAAGTGTCTGTATGTAAGTGTCTGTATGTAAGTGTCTGTATGTAAGTGTTTGTATGTAAGTGTCTGTATGTAAGTGTCTCAGTGTCTGTTTGTGTCAGTATGTAAGTGTCTGTATGTAAGTGTCTATGTAAGTGTCTGTATGTAAGTGCCTGTATGTAAGTATCTGTATGTAAGTGTCTGTATGTAAGTTTCTGTATGTAACTGTCTCTATGTAAGTATCTGTATGTAAGTGTCTGTATGTCAGTGTCTGTTTGTAAGTGTCTGTATGTAAGTGTCTCAGTGTCTGTATATAAGTGTCTGTATGTAAGCGTCTGTATGTAAGTGTCTCAGTGTCTGTATGTAGGTGTCTGTATGTAAGTGTCTGTATGTAAGTGTCTAAGTGTCTGTATGCAAGTGTCTGTATGTAAGCGTCTGTATGTAAGTGTCTCAGTGTCTGTATGTAAGTGTCTGTATGTAAGTGTCTCAGTGTCTGCATGTAAGTGTCTGTATGTAAGTGTCTGTATGTAAGTGTCTCAGTGTCTGTATGTAAGTGTCTGTATGTAAGTGTCTCAGTGTCTGTATGTAAGTGTCTGTATGTAAGTGTCTGTATGTAAGTGTCTGTATGTAAATGTCTCAGTGTCTGTATGTAAGTGTATGTATGTAAGTGTCTGTATATAAGTGTCTGTATGTAATTGTCTGTATGTAAGTGTCTTTATGTAAGAGTCTGTATGTAAGGGTCTGTATGTAAGTGTCTAAGTGTCTGTATGTAAGTGTCTTTATGTAAGAGTCTGTATGTAAGTGTCTGTATGTAAGTGTCTAAGTGTGTGTATGTAAGGGTCTGTATGTAAGTGTCTGTATGTAAGTGTCTGTATGTAAGTGTCTGTATGTAAGTGTTTGTATGTAAGTGTCTGTATGTAAGTGTCTCAGTGTCTGTTTGTGTCTGTATGTAAGTGTCTGTATGTAAGTGTCTATGTAAGTGTCTGTATGTAAGTGCCTGTATGTAAGTGTCTGTATGTAAGTGTCTGTATGTAAGTGTGTGTATGTAAGTGTCTGTATGTAAGTGTCTGTATGTAAGTGTCTCAGTGTCTGTATGTAAGTGTCTGTATGTAAGTGTCTGTATGTAAGTGTCTGTATGTAAGTGTCTGTATGTTAAGTGTCTGTATGTAAGCGTCTGTATGTAAGTGTCTCAGTGTCTGTATGTAGGTGTCTGTATGTAAGTGTCTGTATGTAAGTGTCTAAGTGTCTGTATGTAAGTGTCTCTATGTAAGCGTCTGTATGTAAGTGTCTCAGTGTCTGTATGTAAGGGTCTGTATGTAAGTGTCTCAGTGTCTGCATGTAAGTGTCTGTATGTAAGTGTCTGTATGTAAGTGTCTGTATGTAAGTGTCTCAGTGTCTGTATGTAAGTGTCTGTATGTAAGTGTCTCAGTGTCTGTATGTAAGTGTCTGTATGTAAGTGTCTGTATGTAAGTGTCTGTATGTAAATGTCTCAGTGTCTGTATGTAAGTGTATGTATGTAAGTGTCTGTATGTAAGTGTCTGTATGTAATTGTCTGTATGTAAGTGTCTTTATGTAAGAGTCTGTATGTAAGGGTCTGTATGTAAGTGTCTAAGTGTCTGTATGTAAGTGTCTTTATGTAAGAGTCTGTATGTAAGTGTCTGTATGTAAGTGTCTAAGTGTGTGTATGTAAGGGTCTGTATGTAAGTGTCTGTATGTAAGTGTCTGTATGTAAGTGTCTGTATGTAAGTGTTTGTATGTAAGTGTCTGTATGTAAGTGTCTCAGTGTCTGTTTGTGTCAGTATGTAAGTGTCTGTATGTAAGTGTCTATGTAAGTGTTTGTATGTAAGTGCCTGTATGTAAGTGTCTGTATGTAAGTGGCTGTATGTAAGTGTCTCAGTGTCTGTATGTAAGTGTCTGTATGTAAGTGTCTCAGTGTCTGTATGTAAGTGTCTGTATGTAAGTGTCTGTATGTAAGTGTCTGTATGTAAATGTCTCAGTGTCTGTATGTAAGTGTATGTATGTAAGTGTCTGTATGTAAGTGTCTGTATGTAATTGTCTGTATGTAAGTGTCTTTATGTAAGAGTCTGTATGTAAGGGTCTGTATGTAAGTGTCTAAGTGTCTGTATGTAAGTGTCTTTATGTAAGAGTCTGTATGTAAGTGTCTGTATGTAAGTGTCTAAGTGTGTGTATGTAAGGGTCTGTATGTAAGTGTCTGTATGTAAGTGTCTGTATGTAAGTGTTTGTATGTAAGTGTCTGTATGTAAGTGTCTCAGTGTCTGTTTGTGTCAGTATGTAAGTGTCTGTATGTAAGTGTCTATGTAAGTGTCTGTATGTAAGTGCCTGTATGTAAGTGTCTGTATGTAAGTGTCTGTATGTAAGTGTGTGTATGTAAGTGTCTGTATGTAAGTGTCTGTATGTAAGTGTCTCAGTATCTGTATGTAAATGTCTTTATGTAAGTGTCTGTATGTAAGTGTCTGTATGTAAGTGTCTGTATGTTAAGTGTTTGTATGTAAGTGTCTGTATGTGAATATCTCAGTGTCTGTATGTAAGTGTCTGTATGTAAGTGTCTGTATGTAAGTGTCTCAGTGTCTGTATGTAAGTGTCTGTATGTAAGTGTCTGTATGTAAGTGTCTGTATGTAAGTGTCTGTATGTTAAGTGTCTGTATGTAAGTGTCTGTATGTAAGTATCTCAGTGTCTGTATGTAAGTTTCTGTATGTAAGTGTCTGTATGTAAGTGTCTTTATGTAAGAGTCTGTATGTAAGTGTCTGTATGTAAGTGTCTGTATGTTAAGTGTTTGTATGTAAGTGTCTGTATGTGAATATCTCAGTGTCTGTATGTAAGTGTCTGTATGTAAGTGTCTGTATGTAAGTGTCTCAGTGTCTGTATGTAAGTGTCTGTATGTAAGTGTCTGTATGTAAGTGTCTGTATGTTAAGTGTCTGTATGTAAGTGTCTGTATGTAAGTATCTCAGTGTCTGTATGTAAGTTTCTGTATGTAAGTGTCTGTATGTAAGTGTCTCAGTGTCTGTATGTAAGTGTCTGTATGTAAGTTTCTGTATGTAAGTATCTGTATGTAAATGTCTGTGTGTAAGTGACTGTATGTAAGTGTCTTAGTGTCTGTATGTAAGTGTCTGTATGTAAGTGTCTGTATGTAAGTGTCTGTAAGTGTCTGTATGTAAGTATCTGTATGTAAGTGTCTGTATGTAAGTTTCTGTATGTAAGTGTATGTTTGTAAGTGTCTGTATGTAAGTGTCTGTATGTAAGTGCCTGTTTGTAAGTGTCTGTATGTAAGTGTCTGTATATAAGTGCCTGTATGTAAGTGTCTGTATGTAAGTGTCTCAGTGTCTGTATGTAAGTGTCTGTATGTAAGTGTCTCAGTGTCTGTATGTAAGTGTCTGTATGTAAGCTTCTGTATGTAAGTGTCTGTAAGTAGTGTCTCTATGTAAGTGTCTCAGTGTCTGTATGTAAGTGTCTGTATGTAAGTGTCTCGGTGTCTGTATGTAAGTGTCTGTATGTAAGTGTCTGTATGTAAGTGTCTGTATGTAAATGTCTCAGTGTCTGTATGTAAGTGTATGTAAGCGTCTGTATGTAAGTGTCTATGTAAGTGTCTCAGTGTCTGTATGTAAGTGTCTGTATGTAAGTGTCTGTATGTAAGTGTCTTAGTGTCTGTATGTAAGTGTCTGTATGTAATTGTCTGTGTGTAAGTGTCTTTATGTAAGAGTCTGTATGTAAGTGTCTGTATGTAAGTGTCTTAGTGTCTGTATGTAAGTGTCTTTATGTAAGAGTCCGTATGTAAGTGTCTGTACGTAAGTGTCTAAGTGTGTGTATGTAAGGGTCTGTATGTAAGTGTCTGTATGTAAGTGTCTGTATGTAAGTGTTTTTATGTAAGTGTCTGTATGTAAGTGTCTCAGTGTCTGTTTGTTTCAGTATGTAAGTGTCTGTATGTAAGTGTCTATGTAAGTGTCTGTATGTAAGTGCCTGTATGTAAGTGCCTGTATGTAAGTATCTGTATGTAAGTGTCTGTATGTAAGTTTCTGTATGTAACTGTCTCTATGTAAGTATCTGTATGTAAGTGTCTGTATGTCAGTGTCACAGTGTCAGTATGTAAGTGTCTGTATGTAAGTGTCTGTATGTAAGTGTCTGTATGTAAGTTTCTGTATGTAAGTGTATGTTTGTAAGTGTCTGTATGTAAGCGTCTGTATGTAAGTGTCTCAGTGTCTGTATGTAGGTGTCTGTATGTAAGTGTCTGTATGTAAGTGTCTAAGTGTCTGTATGTAAGTGTCTCTATGTAAGCGTCTGTATGTAAGTGTCTCAGTGTCTGTATGTAAGGGTCTGTATGTAAGTGTCTCAGTGTCTGCATGTAAGTGTCTGTATGTAAGTGTCTGTATGTAAGTGTCTGTATGTAAGTGTCTCAGTGTCTGTATGTAAGTGTCTGTATGTAAGTGTCTCAGTGTCTGTATGTAAGTGTCTGTATGTAAGTGTCTGTATGTAAGTGTCTGTATGTAAATGTCTCAGTGTCTGTATGTAAGTGTATGTATGTAAGTGTCTGTATGTAAGTGTCTGTATGTAATTGTCTGTATGTAAGTGTCTTTATGTAAGAGTCTGTATGTAAGGGTCTGTATGTAAGTGTCTAAGTGTCTGTATGTAAGTGTCTTTATGTAAGAGTCTGTATGTAAGTGTCTGTATGTAAGTGTCTAAGTGTGTGTATGTAAGGGTCTGTATGTAAGTGTCTGTATGTAAGTGTCTGTATGTAAGTGTCTGTATGTAAGTGTTTGTATGTAAGTGTCTGTATGTAAGTGTCTCAGTGTCTGTTTGTGTCAGTATGTAAGTGTCTGTATGTAAGTGTCTATGTAAGTGTCTGTATGTAAGTGCCTGTATGTAAGTGTCTGTATGTAAGTGTCTGTATGTAAGTGTGTGTATGTAAGTGTCTGTATGTAAGTGTCTCAGTATCTGTATGTAAATGTCTTTATGTAAGTGTCTGTATGTAAGTGTCTGTATGTAAGTGTCTGTATGTTAAGTGTTTGTATGTAAGTGTCTGTATGTGAATATCTCAGTGTCTGTATGTAAGTGTCTGTATGTAAGTGTCTGTATGTAAGTGTCTCAGTATCTGTATGTAAATGTCTTTATGTAAGTGTCTGTATGTAAGTGTCTGTATGTAAGTGTCTGTATGTTAAGTGTTTGTATGTAAGTGTCTGTATGTTAATATCTCAGTGTCTGTATGTAAGTGTCTGTATGTAAGTGTCTGTATGTAAGTGTCTCAGTGTCTGTATGTAAGTGTCTGTATGTAAGTGTCTGTATGTAAGTGTCTGTATGTAAGTGTCTGTATGTTAAGTGTCTGTATGTAAGTGTCTGTATGTAAGTATCTCAGTGTCTGTATGTAAGTTTCTGTATGTAAGTGTCTGTATGTAAGTGTCTTTATGTAAGAGTCTGTATGTAAGTGTCTGTATGTAAGTGTCTGTATGTTAAGTGTTTGTATGTAAGTGTCTGTATGTGAATATCTCAGTGTCTGTATGTAAGTGTCTGTATGTAAGTGTCTGTATGTAAGTGTCTCAGTGTCTGTATGTAAGTGTCTGTATGTAAGTGTCTGTATGTAAGTGTCTGTATGTAAGTGTCTGTATGTTAAGTGTCTGTATGTAAGTGTCTGTATGTAAGTATCTCAGTGTCTGTATGTAAGTTTCTGTATGTAAGTGTCTGTATGTAAGTGTCTCAGTGTCTGTATGTAAGTCTCTGTATGTAAGTTTCTGTATATAAGTATCTGTATGTAAATGTCTGTGTGTAAGTGACTGTATGTAAGTGTCTTAGTGTCTGTATGTAAGTGTCTGTATGTAAGTGTCTGTATGTAAGTGGCTGTATGTAAGTGTCTGTAAGTGTCTGTATGTAAGTATCTGTATGTAAGTGTCTGTATGTAAGTTTCTGTATGTAAGTGTATGTTTGTAAGTGTCTGTATGTAAGTGTCTGTATGTAAGTGCCTGTTTGTAAGTGTCTGTATGTAAGTGTCTGTATATAAGTGCCTGTATGTAAGTGTCTGTATGTAAGTGTCTCAGTGTCTGTATGTAAGTGTCTGTATGTAAGTGTCTCAGTGTCTGTATGTAAGTGTCTGTATGTAAGCTTCTGTATGTAAGTGTCTGTAAGTAGTGTCTCTATGTAAGTGTCTCAGTGTCTGTATGTAAGTGTCTGTATGTAAGTGTCTCGGTGTCTGTATGTAAGTGTCTGTATGTAAGTGTCTGTATGTAAGTGTCTGTATGTAAATGTCTCAGTGTCTGTATGTAAGTGTATGTAAGCGTCTGTATGTAAGTGTCTATGTAAGTGTCTCAGTGTCTGTATGTAAGTGTCTGTATGTAAGTGTCTGTATGTAAGTGTCTTAGTGTCTGTATGTAATTGTCTGTGTGTAAGTGTCTTTATGTAAGAATCTGTATGTAAGTGTCTGTATGTAAGTGTCTAAGTGTCTGTATGTAAGTGTCTTTATGTAAGAGTCTGTATGTAAGTGTCTGTACGTAAGTGTCTAAGTGTGTGTATGTAAGGGTCTGTATGTAAGTGTCTGTATGTAAGTGTCTGTATGTAAGTGTTTTTATGTAAGTGTCTGTATGTAAGTGTCTCAGTGTCTGTTTGTGTCAGTATGTAAGTGTCTGTATGTAAGTGTCTATGTAAGTGTCTGTATGTAAGTGCCTGTATGTAAGTGTCTGTATGTAAGTGCTGTATGTAAGTGTCTGTATGTAAGTGTCTCAGTATCTGTATGTAAATGTCTTTATGTAAGTGTCTGTATGTAAGTGTCTATGTAAGTGTCTGTATGTAAGTGTCTGTATGTAAGTGTCTCAGTGTCTGTATGTAAGTGTCTGTATGTAAGCGTCTGTATGTAAGTGTCTATGTAAGTGTCTCAGTGTCTTTATGTAAGTGTCTGTATGTAAGTGTCTCAGTGTCTGTATGTAAGTGTCTCAGTGTCTGTATGTAAGTGTCTGTATGTAAGTGTCTCAGTGTCTGTATGTAAGTGTCTGTATGTAAGTGTCTGTATGTAAGTGTCTGTATGTAAGTGTCTCAGTGTCTGTATGTAAGTGTCTGTATGTAAGTGTCTCAGTGTCTGTATCTAAGTGTCTGTATGTAAGTGTCTCAGTGTCTGTATGTAAGTGTCTGTATGTAAGCGTCTGTATGTAAGTGTCTATGTAAGTGTCTCAGTGTCTGTATGTAAGTGTCTGTATGTAAGTGTCTGTATGTAAGTGTCTTAGTGTCTGTATGTAAGTGTCTGTATGTAATTGTCTGTATGTAAGTGTCTTTATGTAAGAGACTGTATGTAAGTGTCTGTATGTAAGTGTCTAAGTGTCTGTATGTAAGTGTCTTTATGTAAGAGTCTGTATGTAAGTGTCTGTATGTAAGTGTCTAAGTGTGTGTATGTAAGGGTCTGTATGTAAGTGTCTGTATGTAAGTGTCTATATGTAAGTGTCTGTATGTAAGTGTTTGTATGTAAGTGTCTGTATGTAAGTGTCTCAGTGTCTGTTTGTGTCAGTATGTAAGTGTCTGTATGTAAGTGTCTATGTAAGTGTCTGTATGTAAGTGCCTATATGTAAGTATCTGTATGTAAGTGTCTGTATGTAAGTTTCTGTATGTAACTGTCTCTATGTAAGTATCTGTATGCAAGTGTCTGTATGTCAGTGTCACAGTGTCAGTATGTAAGTGTCTGTATGTAAGTGTCTGTATGTAAGTGTCTGTATGTAAGTGTCTGTATGTAAGTGTCTCAGTGTCTGTATATAAGTGTCTGTATGTAAGCGTCTGTATGTAAGTGTCTCAGTGTCTGTATGTAGGTGTCTGTATGTAAGTGTCTGTATGTAAGTGTCTAAGTGTCTGTATGTAAGTGTCTGTATGTAAGCGTCTGTATGTAAGTGTCTCAGTGTCTGTATGTAAGTGTCTGTATGTAAGTGTCTCAGTGTCTGCATGTAAGTGTCTGTATGTAAGTGTCTGTATGTAAGTGTCTGTATGTAAGTGTCTCAGTGTCTGTATGTAAGTGTCTGTATGTAAGTGTCTCAGTGTCTGTATGTAAGTGTCTGTATGTAAGTGTCTGTATGTTATTTTCTGTATGTAAATGTCTCAGTGTCTGTATGTAAGTGTATGTATGTAAGTGTCTGTATGTAAGTGTCTTAGTGTCTGTATGTAAGTGTCTGTATGTAATTGTCTGTATGTAAGTGTCTTTATGTAAGAGTCTGTATGTAAGTGTCTGTATGTAAGTGTCTAAGTGTCTGTATGTAAGTGTCTTTATGTAAGAGTCTGTATGTAAGTGTCTGTATGTAAGTGTCTAAGTGTGTGTATGTAAGGGTCTGTATGTAAGTGTCTGTATGTAAGTGTCTGTATGTAAGTGTCTGTATGTAAGTGTTTGTATGTAAGTGTCTGTATGTAAGTGTCTCAGTGTCTGTTTGTGTCAGTATGTAAGTGTCTGTATGTAAGTGTCTATGTAAGTGTCTGTATGTAAGTGCCTGTATGTAAGTATCTGTATGTAAGTGTCTGTATGTAAGTTTCTGTATGTAACTGTCTCTATGTAAGTATCTGTATGTAAGTGTCTGTATGTCAGTGTCACAGTGCCAGTATGTAAGTGTCTGTATGTAAGTGTCTGTATGTAAGTGTCTGTATGTAAGTGTCTGTATGTATGTGTCTCAGTGTCTGTATATAAGTGTCTGTATGTAAGCATCTGTATGTAAGTGTCTCAGTGTCTGTATGTAGGTGTCTGTATGTAAGTGTCTGTATGTAAGTGTCTAAGTGTCTGTATGTAAGTGTCTGTATGTAAGCGTCTGTATGTAAGTGTCTCAGTGTCTGTATGTAAGGGTCTGTATGTAAGTGTCTCAGTGTCTGCATGTAAGTGTCTGTATGTAAGTGTCTGTATGTAAGTGTCTGTATGTAAGTGTCTCAGTGTCTGTATGTAAGTGTCTGTATGTAAGTGTCTCAGTGTCTGTATGTAAGTGTCTGTATGTAAGTGTCTGTATGTAAGTGTCTGTATGTAAATGTCTCAGTGTCTGTATGTAAGTGTATGTATGTAAGTGTCTGTATGTAAGTGTCTGTATGTAATTGTCTGTATGTAAGTGTCTTTATGTAAGAGTCTGTATGTAAGGGTCTGTATGTAAGTGTCTAAGTGTCTGTATGTAAGTGTCTTTATGTAAGAGTCTGTATGTAAGTGTCTGTATGTAAGTGTCTAAGTGTGTGTATGTAAGGGTCTGTATGTAAGTGTCTGTATGTAAGTGTCTGTATGTAAGTGTTTGTATGTAAGTGTCTGTATGTAAGTGTCTCAGTGTCTGTTTGTGTCAGTATGTAAGTGTCTGTATGTAAGTGTCTATGTAAGTGTCTGTATGTAAGTGCCTGTATGTAAGTGTCTGTATGTAAGTGTCTGTATGTAAGTGTGTGTATGTAAGTGTCTGTATGTAAGTGTCTGTATGTAAGTGTCTCAGTATCTGTATGTAAATGTCTTTATGTAAGTGTCTGTATGTAAGTGTCTGTATGTAAGTGTCTGTATGTTAAGTGTTTGTATGTAAGTGTCTGTATGTGAATATCTCAGTGTCTGTATGTAAGTGTCTGTATGTAAGTGTCTGTATGTAAGTGTCTCAGTGTCTGTATGTAAGTGTCTGTATGTAAGTGTCTGTATGTAAGTGTCTGTATGTAAGTGTCTGTATGTTAAGTGTCTGTATGTAAGTGTCTGTATGTAAGTATCTCAGTGTCTGTATGTAAGTTTCTGTATGTAAGTGTCTGTATGTAAGTGTCTTTATGTAAGAGTCTGTATGTAAGTGTCTGTATGTAAGTGTCTGTATGTTAAGTGTTTGTATGTAAGTGTCTGTATGTGAATATCTCAGTGTCTGTATGTAAGTGTCTGTATGTAAGTGTCTGTATGTAAGTGTCTCAGTGTCTGTATGTAAGTGTCTGTATGTAAGTGTCTGTATGTAAGTGTCTGTATGTTAAGTGTCTGTATGTAAGTGTCTGTATGTAAGTATCTCAGTGTCTGTATGTAAGTTTCTGTATGTAAGTGTCTGTATGTAAGTGTCTCAGTGTCTGTATGTAAGTGTCTGTATGTAAGTTTCTGTATGTAAGTATCTGTATGTAAATGTCTGTGTGTAAGTGACTGTATGTAAGTGTCTTAGTGTCTGTATGTAAGTGTCTGTATGTAAGTGTCTGTATGTAAGTGTCTGTAAGTGTCTGTATGTAAGTATCTGTATGTAAGTGTCTGTATGTAAGTTTCTGTATGTAAGTGTATGTTTGTAAGTGTCTGTATGTAAGTGTCTGTATGTAAGTGCCTGTTTGTAAGTGTCTGTATGTAAGTGTCTGTATATAAGTGCCTGTATGTAAGTGTCTGTATGTAAGTGTCTCAGTGTCTGTATGTAAGTGTCTGTATGTAAGTGTCTCAGTGTCTGTATGTAAGTGTCTGTATGTAAGCTTCTGTATGTAAGTGTCTGTAAGTAGTGTCTCTATGTAAGTGTCTCAGTGTCTGTATGTAAGTGTCTGTATGTAAGTGTCTCGGTGTCTGTATGTAAGTGTCTGTATGTAAGTGTCTGTATGTAAGTGTCTGTATGTAAATGTCTCAGTGTCTGTATGTAAGTGTATGTAAGCGTCTGTATGTAAGTGTCTATGTAAGTGTCTCAGTGTCTGTATGTAAGTGTCTGTATGTAAGTGTCTGTATGTAAGTGTCTTAGTGTCTGTATGTAAGTGTCTGTATGTAATTGTCTGTGTGTAAGTGTCTTTATGTAAGAGTCTGTATGTAAGTGTCTGTATGTAAGTGTCTTAGTGTCTGTATGTAAGTGTCTTTATGTAAGAGTCCGTATGTAAGTGTCTGTACGTAAGTGTCTAAGTGTGTGTATGTAAGGGTCTGTATGTAAGTGTCTGTATGTAAGTGTCTGTATGTAAGTGTTTTTATGTAAGTGTCCGTATGTAAGTGTCTCAGTGTCTGTTTGTTTCAGTATGTAAGTGTCTGTATGTAAGTGTCTATGTAAGTGTCTGTATGTAAGTGCCTGTATGTAAGTGTCTGTATGTAAGTGTCTGTATGTAAGTGTCTGTATGTAAGTGTCTCAGTATCTGTATGTAAATGTATTTATGTAAGTGTCTGTATGTAAGTGTCTATGTAAGTGTCTGTATGTAAGTGTCTGTATGTAAGTGTCTCAGTGTCTGTATGTAAGTGTCTGTATGTAAGCGTCTGTATGTAAGTGTCTATGTAAGTGTCTCAGTGTCTTTATGTAAGTGTCTCTATGTAAGTGTCTCAGTGTCTGTATGTAAGTGTCTCAGTGTCTGTATGTAAGTGTCTCAGTGTCTGTATGTAAGTGTCTGTATGTAAGTGTCTGTATGTAAGTGTCTGTATGTAAGTGTCTCAGTGTCTGTATGTAAGTGTCTGTATGTAAGTGTCTCAGTGTCTGTATCTAAGTGTCTGTATGTAAGTGTCTCAGTGTCTGTATGTAAGTGTCTGTATGTAAGCGTCTGTATGTAAGTGTCTATGTAAGTGTCTCAGTGTCTGTATGTAAGTGTCTGTATGTAAGTGTCTGTATGTAAGTGTCTTAGTGTCTGTATGTAAGTGTCTGTATGTAATTGTCTGTATGTAAGTGTCTTTATGTAAGAGACTGTATGTAAGTGTCTGTATGTAAGTGTCTAAGTGTCTGTATGTAAGTGTCTTTATGTAAGAGTCTGTATGTAAGTGTCTGTATGTAATTGTCTAAGTGTGTGTATGTAAGGGTCTGTATGTAAGTGTCTGTATGTAAGTGTCTGTATGTAAGTGTTTGTATGTAAGTGTCTGTATGTAAGTGTCTCAGTGTCTGTTTGTGTCAGTATGTAAGTGTCTGTATGTAAGTGTCTATGTAAGTGTCTGTATGTAAGTGCCTGTATGTAAGTATCTGTATGTAAGTGTCTGTATGTATGTAAGTTTCTGTATGTAACTATCTCTATGTAAGTATCTGTATGTAAGTGTCTGTATGTCAGTGTCACAGTGTCAGTATGTAAGTGTCTGTATGTAAGTGTCTGTATGTAAGTGTCTGTATGTAAGTGTCTGTATGTAAGTGTCTCAGTGTCTGTATATAAGTGGCTGTATGTAAGCGTCTGTATGTAAGTGTCTCAGTGTCTGTATGTAGGTGTCTGTATGTAAGTGTCTGTATGTAACTGTCTCAGTGTCTGTATGTAAGTGTCTGTATGTAAGCGTCTGTATGTAAGTGTCTCAGTGTCTGTATGTAAGTGTCTGTATGTAAGTGTCTCAGTGTCTGCATGTAAGTGTCTGTATGTAAGTGTCTGTATGTAAGTGTCTGTATGTAAGTGTCTCAGTGTCTGTATGTAAGTGTCTGTATGTAAGTGTCTCTGTGTCTGTATGTAAGTGTGTGTATGTAAGTGTCTGTATGTAAGTGTCTATGTAAGTGTCTCAGTGTCTGTATGTAAGTGTCTGTATGTAAGTGTCTAAGTGTGTGTATGTAAGGGTCTGTATGTAAGTGTCTGTATGTAAGTGTCTGTATGTAAGTGTTTGTATGTAAGTGTCTGTATGTAAGTGTCTCAGTGTCTGTTTGTGTCAGTATGTAAGTGTCTGTATGTAAGTGTCTATGTAAGTGTCTGTATGTAAGTGCCTGTATGTAAGTGTCTGTATGTAAGTGTCTGTATGTAAGTGTGTGTATGTAAGTGTCTGTATGTAAGTGTCTGTATGTAAGTGTCTCAGTATCTGTATGTAAATGTCTTTATGTAAGTGTCTGTATGTAAGTGTCTGTATGTAAGTGTCTGTATGTTAAGTGTTTGTATGTAAGTGTCTGTATGTGAATATCTCAGTGTCTGTATGTAAGTGTCTGTATGTAAGTGTCTGTATGTAAGTGTCTCAGTGTCTGTATGTAAGTGTCTGTATGTAAGTGTCTGTATGTAAGTGTCTGTATGTAAGTGTCTGTATGTTAAGTGTCTGTATGGAAGTGTCTGTATGTAAGTATCTCAGTGTCTGTATGTAAGTTTCTGTATGTAAGTGTCTGTATGTAAGTGTCTTTATGTAAGAGTCTGTATGTAAGTGTCTGTATGTAAGTGTCTGTATGTTAAGTGTTTGTATGTAAGTGTCTGTATGTGAATATCTCAGTGTCTGTATGTAAGTGTCTGTATGTAAGTGTCTGTATGTAAGTGTCTCAGTGTCTGTATGTAAGTGTCTGTATGTAAGTGTCTGTATGTAAGTGTCTGTATGTTAAGTGTCTGTATGTAAGTGTCTGTATGTAAGTATCTCAGTGTCTGTATGTAAGTTTCTGTATGTAAGTGTCTGTATGTAAGTGTCTCAGTGTCTGTATGTAAGTGTCTGTATGTAAGTTTCTGTATGTAAGTATCTGTATGTAAATGTCTGTGTGTAAGTGACTGTATGTAAGTGTCTTAGTGTCTGTATGTAAGTGTCTGTATGTAAGTGTCTGTATGTAAGTGTCTGTAAGTGTCTGTATGTAAGTATCTGTATGTAAGTGTCTGTATGTAAGTTTCTGTATGTAAGTGTATGTTTGTAAGTGTCTGTATGTAAGTGTCTGTATGTAAGTGCCTGTTTGTAAGTGTCTGTATGTAAGTGTCTGTATATAAGTGCCTGTATGTAAGTGTCTGTATGTAAGTGTCTCAGTGTCTGTATGTAAGTGTCTGTATGTAAGTGTCTCAGTGTCTGTATGTAAGTGTCTGTATGTAAGCTTCTGTATGTAAGTGTCTGTAAGTAGTGTCTCTATGTAAGTGTCTCAGTGTCTGTATGTAAGTGTCTGTATGTAAGTGTCTCGGTGTCTGTATGTAAGTGTCTGTATGTAAGTGTCTGTATGTAAGTGTCTGTATGTAAATGTCTCAGTGTCTGTATGTAAGTGTATGTAAGCGTCTGTATGTAAGTGTCTATGTAAGTGTCTCAGTGTCTGTATGTAAGTGTCTGTATGTAAGTGTCTGTATGTAAGTGTCTTAGTGTCTGTATGTAAGTGTCTGTATGTAATTGTCTGTGTGTAAGTGTCTTTATGTAAGAGTCTGTATGTAAGTGTCTGTATGTAAGTGTCTTAGTGTCTGTATGTAAGTGTCTTTATGTAAGAGTCCGTATGTAAGTGTCTGTACGTAAGTGTCTAAGTGTGTGTATGTAAGGGTCTGTATGTAAGTGTCTGTATGTAAGTGTCTGTATGTAAGTGTTTTTATGTAAGTGTCTGTATGTAAGTGTCTCAGTGTCTGTTTGTTTCAGTATGTAAGTGTCTGTATGTAAGTGTCTATGTAAGTGTCTGTATGTAAGTGCCTGTATGTAAGTGTCTGTATGTAAGTGTCTGTATGTAAGTGTCTGTATGTAAGTGTCTCAGTATCTGTATGTAAATGTATTTATGTAAGTGTCTGTATGTAAGTGTCTATGTAAGTGTCTGTATGTAAGTGTCTGTATGTAAGTGTCTCAGTGTCTGTATGTAAGTGTCTGTATGTAAGCGTCTGTATGTAAGTGTCTATGTAAGTGTCTCAGTGTCTTTATGTAAGTGTCTCTATGTAAGTGTCTCAGTGTCTGTATGTAAGTGTCTCAGTGTCTGTATGTAAGTGTCTCAGTGTCTGTATGTAAGTGTCTGTATGTAAGTGTCTGTATGTAAGTGTCTGTATGTAAGTGTCTCAGTGTCTGTATGTAAGTGTCTGTATGTAAGTGTCTCAGTGTCTGTATCTAAGTGTCTGTATGTAAGTGTCTCAGTGTCTGTATGTAAGTGTCTGTATGTAAGTGTCTGTATGTAAGTGTCTCAGTGTCTGTATGTAAGTGTCTGTATGTAAGTGTCTGTATGTAAGTGTCTGTATGTAAGTGTCTGTATGTTAAGTGTCTGTATGGAAGTGTCTGTATGTAAGTATCTCAGTGTCTGTATGTAAGTTTCTGTATGTAAGTGTCTGTATGTAAGTGTCTTTATGTAAGAGTCTGTATGTAAGTGTCTGTATGTAAGTGTCTGTATGTTAAGTGTTTGTATGTAAGTGTCTGTATGTGAATATCTCAGTGTCTGTATGTAAGTGTCTGTATGTAAGTGTCTGTATGTAAGTGTCTCAGTGTCTGTATGTAAGTGTCTGTATGTAAGTGTCTGTATGTAAGTGTCTGTATGTTAAGTGTCTGTATGTAAGTGTCTGTATGTAAGTATCTCAGTGTCTGTATGTAAGTTTCTGTATGTAAGTGTCTGTATGTAAGTGTCTCAGTGTCTGTATGTAAGTGTCTGTATGTAAGTTTCTGTATGTAAGTATCTGTATGTAAATGTCTGTGTGTAAGTGACTGTATGTAAGTGTCTTAGTGTCTGTATGTAAGTGTCTGTATGTAAGTGTCTGTATGTAAGTGTCTGTAAGTGTCTGTATGTAAGTATCTGTATGTAAGTGTCTGTATGTAAGTTTCTGTATGTAAGTGTATGTTTGTAAGTGTCTGTATGTAAGTGTCTGTATGTAAGTGCCTGTTTGTAAGTGTCTGTATGTAAGTGTCTGTATATAAGTGCCTGTATGTAAGTGTCTGTATGTAAGTGTCTCAGTGTCTGTATGTAAGTGTCTGTATGTAAGTGTCTCAGTGTCTGTATGTAAGTGTCTGTATGTAAGCTTCTGTATGTAAGTGTCTGTAAGTAGTGTCTCTATGTAAGTGTCTCAGTGTCTGTATGTAAGTGTCTGTATGTAAGTGTCTCGGTGTCTGTATGTAAGTGTCTGTATGTAAGTGTCTGTATGTAAGTGTCTGTATGTAAATGTCTCAGTGTCTGTATGTAAGTGTATGTAAGCGTCTGTATGTAAGTGTCTATGTAAGTGTCTCAGTGTCTGTATGTAAGTGTCTGTATGTAAGTGTCTGTATGTAAGTGTCTTAGTGTCTGTATGTAAGTGTCTGTATGTAATTGTCTGTGTGTAAGTGTCTTTATGTAAGAGTCTGTATGTAAGTGTCTGTATGTAAGTGTCTTAGTGTCTGTATGTAAGTGTCTTTATGTAAGAGTCCGTATGTAAGTGTCTGTACGTAAGTGTCTAAGTGTGTGTATGTAAGGGTCTGTATGTAAGTGTCTGTATGTAAGTGTCTGTATGTAAGTGTTTTTATGTAAGTGTCTGTATGTAAGTGTCTCAGTGTCTGTTTGTTTCAGTATGTAAGTGTCTGTATGTAAGTGTCTATGTAAGTGTCTGTATGTAAGTGCCTGTATGTAAGTGTCTGTATGTAAGTGTCTGTATGTAAGTGTCTGTATGTAAGTGTCTCAGTATCTGTATGTAAATGTATTTATGTAAGTGTCTGTATGTAAGTGTCTATGTAAGTGTCTGTATGTAAGTGTCTGTATGTAAGTGTCTCAGTGTCTGTATGTAAGTGTCTGTATGTAAGCGTCTGTATGTAAGTGTCTATGTAAGTGTCTCAGTGTCTTTATGTAAGTGTCTCTATGTAAGTGTCTCAGTGTCTGTATGTAAGTGTCTCAGTGTCTGTATGTAAGTGTCTCAGTGTCTGTATGTAAGTGTCTGTATGTAAGTGTCTGTATGTAAGTGTCTGTATGTAAGTGTCTCAGTGTCTGTATGTAAGTGTCTGTATGTAAGTGTCTCAGTGTCTGTATCTAAGTGTCTGTATGTAAGTGTCTCAGTGTCTGTATGTAAGTGTCTGTATGTAAGTGTCTGTATGTAAGTGTCTCAGTGTCTGTATGTAAGTGTCTGTATGTAAGTGTCTGTATGTAAGTGTCTGTATGTAAGTGTCTGTATGTTAAGTGTCTGTATGGAAGTGTCTGTATGTAAGTATCTCAGTGTCTGTATGTAAGTTTCTGTATGTAAGTGTCTGTATGTAAGTGTCTTTATGTAAGAGTCTGTATGTAAGTGTCTGTATGTAAGTGTCTGTATGTTAAGTGTTTGTATGTAAGTGTCTGTATGTGAATATCTCAGTGTCTGTATGTAAGTGTCTGTATGTAAGTGTCTGTATGTAAGTGTCTCAGTGTCTGTATGTAAGTGTCTGTATGTAAGTGTCTGTATGTAAGTGTCTGTATGTTAAGTGTCTGTATGTAAGTGTCTGTATGTAAGTATCTCAGTGTCTGTATGTAAGTTTCTGTATGTAAGTGTCTGTATGTAAGTGTCTCAGTGTCTGTATGTAAGTGTCTGTATGTAAGTTTCTGTATGTAAGTATCTGTATGTAAATGTCTGTGTGTAAGTGACTGTATGTAAGTGTCTTAGTGTCTGTATGTAAGTGTCTGTATGTAAGTGTCTGTATGTAAGTGTCTGTAAGTGTCTGTATGTAAGTATCTGTATGTAAGTGTCTGTATGTAAGTTTCTGTATGTAAGTGTATGTTTGTAAGTGTCTGTATGTAAGTGTCTGTATGTAAGTGCCTGTTTGTAAGTGTCTGTATGTAAGTGTCTGTATATAAGTGCCTGTATGTAAGTGTCTGTATGTAAGTGTCTCAGTGTCTGTATGTAAGTGTCTGTATGTAAGTGTCTCAGTGTCTGTATGTAAGTGTCTGTATGTAAGCTTCTGTATGTAAGTGTCTGTAAGTAGTGTCTCTATGTAAGTGTCTCAGTGTCTGTATGTAAGTGTCTGTATGTAAGTGTCTCGGTGTCTGTATGTAAGTGTCTGTATGTAAGTGTCTGTATGTAAGTGTCTGTATGTAAATGTCTCAGTGTCTGTATGTAAGTGTATGTAAGCGTCTGTATGTAAGTGTCTATGTAAGTGTCTCAGTGTCTGTATGTAAGTGTCTGTATGTAAGTGTCTGTATGTAAGTGTCTTAGTGTCTGTATGTAAGTGTCTGTATGTAATTGTCTGTGTGTAAGTGTCTTTATGTAAGAGTCTGTATGTAAGTGTCTGTATGTAAGTGTCTTAGTGTCTGTATGTAAGTGTCTTTATGTAAGAGTCCGTATGTAAGTGTCTGTACGTAAGTGTCTAAGTGTGTGTATGTAAGGGTCTGTATGTAAGTGTCTGTATGTAAGTGTCTGTATGTAAGTGTTTTTATGTAAGTGTCTGTATGTAAGTGTCTCAGTGTCTGTTTGTTTCAGTATGTAAGTGTCTGTATGTAAGTGTCTATGTAAGTGTCTGTATGTAAGTGCCTGTATGTAAGTGTCTGTATGTAAGTGTCTGTATGTAAGTGTCTGTATGTAAGTGTCTCAGTATCTGTATGTAAATGTATTTATGTAAGTGTCTGTATGTAAGTGTCTATGTAAGTGTCTGTATGTAAGTGTCTGTATGTAAGTGTCTCAGTGTCTGTATGTAAGTGTCTGTATGTAAGCGTCTGTATGTAAGTGTCTATGTAAGTGTCTCAGTGTCTTTATGTAAGTGTCTCTATGTAAGTGTCTCAGTGTCTGTATGTAAGTGTCTCAGTGTCTGTATGTAAGTGTCTCAGTGTCTGTATGTAAGTGTCTGTATGTAAGTGTCTGTATGTAAGTGTCTGTATGTAAGTGTCTCAGTGTCTGTATGTAAGTGTCTGTATGTAAGTGTCTCAGTGTCTGTATCTAAGTGTCTGTATGTAAGTGTCTCAGTGTCTGTATGTAAGTGTCTGTATGTAAGCGTCTGTATGTAAGTGTCTATGTAAGTGTCTCAGTGTCTGTATGTAAGTGTCTGTATGTAAGTGTCTGTATGTAAGTGTCTTAGTGTCTGTATGTAAGTGTCTGTATGTAATTGTCTGTATGTAAGTGTCTTTATGTAAGAGACTGTATGTAAGTGTCTGTATGTAAGTGTCTAAGTGTCTGTATGTAAGTGTCTTTATGTAAGAGTCTGTATGTAAGTGTCTGTATGTAATTGTCTAAGTGTGTGTATGTAAGGGTCTGTATGTAAGTGTCTGTATGTAAGTGTCTGTATGTAAGTGTTTGTATGTAAGTGTCTGTATGTAAGTGTCTCAGTGTCTGTTTGTGTCAGTATGTAAGTGTCTGTATGTAAGTGTCTATGTAAGTGTCTGTATGTAAGTGCCTGTATGTAAGTATCTGTATGTAAGTGTCTGTATGTATGTAAGTTTCTGTATGTAACTATCTCTATGTAAGTATCTGTATGTAAGTGTCTGTATGTCAGTGTCACAGTGTCAGTATGTAAGTGTCTGTATGTAAGTGTCTGTATGTAAGTGTCTGTATGTAAGTGTCTGTATGTAAGTGTCTCAGTGTCTGTATATAAGTGGCTGTATGTAAGCGTCTGTATGTAAGTGTCTCAGTGTCTGTATGTAGGTGTCTGTATGTAAGTGTCTGTATGTAAGTGTCTCAGTGTCTGTATGTAAGTGTCTGTATGTAAGCGTCTGTATGTAAGTGTCTCAGTGTCTGTATGTAAGTGTCTGTATGTAAGTGTCTCAGTGTCTGCATGTAAGTGTCTGTATGTAAGTGTCTGTATGTAAGTGTCTGTATGTAAGTGTCTCAGTGTCTGTATGTAAGTGTCTGTATGTAAGTGTCTCTGTGTCTGTATGTAAGTGTGTGTATGTAAGTGTCTGTATGTAAGTGTCTATGTAAGTGTCTCAGTGTCTGTATGTAAGTGTCTGTATGTAAGTGTCTGTATGTAAGTGTCTTAGTGTCTGTATGTAAGTGTCTGTATGTAATTGTCTGTGTGTAAGTGTCTTTATGTAAGAGTCTGTATGTAAGTGTCTGTATGTAAGTGTCTAAGTGTCTGTATGTAAGTGTCTTTATGTAAGAGTCTGTATGTAAGTGTCTGTACGTAAGTGTCTAAGTGTGTGTATGTAAGGGTCTGTATGTAAGTGTCTGTATGTAAGTGTCTGTATGTAAGTGTTTTTATGTAAGTGTCTGTATGTAAGTGTCTCAGTGTCTGTTTGTGTCAGTATGTAAGTGTCTGTATGTAAGTGTCTATGTAAGTGTCTGTATGTAAGTGCCTGTATGTAAGTGTCTGTATGTAAGTGTCTGTATGTAAGTGTCTGTATGTAAGTGTCTCAGTATCTGTATGTAAATGTCTTTATGTAAGTGTCTGTATGTAAGTGTCTATGTAAGTGTCTGTATGTAAGTGTCTGTATGTAAGTGTCTCAGTGTCTGTATGTAAGTGTCTGTATGTAAGCGTCTGTATGTAAGTGTCTATGTAAGTGTCTCAGTGTCTTTATGTAAGTGTCTGTATGTATGTGTCTCAGTGTCTGTATGTAAGTGTCTCAGTGTCTGTATGTAAGTGTCTGTATGTAAGTGTCTCAGTGTCTGTATGTAAGTGTCTGTATGTAAGTGTCTCTATGTAAGTGTCTGTATGTAAGTGTCTCAGTGTCTGTATGTAAGTGTCTGTATGTTAGTGTCTCAGTCTCTGTATCTAAGTGTCTGTATGTAAGTGTCTGTATGTAAGTGTCTGTATGTAAGTATCTCAGTGTCTGTATGTAAGTTTCTGTATGTAAGTGTCTGTATGTAAGTGTCTTTATGTAAGAGTCTGTATGTAAGTGTCTGTATGTAAGTGTCTGTATGTTAAGTGTCTGTATGTAAGTGTCTGTATGTAAGTGTCTCAGTGTCTGTATGTAAGTGTCTGTATGTAAGCGTCTGTATGTAAGTGTCTCAGTGTCTGTATGTAAGTGTCTGTATGTAAGTGTCTCAGTGTCTGCATGTAAGTGTCTGTATGTAAGTGTCTGTATGTAAGTGTCTGTATGTAAGTGTCTCAGTGTCTGTATGTAAGTGTCTGTATGTAAGTGTCTCTGTGTCTGTATGTAAGTGTGTGTATGTAAGTGTCTGTATGTAAGTGTCTATGTAAGTGTCTCAGTGTCTGTATGTAAGTGTCTGTATGTAAGTGTCTGTATGTAAGTGTCTTAGTGTCTGTATGTAAGTGTCTGTATGTAATTGTCTGTGTGTAAGTGTCTTTATGTAAGAGTCTGTATGTAAGTGTCTGTATGTAAGTGTCTAAGTGTCTGTATGTAAGTGTCTTTATGTAAGAGTCTGTATGTAAGTGTCTGTACGTAAGTGTCTAAGTGTGTGTATGTAAGGGTCTGTATGTAAGTGTCTGTATGTAAGTGTCTGTATGTAAGTGTTTTTATGTAAGTGTCTGTATGTAAGTGTCTCAGTGTCTGTTTGTGTCAGTATGTAAGTGTCTGTATGTAAGTGTCTATGTAAGTGTCTGTATGTAAGTGCCTGTATGTAAGTGTCTGTATGTAAGTGTCTGTATGTAAGTGTCTGTATGTAAGTGTCTCAGTATCTGTATGTAAATGTCTTTATGTAAGTGTCTGTATGTAAGTGTCTATGTAAGTGTCTGTATGTAAGTGTCTGTATGTAAGTGTCTCAGTGTCTGTATGTAAGTGTCTGTATGTAAGCGTCTGTATGTAAGTGTCTATGTAAGTGTCTCAGTGTCTTTATGTAAGTGTCTGTATGTATGTGTCTCAGTGTCTGTATGTAAGTGTCTCAGTGTCTGTATGTAAGTGTCTGTATGTAAGTGTCTCAGTGTCTGTATGTAAGTGTCTGTATGTAAGTGTCTCTATGTAAGTGTCTGTATGTAAGTGTCTCAGTGTCTGTATGTAAGTGTCTGTATGTTAGTGTCTCAGTCTCTGTATCTAAGTGTCTGTATGTAAGTGTCTGTATGTAAGTGTCTGTATGTAAGTATCTCAGTGTCTGTATGTAAGTTTCTGTATGTAAGTGTCTGTATGTAAGTGTCTTTATGTAAGAGTCTGTATGTAAGTGTCTGTATGTAAGTGTCTGTATGTTAAGTGTTTGTATGTAAGTGTCTGTATGTGAAAATCTCAGTGTCTGTATGTAAGTGTCTGTATGTAAGTGTCTGTATGTAAGTGTCTCAGTGTCTGTATGTAAGTGTCTGTATGTAAGTGTCTGTATGTAAGTGTCTGTATGTAAGTGTCTGTATCTTAAGTGTCTGTATGTAAGTGTCTGTATGTAAGTATCTCAGTGTCTGTATGTAAGTTTCTGTATGTAAGTGTCTGTATGTAAGTGTCTCAGTGTCTGTATGTAAGTGTCTGTATGTAAGTTTCTGTATGTAAGTATCTGTATGTAAATGTCTGTGTGTAAGTGTCTGGATGACAGAGGAGTTGTTCAGGATGGTTGAGAAAAAGCGACAGGCCCACTGTCATCGCCTACAGAATCCCACGTCAGAGAATGAGGAGGCTTACCGCAGCCTTCGCTCGGAGGTTCGGAGAGCCGTGAGGCGCTGCAAGGATGGGTGGTGGTCGCGGGTTGCTGAGGAGATGGAGTCTGCCTCAGTGGCCCGTGATCACAAATCTCTATTTAACTCCATCAAAAAAGTAACCTGCAGCGCCACACCTATTACCATCATTAGGGGAAAAAACGGTGATCCAATTTCCGACCCCCAGGAACAGGTTCGCAGATTTGCTGAGCATTTCTGTGAGGTCCTGGGGGAGGGAAAATCCCTCAGCCAGGAAGACATCGTGGCACAAAGTGAGGATGACCCTGCTGAGGCTGCGGTGCCTCAAATATTGGATGAAGTCACCCCCTGTGAGTGGCTGGCTGAGGTGCCATCTGCTGAGGAAGTATTGAAGGCGATCCGGAGTCTGAGACCAGGAAAGGCAGCGGGCAGAGATGATCTCCCAAGCGAAATGCTGAGGGAGGGTGGCGTTTGTGCACAGACTGCCCTATATGACATCATAACAACAGTCTGGACCACTGGACGGGTTCCACAGGATTGGAAGGATGCCCTGGTGGTCCCCCTTTTTAAGAAGGGGGACCGCACAGACTGTAACAACTACAGGGGCATCTCACTCCTCAGTGTGCCGGGAAAGGTCCTGGCAAGGATTATTCAGCATCGCCTTGCCAGGCACGCTGAGGAGAGGCTTGCGGAGCCCCAATGCGGTTTCAGGAAAGGGCGGTCCTGCACAGATGCCATATTTTCTGTCCGTCTGCTACAGCAGAGGTGTAGGGAATTCCAACTAGACCTACATCTCTGCTTTATTGACCTGGTCAAGGCCTATGATACCATCAGTAGGCCTGGGCTCTGGGTCGTTCTTCGTGCTTTTGGAGTACCTGACCCTCTGCTCACGATCATTAAGGACCTTCATGATGGTGAGCGGGCCCGGGTAAAACTACGTGGCCGGGAGTCAGAGCCATTCCCTGTACACCTTGGGGTGCGACAGGGATGTCCTCTGGCTCCCACATTATTTAACATCTATTTTGACCACGTAGTTCGTGAAGCCTTCAATAGCTGTACCGGGGGAATCTCCATATGGTACAGATATAATGGGAGGCTAATCGATGCCCGGGTGCGGTCAAGGGATGGCTCCCTATTGCTCAACCACGTTATGTATGCTGATGACTTGGTAATAGCTGCTCAGTCAGAGGAGGAGTTGGAGACGCTGCTGCTGAGACTGGAGCGTGCCACTAAGAGGTGGGGCCTTACCATCAGCCCCACCAAAACTAAGCACCTGCCTGGGTATTTTGTACCATCGGACACTCCACCCCCACAACTCCCAATCGGTGATGGGGCAGTTGTGGAGAGAGTGGAGAGTTTCCCATACCTGGGCAGTGTGCTTATGACCGGCTCCAGTTTAACAGCAGAGGTCTCACTCCGAATCAGTCGAGCGGCAATATCTTTTGATCGGTTGCGTAACGCTGTGTGGAAGCTACCTAGTCTGTCGCTCCGCACTAAGCGTCAAGTCTTCTCGGCCACGGTCATTCCCTCCCATCTCTACGCTTGCGAAACGTGGACCCCCCTAATGGAACATCTTCGCCGGTTAGAAACATTTAGGCTGACCTGCCTACGATCCATCCTGGGTTTAACCAGACTGGATTGTGTGAGGAGCTCACAAATCCTTGAAAGATCTGGGCAGGGTCCCATCGGTGAGCTCCTCCGGCAGGCAAGGCTGCGATGGCTGGGTCATGTAGCCCGCATGCCCAGCCACCGCATGCCGAAACAGCTTTTGTTTGGCCGGATTGAGGGGGCTAAGCGGGCGCGGCACGGGCTAGAGAAGAGATGGAGTGATGTGGTACAGGAGGACGTGGAGCTGAGTGGACTTGCCGATGACTGGTACCAGCGGTGTCAAGATCGGCCTCTGTGGAGGAGGCTCGTGAAGGATGCTACTGGGCAGTTGGAGGCAGTCGCCCTCCAACAACAACGGAGGGCGGAGGAGCGACGCTCACAACAGCGAGCGGAGCGCCGGGTGGCTAAAGCACAGCAGGTTGGCACAGTAGGGGGCACAGGTGGTGCATCAGCCAGTCATCTCAGTCAGTCGACCCGTGGCACCTGGGTCTGCCCCGTGACCTCCTGCCAGTGGGCGTTCGACACTTCACGTGGCCTCAGGGTGCACATAGCCTGGCACAAGCGTCGTGGTGACGTCACCGCCACTTAGTGGCGAATTGCGGTTGTTGTTGTTGTATGTAAGTGTCTTAGTGTCTGTATGTAAGTGTCTGTATGTAAGTGTCTGTATGTAAGTGGCTGTATGTAAGTGTCTGTAAGTGTCTGTATGTAAGTATCTGTATGTAAGTGTCTGTATGTAAGTTTCTGTATGTAAGTGTATGTTTGTAAGTGTCTGTATGTAAGTGTCTGTATGTAAGTGCCTGTTTGTAAGTGTCTGTATGTAAGTGTCTGTATATAAGTGCCTGTATGTAAGTGTCTGTATGTAAGTGTCTCAGTGTCTGTATGTAAGTGTCTGTATGTAAGTGTCTCAGTGTCTGTATGTAAGTGTCTGTATGTAAGCTTCTGTATGTAAGTGTCTGTAAGTAGTGTCTCTATGTAAGTGTCTCAGTGTCTGTATGTAAGTGTCTGTATGTAAGTGTCTCAGTGTCTGTATGTAAGTGTCTGTATGTAAGTGTCTGTATGCAAGTGTCTGTATGTAAATGTCTCAGTGTCTGTATGTAAGTGTATGTAAGCGTCTGTATGTGTCTATGTAAGTGTCTCAGTGTCTGTATGTAAGTGTCTGTATGTAAGTGTCTGTATGTAAGTGTCTTAGTGTCTGTATGTAAGTGTCTGTATGTAATTGTCTGTGTGTAAGTGTCTTTATGTAAGAGTCTGTATGTAAGTGTCTGTATGTAAGTGTCTAAGTGTCTGTATGTAAGTGTCTTTATGTAAGAGTCTGTATGTAAGTGTCTGTATGTAAGTGTCTAAGTGTGTGTATGTAAGGGTCTGTATGTAAGTGTCTGTATGTAAGTGTCTGTATGTAAGTGTTTTTATGTAAGTGTCTGTATGTAAGTGTCTCAGTGTCTGTTTGTGTCAGTATGTAAGTGTCTGTATGTAAGTGTCTATGTAAGTGTCTGTATGTAAGTGCCTGTATGTGTCTGTATGTAAGTGTCTGTATGTAAGTGTCTGTATGTAAGTGTGTGTATGTAAGTGTCTGTATGTAAGTGTCTGTATGTAAGTGTCTCAGTATCTGTATGTAAATGTCTTTATGTAAGTGTCTTATGTAAGTGTCTATGTAAGTGTCTGTATGTAAGTGTCTCAGTGTCTGTATATAAGTGTCTGTATGTAAGCATCTGTATGTGTCACAGTGTCTGTATGTAAGTGTCTATGTAAGTGTCTGTATGTAAGTGTCTCAGTGTCTGTATGTAAGTGTCTGTATGTAAGCGTCTGTATGTAAGTGTCTATGTAAGTGTCTGTATGTAAGTGTCTCAGTGTCTGTATGTAAGTGTCTGTATGTAAGCTTCTGTATGTAAGTGTCTGTAAGTAGTGTCTCTATGTAAGTGTCTCAGTGTCTGTATGTAAGTGTCTGTATGTAAGTGTCTCGGTGTCTGTATGTAAGTGTCTGCATGTAAGTGTCTGTATGTAAGTGTCTGTATGTAAATGTCTCAGTGTCTGTATGTAAGTGTATGTAAGCATCTGTATGTAAGTGTCTATGTAAGTGTCTCAGTGTCTGTATGTAAGTGTCTGTATGTAAGTGTCTGTATGTAAGTGTCTTAGTGTCTGTATGTAAGTGTCTGTATGTAATTGTCTGTGTGTAAGTGTCTTTATGTAAGAGTCTGTATGTAAGTGTCTGTATGTAAGTGTCTAAGTGTCTGTATGTAAGTGTCTTTATGTAAGAGTCTGTATGTAAGTGTCTGTACGTAAGTGTCTAAGTGTGTGTATGTAAGGGTCTGTATGTAAGTGTCTGTATGTAAGTGTCTGTATGTAAGTGTTTTTATGTAAGTGTCTGTATGTAAGTGTCTCAGTGTCTGTTTGTGTCAGTATGTAAGTGTCTATGTAAGTGTCTGTATGTAAGTGTCTGTATGTAAGTGTCTGTATGTAAGTGTCTGTATGTAAGTGTCTCAGTATCTGTATGTAAATGTCTTTATGTAAGTGTCTGTATGTAAGTGTCTATGTAAGTGTCTGTATGTAAGTGTCTGTATGTAAGTGTCTCAGTGTCTGTATGTAAGTGTCTGTATGTAAGCGTCTGTATGTAAGTGTCTATGTAAGTGTCTCAGTGTCTTTATGTAAGTGTCTGTATGTAAGTGTCTCAGTGTCTGTATGTAAGTGTCTCAGTGTCTGTATGTAAGTGTCTGTATGTAAGTGTCTCAGTGTCTGTATGTAAGTGTCTGTATGTAAGTGTCTCTATGTAAGTGTCTGTATGTAAGTGTCTCAGTGTCTGTATGTAAGTGTCTGTATGTTAGTGTCTCAGTGTCTGTATCTAAGTGTCTGTATGTAAGTGTCTGTATGTAAGTGTCTGTATGTAAGTATCTCAGTGTCTGTATGTAAGTTTCTGTATGTAAGTGTCTGTATGTAAGTGTCTTTATGTAAGAGTCTGTATGTAAGTGTCTGTATGTAAGTGTCTGTATGTTAAGTGTTTGTATGTAAGTGTCTGTATGTGAATATCTCAGTGTCTGTATGTAAGTGTCTGTATGTAAGTGTCTGTATGTAAGTGTCTCAGTGTCTGTATGTAAGTGTCTGTATGTAAGTGTCTGTATGTAAGTGTCTGTATGTAAGTGTCTGTATCTTAAGTGTCTGTATGTAAGTGTCTGTATGTAAGTATCTCAGTGTCTGTATGTAAGTTTCTGTATGTAAGTGTCTGTATGTAAGTGTCTCAGTGTCTGTATGTAAGTGTCTGTATGTAAGTTTCTGTATGTAAGTATCTGTATGTAAATGTCTGTGTGTAAGTGTCTGGATGACAGAGGAGTTGTTCAGGATGGTTGAGAAAAAGCGACAGGCCCACTGTCATCGCCTACAGAATCCCACGTCAGAGAATGAGGAGGCTTACCGCAGCCTTCGCTCGGAGGTTCGGAGAGCCGTGAGGCGCTGCAAGGATGGGTGGTGGTCGCGGGTTGCTGAGGAGATGGAGTCTGCCTCAGTGGCCCGTGATCACAAATCTCTATTTAACTCCATCAAAAAAGTAACCTGCAGCGCCACACCTATTACCATCATTAGGGGAAAAAACGGTGATCCAATTTCCGACCCCCAGGAACAGGTTCGCAGATTTGCTGAGCATTTCTGTGAGGTCCTGGGGGAGGGAAAATCCCTCAGCCAGGAAGACATCGTGGCACAAAGTGAGGATGACCCTGCTGAGGCTGCGGTGCCTCAAATATTGGATGAAGTCACCCCCTGTGAGTGGCTGGCTGAGGTGCCATCTGCTGAGGAAGTATTGAAGGCGATCCGGAGTCTGAGACCAGGAAAGGCAGCGGGCAGAGATGATCTCCCAAGCGAAATGCTGAGGGAGGGTGGCGTTTGTGCACAGACTGCCCTATATGACATCATAACAACAGTCTGGACCACTGGACGGGTTCCGCAGGATTGGAAGGATGCCCTGGTGGTCCCCCTTTTTAAGAAGGGGGACCGCACAGACTGTAACAACTACAGGGGCATCTCACTCCTCAGTGTGCCGGGAAAGGTCCTGGCAAGGATTATTCAGCATCGCCTTGCCAGGCACGCTGAGGAGAGGCTTGCGGAGCCCCAATGCGGTTTCAGGAAAGGGCGGTCCTGCACAGATGCCATATTTTCTGTCCGTCTGCTACAGCAGAGGTGTAGGGAATTCCAACTAGACCTACATCTCTGCTTTATTGACCTGGTCAAGGCCTATGATACCATCAGTAGGCCTGGGCTCTGGGTCGTTCTTCGTGCTTTTGGAGTACCTGACCCTCTGCTCACGATCATTAAGGACCTTCATGATGGTGAGCGGGCCCGGGTAAAACTACGTGGCCGGGAGTCAGAGCCATTCCCTGTACACCTTGGGGTGCGACAGGGATGTCCTCTGGCTCCCACATTATTTAACATCTATTTTGACCACGTAGTTCGTGAAGCCTTCAATAGCTGTACCGGGGGAATCTCCATATGGTACAGATATAATGGGAGGCTAATCGATGCCCGGGTGCGGTCAAGGGATGGCTCCCTATTGCTCAACCACGTTATGTATGCTGATGACTTGGTAATAGCTGCTCAGTCAGAGGAGGAGTTGGAGACGCTGCTGCTGAGACTGGAGCGTGCCACTAAGAGGTGGGGCCTTACCATCAGCCCCACCAAAACTAAGCACCTGCCTGGGTATTTTGTACCATCGGACACTCCACCCCCACAACTCCCAATCGGTGATGGGGCAGTTGTGGAGAGAGTGGAGAGTTTCCCATACCTGGGCAGTGTGCTTATGACTGGCTCCAGTTTAACAGCAGAGGTCTCACTCCGAATCAGTCGAGCGGCAATATCTTTTCATCGGTTGCGTAACGCTGTGTGGAAGCTACCTGGTCTGTCGCTCCGCACTAAGCTTCAGGTCTTCTCGGCCACGGTCATTCCCTCCCTTCTCTACGCTTGCGAAACGTGGACCCCCCTAATGGAACATCTTCGCCGGTTAGAAACATTTAGGCTGACCTGCCTACGATCCATCCTGGGTTTAACCAGACTGGATTGTGTGAGGAGCTCACAAATCCTTGAAAGATCTGGGCAGGGTCCCATCGGTGAGTTCCTCCGGCAGGCAAGGCTGCGATGGCTGGGTCATGTAGCCCGCATGCCCAGCCACCGCATGCCGAAACAGCTTTTGTTTGGCCGGATTGAGGGGGCTAAGCGGGCGCGGCACGGGCTAGAGAAGAGATGGAGTGATGTGGTACAGGAGGACGTGGAGCTGAGTGGACTTGCCGATGACTGGTACCAGCGGTGTCAAGATCGGCCTCTGTGGAGGAGGCTCGTGAAGGATGCTACTGGGCAGTTGGAGGCAGTCGCCCTCCAACAACAACGGAGGGCGGAGGAGCGACGCTCACAACAGCGAGCGGAGCGCCGGGTGGCTAAAGCACAGCAGGTTGGCACAGTAGGGGGCACAGGTGGTGCATCAGCCAGTCATCTCAGTCAGTCGACCCGTGGCACCTGGGTCTGCCCCGTGACCTCCTGCCAGCGGGCGTTCGACACTTCACGTGGCCTCAGGGTGCACATAGCCTGGCACAAGCGTCGTGGTGACGTCACCGCCACTTAGTGGCGAATTGCGGTTGTTGTTGTTGTATGTAAGTGTCTTAGTGTCTGTATGTAAGTGTCTGTATGTAAGTGTCTGTATGTAAGTGGCTGTATGTAAGTGTCTGTAAGTGTCTGTATGTAAGTATCTGTATGTAAGTGTCTGTATGTAAGTTTCTGTATGTAAGTGTATGTTTGTAAGTGTCTGTATGTAAGTGTCTGTATGTAAGTGCCTGTTTGTAAGTGTCTGTATGTAAGTGTCTGTATATAAGTCCCTGTATGTAAGTGTCTGTATGTAAGTGTCTCAGTGTCTGTATGTAAGTGTCTGTATGTAAGTGTCTCAGTGTCTGTATGTAAGTGTCTGTATGTAAGCTTCTGTATGTAAGTGTCTGTAAGTAGTGTCTCTATGTAAGTGTCTCAGTGTCTGTATGTAAGTGTCTGTATGTAAGTGTCTCAGTGTCTGTATGTAAGTGTCTGTATGTAAGTGTCTGTATGCAAGTGTCTGTATGTAAATGTCTCAGTGTCTGTATGTAAGTGTATGTAAGCGTCTGTATGTGTCTATGTAAGTGTCTCAGTGTCTGTATGTAAGTGTCTGTATGTAAGTGTCTGTATGTAAGTGTCTTAGTGTCTGTATGTAAGTGTCTGTATGTAATTGTCTGTGTGTAAGTGTCTTTATGTAAGAGTCTGTATGTAAGTGTCTGTATGTAAGTGTCTAAGTGTCTGTATGTAAGTGTCTTTATGTAAGAGTCTGTATGTAAGTGTCTGTATGTAAGTGTCTAAGTGTGTGTATGTAAGGGTCTGTATGTAAGTGTCTGTATGTAAGTGTCTGTATGTAAGTGTTTTTATGTAAGTGTCTGTATGTAAGTGTCTCAGTGTCTGTTTGTGTCAGTATGTAAGTGTCTGTATGTAAGTGTCTATGTAAGTGTCTGTATGTAAGTGCCTGTATGTGTCTGTATGTAAGTGTCTGTATGTAAGTGTCTGTATGTAAGTGTGTGTATGTAAGTGTCTGTATGTAAGTGTCTGTATGTAAGTGTCTCAGTATCTGTATGTAAATGTCTTTATGTAAGTGTCTTATGTAAGTGTCTATGTAAGTGTCTGTATGTAAGTGTCTCAGTGTCTGTATATAAGTGTCTGTATGTAAGCATCTGTATGTGTCACAGTGTCTGTATGTAAGTGTCTATGTAAGTGTCTGTATGTAAGTGTCTCAGTGTCTGTATGTAAGTGTCTGTATGTAAGCGTCTGTATGTAAGTGTCTATGTAAGTGTCTCAGTGTCTTTATGTAAGTGTCTGTATGTAAGTGTCTCAGTGTCTGTATGTAAGTGTCTCAGTGTCTGTATGTAAGTGTCTGTATGTAAGTGTCTCAGTGTCTGTATGTAAGTGTCTGTATGTAAGTGTCTGTATGTAAGTGTCTGTATGTAAGTGTCTCAGTGTCTGTATGTAAGTGTCTGTATGTTAGTGTCTCAGTGTCTGTATCTAAGTGTCTGTATGTAAGTGTCTCAGTGTCTGTATGTAAGTGTATGTAAGCGTCTTTATGTAAGTGTCTATGTAAGTGTCTCAGTGTCTGTATGTAAGTGTCTGTATGTAAGTGTCTGTATGTGAGTGTCTTAGTATCTGTATGTAAGTGTCTGTATGTAATTGTCTGTATGTAAGTGTCTTTATGTAAGAGTCTGTATGTAAGTGTCTGTATGTAAGTGTCTAAGTGTCTTTATGTAAGAGTCTGAATGTAAGTATCTAAGTGTGTGTATGTAAGGGTCTGTATGCAAGTGTCTGTATGTAAGTGTCTGTATGTAAGTGTCTGTATGTAAGTGTTTGTATGTAAGTTTCTGTATGTAAGTGTCTCAGTGTCTGTTTGTGTCAGTATGTAAGTGTCTGTATGTAAGTGTCTATGTAAGTGTCTGTATGTAAGTGCCTGTATGTAAGTGTCTGTATGTAAGTGTCTGTATGTAAGTGTGTGTATGTAAGTGTCTGTATGTAAGTGTCTGTATGTAAGTGTCTCAGTATCTGTATGTAAATGTCTTTATGTAAGTGTCTGTATGTAAGTGTCTGTATGTAAGTGTCTGTATGTAAGTATCAGTGTCTGTATGTCAGTGTGTTTGTAAGTGTCTGTATGTAAGTGTCTGTATGTAAGTGTCTGTATTTAAGCATCTCAGTGTCTGTAAGTAAGTGTCTAAGTAAGTGTCTGTATGTAAGTGTCTGTATGTAAGTGTCTGTATGTTAAGTGTTTGTATGTAAGTGTCTGAATGTGAATATCTCAGTGTCTGTATGTAAGTGTCTGTATGTAAGTGACTGTATGTAAGTGTCTCAGTGTCTGTATGTAAGTGTCTGTATGTAAGTGTCTGTATGTAAGTGTCTGTATGTAAGTGTCTGTATGTTAAGTGTGTGTGTACACTGTGTTTGTGTCCACATTGAACCGAACCCCTGCAAGGCCATCTACTTAATGACGAGAGAAAATTCACACGAAATGTCCTTTTCAATGAAGTCTTCCAGATGTAAATTGAGACAAGCTTTTAATGAAGAAATAAAATCATCCAATTCAAAACACAACACAAGTCGAAGATGTTTCATTTTAAAACTTCAAAAAGGAGCACCGGGTGCTTGCGTGAATTCGTCCTTCGTGTGCAAATGTTGTGACTTTCCTGGCATGAAGGCCGTCAATGTGTTGGACCATTAAATGGTGCACAGCGTCTCAACAACAGCAGTGGGGTTTGCCTCAACCGATGGTTGTGAACATCCAGACGTGAATCAGCAAGGTGCATTTCTAGTCCCAGTTAGACAAAATATACGTCAACACGTAAGACAAAACTACAATTCGTGTTGTAGAGAATGTATCTCCTCCTATACGTGTAACTTTCAAGTGGTATGCCTTGTAACTGATGAATGATCCGAGCGTGCTCCCTATTTCAAAGACGATGAGTTGCTCCAGAGGCAGACGCTTCGAGAAACACAAAAGTACCCTTTGACCTGTATCACAAGAACAACGGGTCTCACCTTAGTTCTCTGTACAGGTTACTTCCAAAACACACACACACTTTGTCCTAACATCACATATTCAATGTGTGACCCTCAGATAAAATGTTACATGCACAATCAGACAAGTATTCATTCTAAATCATTGACGGGCATATTAGCAACATTGAATTACTGCAGCGAAATTGACTGCATCACGTTACATCGTATTAACAAGAAGTTATTTTACAAATACGCACCATCTGCTTAACAGTGAATGTACAACGTACTATTGTTGCGTCATTCAAAACGATAAGGCCGTTGCATGCTGGCGTCTGGGTCAAAATTTAGCAAATTCTAAACATTACGCTACAAATAATAGATCACGGCACTTCGATGGCAACACAAGCAATCGTCATCAGGTGGGACAAGCACAGCAGCAATAAGAGGAAACTGCTGGAGTAGGCGTCTACTACTTCAGCAGTTTCTCTTGCTGTGGTTGTCCGACCTGATGACGATTGCTTGTGTTGTGATCTAAACGCCGTGACCTGTTATGTTTCTACCCACGTGGTGACTTTACCGAAAGAACTCAAGAGTGTGGATTCGAATCAAGATTGCCTACAAACTACACAACTGAGATGACGCATCAATCATCGCCCCCTACTGACAGGCTCTTGTCCACATGCAGGTTGGTGCAGGGCCACCACCCTGTGCCACACAGGGGCAGCTGCTACTTGGTGATGCGCTTCGAGTGTTTCAGACGAGGTACGACAAAACTCGGAGATGCCGAGGCGGTTAAGCAAGCGCCGAGTAAATGCAATTATTATAACATAGTGAATGCTTGGGAGCTTATTGTCTCTCGCTCCTGGTTAGAGATCTACCCAACCCACAGGTCCACAAAGACTGGCCGCTCTTACTCTGCAGGTTGAACCTAGGAATTGAGTGTTCAACTTCACATTCTTGTCATTAATGGCCTGTGACAAAGGTGCATCTATTGTAGCAACATCGTCTCTGGCTTACACATCTACCGGGTCTCCACTTGACTTTGTATTGTCTAGGAGCAAGTCCACCCACACCTCCACTTCCACAAACTGCTGGGAGTTGCCTCGCTCTGCCTCACAGTGAGAATTCTCCTCCTGCTTCACGTTGCGTCCATCGATGTGAAGGTCCCATTTTGGAGTTGAATCTTCATCTTCACATTTCACCTTCACTTCTTCCCTCTTCACCATCACTTCTTCCCTCTTCACCATCACCTCTTTATATTTCACCTCGATACCTTTAAAAGTGTCCAAGCTGGGATTTTCGTCCGGTTCTTGTTTCATGAGGGATGGGCTTATTGGGGCACTTTGACTTTCACAAGCTGATTTCAGACTCCACTCCTTGCAGATCTTCTGATGCTTCTATGTTCTCTGGTGTACTTGAAGATTTTATGAATGTGCAAACGCCTTCCCGCAGAGTGCACCTGAAGGGTTTCTCTCCCGTGTGTGTTCTCTGGTGTACTTTAAGATGTGGTGACTGTGAAAACGCCTTCCCGCATAGAGTGCACTTGAAGGGTTTCTCTCCCGTGTGTGTTCTCTGGTGTACTTTAAGATGTGGTGACTGTGAAAACGCCTTCCCGCACAGAGTGCACTTGAAGGGTTTCTCTCCCGTGTGTGTTCTCTCGTGTACTTGAAGATTTGATGACTGTGCAAACATCATCCCACACAAAATGCACCTGAAGGGTTTCTCTCCTGTGTGTATTCTCTGGTGTTTTTTAAGAACAGATGACAGTGAAAATGCCTTCCCACACACAGTGCACTTGAATGGTTTCTCTCCTGTGTGTGTTCTCTGGTGTTTTTTAAGAACAGTTGACTGTGAAAATGCCTTCCCACACACACTGCACTTGAAGGGTTTCTCTCCCGTGTGTGTTCTCTGGTGTTCTACAAGAGTAGATGAATGTGCAAACGCCTTCCCACACATCGTGCACCTGAAGGATTTCACTCCCGTGTGTGTTCTCTGGTGTATTACAAGAGCAGATGAACGTGGAAACGCCTTCCCACACACACTGCACTTGAAGGGTTTCTCTCCCGTGTGTGTTCTCTGGTGTTCTACAAGAGTAGATGAATGTGCAAACGCCTTCCCACACATCGTGCACCTGAAGGGTTTCACTCCCGTGTGTGTTCTCTGGTGTATTACAAGAGCAGATGAACGTGGAAACGCCTTCCCACACACACTGCACCTGAAGGGTTTCTCTCCCGTGTGTGTTCTCTGGTGGGTCTGAAAAACTGATGACCATGCAAATGCCTTCCCACACACAGTGCACTTAAAGGGTTTCTCTCCCGTGTGTGTTCTCTGGTGGGTCTGAAAAACTGATGTCCATGCAAATGCCTTCCCACACACAGTGCACTTGAAGGGTTTCACTCCCGTGTGTGTTCTCTGGTGTGTTACAAGAGCAACCGACTGTGAAAATGCCTTCCCACACACACTGCACTTGAAGGGTTTCACTGCCATGTGTGTTCTCTGGTGGGTTACAAGAGCAGATGAACGTGCAAACGCCTTCCCACACACACTGCACTTGAAGGGTTTCTCTCCTGTGTGTGTTCTCTGGTGTTCTTTAAGAACAGATGACTGTGAAAATGCCTTCCCACACACAGTGCACTTGAAGGGTTTCTCTCCCGTATGTGTTCTCTGGTGTATTTTAAGAGCAAATGACCGTGCAAATGCATAGTTGCACACACTACACTTGAAGGGTTTCTCTCCTGTGTGTGTTCTCTGGTGTATTTTAAGAGTAGATGAATGTGCAAACGCCTTCCCGCACATCGTGCACCTGAAGGGTTTCTCTCCTGTGTGAGTTCTCTGGTGCCGTGTCAAATTTCCAGTCCGATCCGTGCTGTATGCACACCGGTCGCATTGTTGACTTGTCCTACCGAGCTGCGCTGAGTGCATTTGCTCCATCAGTCCAATTCTGCGGAGGAAGCGTCAGAGGAAGCGTCAGCTGCAGACAGAAAAAAATAATATCCACACCATCTACACGTCAGTATCGAGGCACAGAGGAATGCATATATACATGTGACTTACACGTCTATATTCATATATTCATGATGTAGTAAAAACGTTTCACAAATTCATCACAGGGCAGTTACGGCACACAATGAGAGGGCAAATGGTCATAAACATGCCTGGAAGCCCTCGTATCTTCAAAATGAATGTTAACCTAAAACTCCGAGCACACAATTTCTGCTGTCTGGTTACAAAAGGAATATTTATGAGAGCTAAATTCAGCTGACATAGCAAAGGGTATTGAAAACAATACTATTTGTGTTAGGCAGAAATGCATAAATTAACGTTCAATCGCAAATTAGAGGTGTGAATCCAGGCTCACATGTCCTTAAATGCTGGGATGAACAGTTCCGACTTCAGCTGCACGTGTGTGCTGTGTTCACCTCCTGTTTCCATTCTTACAAAGAGTTCCAGAGGAAAACAAAAAGAAACTATTGTTTTGATATAACTTCCGTGTTCAACAGAGTTAATAGACTTTACTGCAAATACAAACTTGACACTGTCACACACTGGCAGTGGCGTGTCTAGAATCATGCCTGGCCACCTTCATCTGCTTGGCATGAATGCTTCCTCACTCCACCAAGTAATTAATCGAGGATCAATGAACATAGCCGAGGCTAACTGGAGTTTGCGTGTCCCTCTCCGTGGTGAGATGTTAACTGCCTCACCTGGTGTACAGGAAGTCGTGGGTTCGATCGCGACCCTGACGCCTGCTGTATATTTGGAGTTTGCGCGTCTCTCCGCTGAGCGTCTTTGACCGATTGACATTGACACACGTATTCTTGTTGATTTCGGTAAAGTTACGTAGATAGAAAATAACAATAACAGATAATACAATTACATTAAATAAAGACCACTTGTGTTGCGATCAAAACGACGTGAGTTGTTTTTCTTTATTTGAAGTTATTTATTTATTTCATTGTTATTTTATTCAATTTTCTATCTACTTGACTTTACCGAAAGAACCACGAATATTAATTCCTGCAGTCACCAAAGTTTTAAGTCAAAACATTCACACACGTTGACAAAGCCTCACCTTGTGTTGTTGTGGGCAGGTCACTTCTGATAACAAGAGCGGGATAGCAGCTCAAGCGGGCTTGGCCTGCTAACAAAAGAAAATAAAAACTGCGTGAATATTTACAATAAAACAAAGTTACAAAGTGGCGAGCTGGGTGAAGACAAATTAAACTTAAGCGAGATAATTAAAGTGAACGCAATCAGGCGAGGGCAGGAGGCAAGGCCCCGCGTGGCTAGGCCCCGCGTTGTAAAGTTCCAACCTGGACATCGATTCCCATGCTCGCTGCTACTCAACTGACATCCCTACGAGAGCGAGGCTCTACCTTGGTAAACAACAACAACCACCACCACCACAACCACCACCACAACAACCACAATCGCAATGAGAATTTCTCACCTCGGATTTCAGTGCAGGAAGCGATAGCTTCCTGTGACCTCGTGACGCCACGCGGCAGCAGGTGACATGACGTCACTTCCGGAGTGCGAGACACGCTCCTCCCACAATGAGCTGCTCCGTAAACAAATTAAAGTATGATTAAATTATGTTAATGTACCATTCGATATATTGTAGGTGCTGAACCCGTCGCAATAAATTCGCGACTGCTTCAAAGAATTACATTATGTTAATGAGCCGCCAGTCACTGGGCGTAGCTTTGCCCAAATAAGGATTGCCACTGGACCAATAACGGCAGTGACCCAAGCGGAGGTGACGTCACGTTCAAGAGCGTGGTGGACGGGGGAATACCTTGGTGACATGACGTCACTAGCGAAGTACACCTCCCCCTGGCGTTTCACGCTGATGAAGTAATGCTGAGTGGTGACGTCACAGAGCGGGATTGGAGTTTAAGTTGATTTAGATTCATTTTCCATTGCTCCCTCCCTTGGGTGCGTGAGCTCAGCAACAACAACGTGGACATTATTGTGTATACTCTGTGTGTGTGTACACTGTGTGTGTGTACACTGTGTGTATACACTGTGTCTGTGTATACTGTGTGTGTGTGTACTGTGTGTGTGTACACCGTGTGTGTGTACACTGTGTGTGTGTGTGTACACTGTGTATACACTGTGTGTGTACACTGTGTGTGTGTGTACACTGTGTGTGTGTGTACACTGTGTGTGTACACTGTGTGTGTGTGTGTGTACACTGTGTGTGTGTACACTGTGTGTGTGTACAGTGTGTGTGTGTACACTTCTAGATTTAAAGCTTTCGTGACTGCAAGGATCCATACTCTTTGGTTCTATTGGGTAAAGTCACGTAGGTCAAAGACGTACTGTCCCCTGACGATATCCTTGTCAGCTTCGATGTGGTCTCTTTGTTCACCAAGGTCCCAGTACCTGATACCATTGAAATAATTGAAAATTTGGTCCAACATGGACTAGACCCCAACACACCTGCACTGGTTAGGCACTGCCTCAACAATACCTACTTTACTTGGAATGGCTCCTTCTACAGACAAAATGAGGGTACCCCCATGGGATCCCCCTTATCACCAGTGATAGCCAATATTTTCATGGAGAAATTTGAATCAGACGCCATCCAGACTTCCACCCTCAGACCTTCCCTGTGGAAGAGATATGTGGATGACACTTTCGTGATTTGGCCACATGGCCTCCCAGCTCTGAACCTTTTCCTACACTACATCAATTCCAAACATCCCGCCATCAAATTCACCATGGAAGTGGAGAAAGATGGCAAGCTACCATTCTTAGATGTTCTGTTTGAGAGGAGACCTGATGGCTCATTGGGGCATTCTGTCTACAGGAAACCCACCCACACAGATTCCTACGTGAAACCTGATTCCCACCACCACCCAACCCAAAAGAATTATCTCATCAAAACTTTATACCATAGGGCTCATTGCATTTCGGACCAACACCACCTGACCAGTGAATTAAAACATGTACAACTGGTCCTCAAAAGGAATGGTTACTCTGACCGTACCATCCGCAAAGCTGTTTCTCCCTCCATACAGAAACAACCACTTGATACTCCGGTCAAAACCATCACACTACCATATATAGCAGGCATTACTAAAAAGATTTCCAAAATTCTAAACAAACACAAGATCCAGGTCCGGTTCAATACAGTACACAAAATTCGTGATCTGATCCCATCCGCGAAGGATGTCATTCCTGACTTACAGTACCCCGGGGTGTACTAATTGAGTTGTACCTGCGGTGATTGCTATATCGGGGAGACAAATTGACATGTCTCTGACCGAATTCGCGACCACAAATCAGATTTGAAACACGGCAAAACGAATTATTTTCTGCCGTGGCTGATCACTGTTACAACGCTGTGGGGGATCACGATATAATTTTCTCCGATACCAAGGTTCTTTGCAAACCCACGGGCTTTTATCAGAGATTTGTTCATGAGGCAATTCAGATCTACAAACACAGACACAATTTCAACCGAGAGGATGGTTTCAAATTAAGCAACCATTGGAAAGATGTTCTAAATCGAACTAAACATTAAACTAATTTCAATGGTACAGTATATTTTTCAAGTAGTGGTACCCCAAACTTTCGCAGCTCTTATAAATTCCCTTTTCACACCATCAATAGGTAAACTCTCCTCCCCCCCCCCCCGCGCCAAACGGCAAGTCCACCGGCACGTACAACACCTCTTTTCTAAAATCGGCCAATCAAATGCTAATTTTTATGCTAATTTCTTTGTCAGGACACCTTGTTTGCTCACACACAGTTTAAAGGTCCGCGGTCTGAGCGTGGTTGTATTTCGCTAAATTCTCCTGTTTGATTTGTACTAAGTGCGTCGGTGAATGTATATGCTCTGACTTTAACATACCTATTTCTGTGACCAATTACAAGCTAATCACTCAGCTATTTCAATGCTAAATTCTATGCTAATTCCTTTGTCAAGGGGTGCCTCTGCGGATGTGTATACTTTAACTTAGCTATTTCAATGAGCCATTTCAATGCTAAATTATATGCTAATTCCTTTGTCAAGGCGCTTTGTTTCTTCTCACACAGCTTAAAGGTCGTGATCTGCGCGTGGCTTTTTCCACTCCAGCGCTGTCCTCTAGACAGTCTCATCCCTTCACCTGATGAAGGCCGCTTGTGTTGTGGCCAAAACATCGTGATTTTTGTTATTTTATTTTTTACCTACGTAACTTTACCCAATAGAACCAAAGAGTATGGATCCTAGCAGTCACGAAAGCTTTAAATCTAGACTAGAAATGTAATGCAATACAACAGAGACAGCCAACATAAGAGTCAACACCTCACCTGGTTGATAACGTTCTTCCAAAGATTGCTCAATTTGAAAGAGAGACAAAACACAGACACGGAGACACATAGACAGAGAGAGATAACAGAGAGACACACAGAGAGAGATACACACATACAGTGAGGGAAAAAGTATTTGATCCCCTGCTGATTTTGTACGTTTGCCCACTGACAAAGAAATGATCAGTCTATAATTTTAATGGAAGGTTTATTTGAACAGTGAGAGACAAAATAACAACAAAAAAATCCAGATAAACGCATGTCAAAAATGTTATAAATTTATTTGCATTTTAATGAGGGAAAAAAGTATTTGACCCCTCTGCAAAACATGACTTAGTACTTGGTGGCAAAACCCTTGTTGGCAATCACAGAGGTCAGACGTTTCTTGTAGTTGGCCACCAGGTTTGCACACATCTCAGGAGGGATTTTGTCCCACTCCTCTTTGCAGATCTTCTCCAAGTCATTAAGGTTTCGAGGCTGACGTTTGGCAACTCGAACCTTCAGCTCCCTCCAGATTTCCTATGGGATTAAGGTCTGGAGACTGGCTAGGCCACCCCAGGACCTTAATGTGCTTCTTCTTGAGCCACTCCTGTTGCCTTGGCCGTGTGTTTTGGGAAATTGTCATGCTGGAATACCCATCCACCATCTATTTTAAATGCCCTGGCTGAGGGAAGGAGGTTCTCACCCAAAATTTGACGGTGCATGGCACCGTCCATCGTCCCTTTGATGCAGTGAAGTTGTCCTGTTCCCTTAGCAGAAAAACACCCCCAAAGCATAATGTTTCCACCTCCATGTTTGACGGTGGGCATGGTGTTCTTGGGGTCATAGGCAGCATTCCTCCTCCTCCAAACACGGAGAGTTGAGTTGATGCCAAAGAGCTCCATTTTGGTCTAATCCGACCAAAACACTTTCACCCAGTTGTCCTCTGAATCATTGAAATGTTCATTGGCAAACTTCAGACGGGCATGTATATGTGCTTTCTTGAGCAGGGGAACCTTGCATGCGCTGCAGGATTTCAGTCCTTCACGGTGAAGTGTTATCAATTGTTTTCTTGGTGACTATGGTCCCAGCTGCCTTGAGATCATTGACAAGATCCTCCCGTTTAGTTCTGGGCTGATTCCTCACCGTTCTCATGATCATTGCAACTCCACGAGGTGAGATCTTGCATGGAGCCCCAGGCCGAAGGAGATTGACAGTTTTTTTGCGTTTCTTCCATTTGCGAATAATCGCACCAACTGTTGTCACCTTCTCACCAAGCTGCTTGGCAATGGTCTTGTAGCCCATTCCAGCCTTGTGTAGGTCTACAATCTTGTCCCTGACATCCTTGGAGAGCTCTTTGGTCTTGGCCATGGTGGAGAGTTTGGGATCTGATTGATTGATTGCTTCTGTGGACAGGTGTCTTTTATACAGGTAACAAGCTGAGATTAGGAGCACACCCTTTAAGATTATGCTCCTAATCTCAGCTCGTTACCTGTATAAAAGACACCTGGGAGCCAGACATCTTTCCGATTGAGAGGGGGTCAAATACTTATTTCCCTCATTAAAATGCAAATCAATTTATAAAATTTTTGACATGCGTTTATCTGGATTTTCTTGTTGTTATTCTGTCTCTCACTGTTCAAATAAACCTACCATTAAAATTATAGACTGATCATTTCCTTGTCAGTGGGCAAACGTACAAAATCAGCAGGGGATCAAATACTTTTTTCCCTCACTGTAGGCACAGAGAAACAACGCCTCTGTGTCGAGGCCTTAAATAGAGAGAGGGGGGCAGAGAGAGAGGGGAGGGGGTGTAGAGAAATCCGCGAGTTAATGCAAGGCCGTAGCCATGGAGTCAACATTGGGGGGGACCAAATCTACCAGGGGCTCTGGGGTCCCCACCCCCCAGGAAAAAAAAATCTAAATTTGAAAACTAATTTCCTGACATTTCCTAAAATATTGAAAAATTTCACTAACACATGGGATGGAATTTTTGTTTTATTTGATACAATAATGTATAATATTGTATTGTATTACATTGCTCTGTTGTTTATTTTTTTTACTTTTCTTGTTTCATAGTATGTAATGGCAGAGATTAGGGATTCATAAAGTACAACGCAATCATACAAACACAAATCTACGCATTGTTATATGAAGACAAGTCCGGATTTTGTGGCCAAGGTTTAGCGAAATTGTTGTTTTTATTAACATAGCATAGCAATTATTATTTAAAAAAATATTTTTATAGCAATATATTGGGGGGGGACATTTTGAGCATGTTTGATTATTGGGGGGGGGATATGTCCCCCACCAATATATATTATAATTATTATAACATATTATAATTATTATATATTTTAATTACGGCCTTGTGTCAATGAGAGATTTGGAACTTTGGTGACTGCAGGAAATAATAATAACACGAGGACACGCAGAGAGAGAGAAAGCACACTTATATTCTTGGTTCTGTCGGTAAAGTCACCACCACGTAGAAGGGAAGTGACGTCATGCTACTTCCTGCTGTCGCGAGGTAACAGGAAGCTGCCGTGTGCGCGCTTGCACTGAAATCCGAGGTGAGAAATTCTCATCCTTGTGGTGGTGGTCGTTGTGGTTGTGGTGGTTGTTGTTGTTGTTTACCAAGGTAGAGCCTCTCTCGTAGGGATGTCAGTTGAGTAGCAGCGAGCATGGGAATCGATGTCCAGGTTGGAACTTTACAACGCGGGGCCTAGCCACGCGGGGCCTTGCCTCCTGCCCTCGCCTGATTGCGTTTACTTTAATTATCTCGCTTAAGTTTAATTTGGCTTCACCCGGCTCGCCACTTTGTAACTTTGTTTTATTGTAAATATTCACGCAGTTTTTATTTTTTTCACCAGGCCAAGCCCGCTTGAGCTGCTATACCGCTCTTGTTATCAGAAGCGACCAGCCCACAACAACACAAGGTGAGGCTTTGTCAACGTGTGTGAATGTTTTGACTTAAAACTTTGGTGACTGCAGGAATTAATATTCTTGGTTCTTTCGGTAAAGTCACGTAGATAGAAAATTAAATGAAAATATATATTTTTTAAAATGAAGCAAAAAACCCACGACGTTTCGATCGCAACACAAGTGGTCTTTATCTTATTGAATTTAATCTGTTATTTTTATTTTCTATCTACGTGACTTTACTGAAAGAACCAACAATACATGCGTCAATGTATCTATCGGTCAAAGACGCTAAGCGCGTGCCGCTGTTGACTCTGAATGTGTGGATGGGAACACCTTCACCACGGGGAGAGAGAGACAGAGACACGGATAGCCTCGGCTATGTTGATGATCCTCGATTCATTATTTGGTGGAGTGAGGAAGAATTAATGCTGAGCAGATGAAGGTGGCCAGGCATGGTGCTGGTCACACCACCACCTGTTTACTCATGGCAGTGTGTGACAGTGTCAAGTTTGTGTTTGCAGTAAAGTCTATTAACTAGGTTGAACACGGAGGTTATATCAAAGCAATAGTTTATTTTTGTTTTCCTCTGGAACTCTTTGTAAGAATGGAAACAGGATGTGAACACAGCACACACATTCAGCTGAAATCAGAACTGTTCATCCCCAGCATTCAAGAACATCTGAGCCTGGACTCACACCTGAGTTGCGATTGAACATTAATTCATGCATTTCTGCAAAACACAAATAGTATTGTTTTCAAAACCCTTTGCTATGTCAGCTGAATTTAGTTTTCATAAATATTCATTTTGTAGTCAGACAGCCGAAATTGTGCTTAGAGTTTTGGGTTAACATTCATCTTGAAGATATGAAGGCTTCCAGGCATATTAATGACATTTTCCCTCTCATTGTGTGCCATAGCAGCCCGTGGAGAGAAACCCTTCAGGTGCACTCTGTACGTGAAGGCGTTTGCACAGTCACCACATCTTAAAGTACACCAGAGAACACACACGGGAGATAAACCCTTCAAGTTGCAGTGTGTGCGTGAAGGCATTTGCACGTTCATCAAATCTGATGAATTTGGGAAACTTTTTCACTACATCATGAATATATTAATAAGTATAGACATGTAAGTCACGTGTGCATTCCTCTGTGCCTGACGTGTAGATGGTGTGGATATTCTTTTTTTCTGTCTGCAGCTGACGCTTCCTCTGCAGAATTGGTCTGATGGAGCAAAGGCACTCAGCGCAGCTCGGTATGACAAGTCAACAATGCGACCAGCGTGCATACAGCACGGACATGACTGGAAATTTGACACGGCACCAGAGAACTTACACGGGAGAGAAACCCTTCAAATGTACTGTGTGTAACAAGGCATTTGCATGGCCATCAGTTTTTCAGAACCACCAGAGAACACACACGGGAGATAAACCCTTCATGTGCACGATGTGCGGGATGGCGTTTACACAGTCATGTAATCTTGTAACACACCAGAGAACACACACGGGAGAGAAACCCTTCAAGTGCAGTGTGTGTGGGAAGGCAGTTTCATGGTCATCTGCTCTTAAAAAGCACCAGAGAACACACACAGGAGAGAAACCCTTCAAGTGCAGTGTGTGCATGAAGGCATTTGCACAGTCATCTGATCTTGTAAAACACCAGAGAACACACATGGGAGAGAAACCCTTCAGGTGCACGATGTGCGGGATGGCGTTTGCACAGTCATGTAATCTTGTAACACACCAGAGAACACACAGGAGAGAAACCCTTCAATTGCACTGTGTGTGGGAAGACATTTTCATATTCATCTCATCTTCAAAGACACCAGAGAACACACACGGGAGAGAAACCCTTCAAGTGCAGTGTGTGTGGGAACACATTTGCAGATTAATTTGCTCTTAAAACACACCAGAGAACACACACGGGAGAGAAACCCTTCAAGTGCAGTGTGTGTGGGAAGGCATTTTCACATTTATCTACTCTTAAAAAACACCAGAGAACACACACGGGTGAGAAACCCTTCAAGTGCAGTGTGTGTCGGAAGACATTTTCAGGTTCATTTGCTCTTAAAACACACCAGAGAACACACACAGGAGAGAAACCCTTCAAGTGCAGTGTGTGTGGAAAGGCATTTTCAGATTCATCTCATCTTCAAAGACACCAGAGAACACGCACGGGAGAGAAACCCTTCAAGTGCAGTGTGTGTGGGAAGACATTTTCAGATTCATCTACTCTTAAAACACACCAGAGAACACACGGGAGAGAAACCCTTCAGGTGCAGTGTGTGTGGGAAGACATTTTCATGGTCATCTGCTCTTAAAACACACCAGAGAACACACACAGGAGAGAAACCCTTCAAGTGCAGTGTGTGTGTGAAGACATTTTCAGATTCATTTGCTTTTAAAACACACCGGAGAACACACACGGGAGAGAAACCCTTCAAGTGCAGTGTGTGTGTGAAGACATTTTCAGATTCATCTACTCTTAAAAAACACCAGAGAACACACACGGGAGAGAAACCCTTTAAGTGCAGTGTGTATGGGAAGGCATTTCCAGATTCATCTAATAAAACACCATAGAACACACACGGGAGAGAAACCCTTGAAGTGCAGTGTTTGTGGGAAGACATTTTCACGGTCATCTGCTCGAAAAAAACACCAGAGAACACACATGGGAGAGAAACCCTTCAAGTGCAGTGTGTGTGTAAAGGCATTTTCACAGTCATCTGCTCTTAAAACACACGGGAGAGAACCCCTTCAAGTGCAGTGTGTGTGGGAAGGCATTTTCACAGTCATCTGGTCTTAAATCACACCAGAGAACACACACGGGAGAGAAACCCTTCAAGTGCAGTGTTTGTAGGAAGGCATTTTCACATTCATCTGCTCTTAAAAAACACCAGAGTACACACGGGAGAGAAACCCTTCAAGTGCAGTGTGTGCGGGAAGGCATTTGCACATTCATCAAATCTTCAAGTACACCAGAGAAAACACAGGAGAGAAACCCTTGAGGTACACTCTGTGTGGGATGATGTTTGCACAGTCATCTACTCTTAAAACACACCAGAGAACACACACGGGAGAGAAACCCTTCTTGTGCAGTGTGTGTGGGAAGACATTTTCTGATTCATCTGCTCTTAAAAAACACCAGAGAACACACACGGGAGAGAAACCCTTCAGATGCAGTGTGTGTGGGAAGACATTTTCAGATTCATCTACTCTTAAAAAACACCAGAGAACACACACGGGAGAGAAACCCTTCAAGTGCAGTGTGTATGGGAAGGCATTTCCAGATTCATCTAATAAAACACCAGAGAACACACACGGGAGAGAAACCCTTGAAGTGCAGTGTTTGTGGGAAGACATTTTCACGGTCATCTGCTCTTAAAAAACACCAGAGAACACACATGGGAGAGAAACCCTTCAAGTGCAGTGTGTGTGTAAAGGCATTTTCACAGTCATCTGCTCTTAAAACACACCAGAAAACACACGGGAGAGAACCCCTTCAAGTGCAGTGTGTGTGGGAAGGCATTTTCACAGTCATCTGGTCTTAAATCACACCAGAGAACACACACGGGAGACAAACCCTTCAAGTGCAGTGTGTGCGGGAAGGCATTTGCACATTCATCAAATCTTCAAGTACACCAGAGAAAACACAGGAGAGAAACCCTTGAGGTAGACTCTGTGTGGGATGATGTTTGCACAGTCATCTACTCTTAAAACACACCAGAGAACACACACGGGAGAGAGACCCTTCAGGGGCACTCTACGGGAAGGCGTTTGCACAGTCACCAAATCTTCAAGCACACCAGAGAACACGGAAGCATCAGAAGATCTGCAAGGAGTGGAATCTGAAATCAGCTTGTGAAAGTCAAAGTGCCACAATAAGCCCATCCCTCATGAAACAAGAACCGGACAAAAATCTCAGCTTGGACACTTTTAAAGGTATCGAGGTGAAATATGAAGAGGTGATGGTGAAGAGGGAAGAAGTGATGGTGAAGAGCGAAGAAGTGAAGGTGAAATGTGAAGATGAAGATTCAACTCCAAAATGGGACCTTCACATCGATGGAGGCAACGTGAAGCAGGAGGAGAATTCTGACTGTGAGGCAGAGCGAGGCAACTCCCAGCAGTTTGTGAAAGTGGAGGTGTGGGTGGACTTCCTCCGAGACAATCCAAAGTCAAGTGGAGACCCGGTAGATGTGTAAGCCAGAGACGATGTCGCTACAATAGATGCACCTTTGTCACAGGCCTTTAATGACAATAATGTGAAGTTGAACACTTTGTGGGCCGGTGGGTTGGGTAGATCTCTAACCAGGAGCAAGAGGCAATAAGCTCCCAAGCATTCACTATGTTATCATAATAATTGCTTTTACACGGTGCTTGCTTAATCGCAGTCATCTGTGGCACAAGGTGGTGGCCCTGCACCAGCCTGCATGTGGACAAGAGCCTTTCAGTAGGGGGCGATGATTGATACGTCATCTCAGTTGTGTAGTTTGTAGGCAATCTTGATTCGAAGCTTTCGTGACTGCAGGAATCCACACTGTTGAGTCATTTCGGTAAAGTCACCACGTGGGTAGAAACATAACAGATCACGGCGTTTAGATCACAACACAAGCAATCGTCATCAGGTGGGACAACCACAGCAAGAGAAACTGCTGAAGTAGTAGGCGCCTACTCCAGCAGTTTCTTATTGCTGCTGTGCTTGTCCCACCTGATGACGATTGCTTGTGTTGCCATCGAAGTGCCGTGATCTATTATTTGTAGCGTAATATTTAGAATTTGTTACATTTTGACCCAGACGCCAGCATGCAACGGCCTACTCGTTTTGAATGACGAAGCAATAGTTTGTTGTACATACACTGTTAAGCAGACGGTGCGTATTTGTAAAATAGCTTCTTGTTAATACGATGTAACGTGATGCAGTCAATTTCGCTGCAGTAATTCGATGTTAATATGCCCATCAATGATTTAGAATGAATACTTGTCTGATTGTGCACGTGCATGTATCATTTTGTTTGAGGGTCACACATTGAATAAGTGATGTTAGGACAAAGTGTGTGTGTGTTTGGAAGTAACCTGTACAGAGAACTCAGGTGAGACCCGTTGTTCTTGTGATACAGGTCAAATGGTACTTTTGTGTTTCACGAAGCGTCTGCCTCTGGAGCAACTCATTGTCTTTGAAATAGGGAGCACGCTCGGATCATTCATAGGAGCACGCTCGGATCATTCATTGTGTACACACACAGTGTACACACACACACAGTGTACACACACACAGTGTACACACATAGTGTACACACAGTGTATACACAATAATGTCCACGTTGCTGAGCCCACACACCCAAGGGAAGGAGCAATGGAAAATGAATCTAAATCAACTTAAACTCCAACTCTGTGACGTCACCACTCTGCATTACCTCATCGGCGTGAAACGCCAGGGGCGGTGTACCTCGCTAGTGATGTCACGTCACCAAGGTGTTCACCCCAACCCCGTCCACCGCGCTCTTGAGCGTGACGTCACATCCGCTTGGGTCACTGCCGATATCGTTCCAGTGGCAATCCTTATTTGGGCAAAGCTACGCCCAGTACTCTTTGGTTCTATTGGGTAAATTCTAGATTTAAAGCTTGGGTAAAGTCACGTAGGTGAAAATAAAATAAATAAAAAATTAACAAAAAATCACTACGTTTCGGCCACAACACAAGCGGCCTTCATCAGGTGAAGGGACGAGACTGTCTGGAGGACAGCGCTGGAGTGGAAGAAGCCACGCTTAGATCACGACCTTTAAGCTGTGTGAGAAGAAAAAGACCAAGCGCCTTGACAAAGGAATTAGCATATAATTTAGCATTGAAATGGCTCATTGAAATAGCTAAGTTAAAGTATACACATCCGCAGAGGTACCCCTTGACAAAGGAATTAGCATAGAATTTAGCATTGAAATAGCTGAGTGATTAGCTGGTAACTGGTCACAGAAATAGCTATGTTAAAGTCAGAGCATATACATTCACCGAGGCACCTAGTACTCATCACGCACAGTGACTGGCGGCTCATTAACATAATGTATCCGTTAAAGCCGTCGCGAGTTTATTGCGACGGGTTCAGCGCCCACGGCCCCATTCCTCCACATATGGGCCGGCCTCATTAACATAATTTATTCAGTTGGAGAGCAGCTCTTGGGTGGGAAGTGACGTCATACTACTTCCTGCTGTCACGAGGCAACAGGAAGCTGCCGTGTGCGCGCTTGCACTCAAATCCGAGGTGAGAAATTCTCATCGTTGTGGTGGTGGTGGTTGTGGCGGTGGTGGTGGTTGTTGTTGTTTACCAAGGTAGAGCCTCGCTCTCTCACGTAGGGATGTCAGTTGAGTAGCAGCGAGCATGGAAATCGATGTCCAGGTTGGAACTTTACAGCGCGGGGCCTAGCCACGCGGGGCCTTGCCTCCTGCCCTCGCCTGATTGCATTCACTTTAATAATCTCGCTTAAGTTTAATTTGTCTTCACCCGGCTCGCCACTTTGTAACTTTGTTTTATTGTAAATATTCACGCAGTTTTTATTTTCGTTCTTTTGTTACCAGGCCAAGCCCGCTTGAGCTGCTATACCGCTCTTGTTATCAGAAGCGACCTGCCCACAACAACACAAGGTGAGGCTTTGTCAACGTGTGTGAATGTTTTGACTTAAAACTTTGGTGACTGCAGGAATTAATATTCTTGGTTCTTTCGGTAAAGTCACGTAGATAGAAAATTAAATAAAAATAATAAAAATAATTGCAAATAAAGCAAAACAACTCACGTCGTTTTGATCGCAACACAAGTGGTCTTTATTTAATGTAATTGTATTATCTGTTATTGTTATTTTCTATCTACGTAACTTTACCGAAATCAACAAGAATACGTGTGTCAATGTCTATCGGTCAAAGAGGCTAAACGGAGTGACGCAAACTCCAAATATACAGCAGGCGTCAGGGTCGGGATCGAACCCACGACTTCCTGTACACCAGCTGAGGTAGTTAACATCTCACCACGGAGAGAGACACGCAAACTCCAGTTAGCCTCGGCTATGTTCGTTGATCCTCAATTACTTGGTGGAGTGATGAAGCATTCATGCCATGCAGATGAAGGTGGCCAGGCGTGATTCTAGACACGCCACTGCCTGTTTACCCATTGACAGTGTACAGTTTGTGTTTGCATTAACGTCTATTAACTCTGTTGAACACGGAGGTTATAGCGTAACAATAGTTTATTTTTGTTTTCCTCTGGAACTCTTTATAAGAATGGAAACAAGAAGTTAACACAGCACACACATTCAGCTGAAGTCGGAACTGTTCATCCCAGCATTCAAGGACATCTGAGCCTAGATTCACACCTCTAAGTTGTGATTGAACATTAATTTATGAATTTCTGCTTAACACAAATAGTATTGTTTTCAACACCCTTTGCTATGTCAGCTGAATTTAGCTCTCATAAATATTCCTTTTGTAGCCAGACAGCCGAAATTGTGTGCTTAGGGTTTTGGGTGAACATTAATTTTGAAGATACGAGGGCTTCCAGGCATGTTTATAACCATTTTCCCTCTCATTGTGTGCCATAACAGCCCTGTGATGAATTTGGGAAACGTTTTTACTACATCATGAATATAGACGTGTAAGTCACATGTGACTATATATGCATTCCTCTGTGCCTCGATACTGACGTGTAGATGGTGTGGATATTATTTTTTTCTGTCTGCAGCTGACGCTTCCTCTGACGCTTCCTCCGCAGAATTGGTCTGATGGAGCAAATGCACTCAGCGCAGCTCGGTACTACAAAGCAACAATGCGACCAGCGTGCATACAGCACGGATCGTACTGGAGATTTGACACGGCACGAGAGAACTCACACAGGAGAGAAACCCTTCAAGTACAGTGTGTGTGGGAAGGCGTTTGAACGTTCATTTACTCTTGTAGAACACCAGAGAACACACACGGGAGATAAACCCTTCAAGTGCAGTGTGTGTGGGAAGGCGTTTGCACATTCATCTACTCTTGTAGCACACCAGAGAACACACACGGGAGAGAAACCCTTCAAGTGCAGTGTGTGTGGGGAGGCATTTTCACAGTCCCCACATCTTCAAGTACACCAGAGAACACACACAGGAGAGAAACCCTTTAAGTGCACTGTGTCTGGGAAGGCATTTGCATGGCCATCAGTTCTTCAGACCCTCCAGAGAACTCACACAGGAGAGAAACCCTTCAAGTGCACTGTGTGTGGGAAGGCATTTGCACGTTCATCTGCTCTTGTAACACACCAGAGAACATACACGGGAGTGAAACCCTTCAGGTGCACGATGTGTGCGAAGGCGTTTGCACATTCATCAAATCTGCAAAGACACCAGAGAACACACACGGGAGAGAAACCCTTCAAGTGCACTGTGTGTGGGAAGGCATTTGCACGTTCATCTGCTCTTGTAACACACCAGAGAACATACACGGGAGTGAAACCCTTCAGGTGCACGATGTGTGCGAAGGCGTTTGCACATTCATCAAATCTGCAAAGACACCAGAGAACACACACGGGAGAGAAACCCTTCAAGTGCACTGTGTGTGGGAAGGCATTTTCACAGTCAGCTGTTCTTAAAAAACACCAGAGAACACACACAGGAGAGAAACCCTTCAAGTGCACTGTGTGTGGGAAGGCATTTGCACAGTCATCTGTTCTTAAAATACACCAGAGAACACACACAGGAGAGAAACCCTTCAGGTGCATTTTGTGCGGGATGATGTTTGCACAGTCATCACATCTTGAAGTACACGAGAGAACACACACGGGAGAGAAACCCTTCAAGTGCACTCTGTGCGGGAAGGCGTTTTCACAGTCACCACATCTTAAAGTACACCAGAGAACACACACGGGAGAGAAACCCTTCAAGTGCAGTGTGTGTGGGAAGGCGTTTGCAAAGTCATCTCCTCTTGTAACACATCAGAGAATACACACAGGAGAGAAACCCTTCAGGTGCACTCTGCAGGAAGGCGTTTGCACATTCATAAAATCTTCAAGTACACCAGAGAACACAGAAGCATCAGAAGATCTGCAAGGAGTGGAGTCTGAAATCAGCTTGTGAAAGTCAAAGTGCCACAATAAGCCCATCCCTCATGAAACACGAACCGGAAGAAAATCCCAGCTTGGACACTTTTAAAGGTATCAAGGTGAAATATGAAGAGGTGATGGTGAAATGTGAAGATGAAGATTCAACTCCAGAATCGGACCTTCACATTGATGGAGGCAACGTAAAGCAGGAGGAGAATTCTGACTGAGGCAGAGCGAGGCAACTCCCAGCAATTCATGGAAGTGGAGGTGTGGGTGGACTTGCTCCTAGACAATACAAAGTCAAATGGAGAACCGATATGTGTGTAAGCTTGAGACGGTCGCTACAATAGATGCACCTTTGTCACAGGCCTTTAATGAAAAGAATGTGAAGTTGAACACTCAATTCCCAGGTTCAACCTGCAGAGTAAGAGCGAGCGGCCAGTCTTTGTGGACCCGTGGATTGGGGAGATCTCTGACCAGGAATGAGAGCCAAGAAGCCCCCAAGCATTCACTATGTTATAATAATTACATTTACTCGGTGCTTGCTTAATCGCCTCGGCAACTCGGAGTTTTCTATCTCGTCTGAAACACTCGAAGAGCATCCCCAAGTAGCAGCTGCCCCTGTGTGGCACAGGGTGGTGGCCCTGCACAAGCCTGCATTTTTTTTTCCGCCTGAGGACGACCGCTTGTGTTACGATCGAAACGTCGTGATCTATTATTATTTGTTCTACCTACGTGACTTTACTGAAAGAACCAAAGAGTATGTGAACAAGAGGCTGTCAGTAGGGGGCAATGATTGATGTTTCATCTCAGTTTTGTAATTTGTCGCTAATGTTTAGAATTCGCCAGCATGCAATGGCCGACTCGTTTTGAATGACACAATAGTATGTTTACATCCACTGTTAAGCAGACGGTGCATATTTTTAAAATAGCTTCTTGTTAATACGATGTAACCTGATGCAGGATATTTCACTGCAGTAATTCAATTTTGTTAATATGCCTGTAAATAATTAAGAATGAATACTTGTCTGATTGTGCGTGTACATGTTACATTTTGTCTATGAGGGTCAAACATTGATTAAGTGTTCAAATCTATATTGATTAAGTGATGTTAGGACAAAGTGTGTGTGTGTTTGGAAGTAACCTGTACAGAGAACTCGGGTGAGACCCGTTGTTCTTGTGATGCAGGTCAAAGGGTACTTTTGTGTTTCATGAAGCATCTGCCTCTGCAGCAACTCATCGTCCTTGAAATAGGGAGCATGGTCGGATCATTCATCAGTTACAAGGCATACCACTTGAAAGTTACACGTATAGGAGGAGGTACATTCTCTACAACACGAATTGTAGTTTTGTCTTACGTATTGACGTAGATTTTGTCTAACTCGGACTAGAAATGCTCCTTGCTGATTCACGTCTGGATGTTCATACCTCTCGCTTGAAGCAAACCCCACTGCTGTTGTTGAGATGCTGTGCACCAATAATGGTCCAACACATTGACGGCCTACAGGCCAGGAAAGTCTCAACATTTACGGCACACGAAGGACGCATTCACGCAAGCGGCCCGTGCTCCGTTTTGAAGTTTTAAAATGAAACATCTTTGAATCGCGTGTTTTGAATTAGATTATTGTTATTTCTTCATTAAAAGCTTATTTCATTTTACATCCGGAAGACTTCGTTGAGAAGGACATTTCGTGTGAATTTTCTCTCGTCGTTAAGTAGATGGCCTTGCCGGGGGTTCGGTTCGATGCGGACTTTCACCTGTTTGGGATTGCGGGATCGAGATAAGGCGACACGGAGCTGCTGGCCGTCTGTAGATCGATTCCAACGTAATCGAGCGTCTGTCCCTGCACCTCCGTCGTTGGTACAGGGGGTGCGTGTCTCCGTTGTGGAGTTTCTGGATAATGTTTGGAATTGCCACAATTTTGACCGTGACACCAACATGCGTTGTGAATGACACAACGTTATGTTTTACATCTGCCGTTTAGCAGACTGCGCATATTTTGGTGAATGTTACTGGGGTAGCCAGGTGTGCCTGTCGGATTTTAACCTGGAACGTCTGCAATGAATAGAGAATGTGCTACCACATTCTTGGTTCTTTCGGTAAAGTCACGTAAATAGAAAATAACAAAAACAAGAAAATTGGAAAATAATAAATTGATGAAAAGATGCCCATTGGTCGACTGAGATGACTGTGCCCCCCACTGTGTACACACACAGTGTACACACACACAGTGCACACACACACACAGTGCACACACACACAGTGTACACACACACAGTGTACACACACAGTGCACACACACACAGTGTACACACACACACAGAGTGTACACAATAATTTCAGTATATTTTTTGGTATACCCCTGTGAGCCATTCGGCTCTTGAATCAAGTGCAACCACAACAAACACAAACCCGAACAAGAAACACATCTTAAAGTGACTACTTTGTGTGACTCTGCAAACAGAAAATTCATGAAAAAAACAGCTAAATGTTCCTGAAAAAAGCACCGTACACCAACGCTGTGTGCTAAAAATCCCAGTGGGATGCAATGTCCACGTTGTTGTTGTTGCTGAGTTCAAGGGAGGGAGCAATGGAAAATGAATCTAAATCAACTTAAACTCCAATCCCGCTCTGTGACGTCACTACACAGCATCACTTCATCGGTGTGAAACGCCAGAGGGAGGTGTCCCTCGCTAGTGACGTCATGTCACCAAGGTATTCACCCCTCCCCCGTTTGCCGCGCTCTTGAACATGACGTCACCTCCGCTTGGGTCACTGCCGATATCGTTCCAGTGCCAATCCTTATGTGGGCAAAGCTACGCCATGTGACTGGCGGCTCATTAACATAATGTGTTCGTTAAAGCCGTCGCGAGTTTTTTGCGACGGGTTCAGCACCCCACAACATATGGGACGGATAACATTAACATAATTTATTCATTCAATAACTTATTTATTTACGGAGCAGCTCATTGTGGGAGGAGCGTGTCTCGTACCCCGGATGTGACGTCATGTCACCTGCTGCCGCATGACGTCACGAGGTAACAGGAAGCTATCGCTTCCTGCACTGAAATCCGAGGTGAGAAATTTTCATTGCGATTGTGGTTGTTGTGGTGGTGGTAGTGGTGGTTGTTGTTGTTTACCAAGGTAGAGCCTCGCTCTCTCTCGTAGGGATGTCAGTTGAGTAGCAGCGAGCATGGGAATCGATGTCCAGGTTGGAACTTTACAACGCGGGGCCTTGCCACGTGGGGCCTTGCCTCCTGCCCTCGCCTGATTGCATTCACTTTAATTATCTCACTTAAGTTTAATTTGTCTTCACCCGGCTCACCACTTTGTAACTTTGTGTTATTGTAAATATTCACGCAGTTTTTATTTTCTTTTGTTAGCAGGCCAAGCCCGCTTGAGCTGCTATACCGCTCTTGTTATCAGAAGCAACCTGCCCACAACAACACAAGGTGAGGCTTTGTCAACGTGTGTGAATGTTTTGACTTAAAACTTTGGTGACTGCAGGAATTAATATTCTTGGTTCTTTCGGTAAAGTCACGTAGATAGAAAATTAAATGAAAATAAATGAAAAAATGTAAATAAAGCAAAAAACTCACGTCGTTTTGATCGCAACACAGTGGTCTTTATTTAATGTAATTGTATTATCTGTTATTGTTATTTTCTATCTACGTAACTTTACCGAAAGAAACAAGAATACCTGTGTCAATGTCTATCGGTCAAAGACGCTAAACGGAGATACGCGCAAACTCCAAATATACAGCAGGCGTCAGGGTCGGGATCAAACCCACGACTTCCTGTATACCAGGTGAGGTAGTTAACGTCTCACCACGGAGAGAGACACGCAAACTCCAGTTAGCCTCGGCTATGTTCGTTGATCCTCAATTAATTACTTGGTGGAGTGAGGAAGCATTCATGCCAAGCAGATGAAGGTGGCCAGGCGTGATTCTAGACACGCCACCGCCTGTTTACCCAGTGACAGTGTACAGTTTGTGTTTGCAGTAACATCTATTAGCTCTGTTGAACACGGAGGTTATAGCATTACAATAGTTTACTTTTGTTTTCCTCTGGAACTCTTTATATGAATGGAAACAGGAAGTTAACACAGCACACACATTCAGCTGAAGTCGGAACTGTTCATCCCAGCATTCAAGGACATCTGAGCCTGGATTCACACGTCTAAGTTGCGATTGAACGTTAATTTATGCATTTCTGCCTAACACAAATAGTATTGTTTTCACCACCCTTTGCTATGTCAGCTGAATTTAGCTCTCATAAATATTCCTTTTGTAGCCAGACAGCTGAAATTGTGTGCTCGGAGTTTTGGGTGGACATTAATTTTGAAGATACGAGGGCTTCCAGGCATGTTTATGACCGTTTGCCCTCTCATTGTGTGCCATAACAGCCCTGTGATGAATTTGGGACACTTCTTCACTACTTCATGAATATATGAATAAGTATAGACGTGTAAGTCACGTGTTACTGTGTATATATTCATTCCTCTGTGCTTCGATACTGACGTGTAGATGGTGTGGATATTATTTTTTTCTGTCTGCAGCTGACGCTGGTCAGCTGGAGCAAGGCACTCAGCGCAGCTCTGTACGACAAGGCAACAATGCGACCAGCGTGCATACAGCACGGATCGGACTGGAAATTTGACACGGCACCAGAGAACTCGCACGGGAGAGAAACCCTTCAAGTGCACTGTGTGTGGGAAGGCATTTGCATGGCCATCAGTTCTTGAGATCCACCAGAGAACACACACGGGAGAGAAATCCTTCAGGTGCACGGTGTGCGGGAAGGCATTTTCACAGTCATCACATCTGCAAAGACATCAGAGTACACACACAGGAGAGAAACCCTTCAAGTGCACTCTGTGCGGGAAGGCGTTTGCACAGTCCCCACATCTTCTAGTACACCAGAAAACACACACGGGAGAGAAACCCTTCAAGTGCAGTACGTGTGGGAAGGCGTTTGCACATTCATCTCCTCTTGTAGCACACCAGAGAACACACACGGGAGAAAAACCCTTCAAGTGCAGTGTGTGTGGGAAGGCATTTTCACGGTCATCTGTTGTTAAAAGACACCTGAGAACACACAGAGGAGAGAAACCCTTCAAGTGTAATCTGTGCAGGATGGCGTTTGCACAGCAACAACATCTTCAAGTACACCAGAGAACACACACGGGAGAGAAACCCTTCAAGTGCACTCTGTGCGGGAAGCCGTTTGCACTTTCATCATCATCTTCAAGTACACCAGAGAACACACACGGGAGAGAAACCCTTCAAGTGCAGTGTGTGTGGGAAGGCGTTTGCACGTTCATCTGCTCTTAAAAAACACCAGAGAACACACACAGGAGAGAAACCCTTCAGGTACACTCTGTGCGGGATGGCGTTTGCACAGTCATCACATCTTCAAGTACACCAGAGAACGCACAAGCATCAGAAGGTCCACAAGGAGTGGAGTCTGAAAACAGCTTGTGAAAGTCAAAGTGCCACAATAAGCCCATCCCTCATGAAATAAGAACCGAAAGAAAATCCCAGCTTGGACACTTTTAAAGGTATCGAGGTGAAATATGAAGAGGTGATGGTGAAGAGGGAAGAAGTGATGGTGAAGAGCGAAGAAGTGAAGGTGAAATGTGAAGAAGTGATGGTGAAGAGCGAAGAAGTGAAGGTGAAATATGATGAAGATTCAACTCCAAAATGGGACCTTCACATCGATGGAGGCAACGTGAAGCAGGAGGAGAATTCTGATTGAGGCAGAGCGAGGCAACTCCCAGCAGTTTGTGGAAGTGGAGGTGTGGGTGGACTTCCTCCAAGACAATACAAAGTCAGGTGGAGACCCGGTAGATGTGTAAACTTTGCGTTTTAATAATTGTGTTTTTTTATTTTATTTTGGGCACCGTTATAATATATGCCACAGGACCCGCACGAGCTTAATCCGGCACTGTCCGGGATACCGTTCCAGTGGCCAACCAGGCTGTTGAAAACACCGCGGGTGGAGTTGAGGGTGATGGTGGAGGACGTGAAGGGGGCGATTGATGCCGATGGGCGGCGGGGTGGTCATCCGAGAGGATGCCCAGTGGGGAGATGAAGCAATGAAATCGCTCCACGTGTCAGGCGCTGGGTGGATCACCGCACAGCGGCATCGTGGGAGGTTGCGACGGCACGGGGAGGTCTCTACCCGCTAGTGGATTGACCGTGGCTGATGGTGACGACGACGATGATGGATGTTGCTCACTCAACTCTGCGACTTACAGAACGCCGGAGACGCACGGCGATGTGCGGGGTGTTCAGCGGCACGGTGGAGCCGATGGCCTCCTTGCAGCCGCTGTACAGCTGACGCACGACGTGGAGCAGGGCAGGGAGCACGCTGTCCACTATGTCCTGTCAGCTGCCGCTCAGCTGACCCATAGCCTGCAGTAGGGCAGGGAGCGAGCTGTCCACTATGTCCTCACTGTGGCTACTGCACAGCTGACCCACAGCCTGCAGTAGGGCAGGGAGCACGCTGTCCACAATGGCCTCACTGTGGCTACTGCACAGCTGACCCGCAGCCTGCAGGAGAGGAGTCGGCGCGCTGTCCATGAGCCAGGACATCCCGTGGGGCCAGGCTGGGCCGCCCCTCTCCTGTCCGTGTGCGTGGCCGCTGGTGAACATCGGTCCCCAGGTGGCGACCGCTGCCGGTGGAGAGACGTCCTTCACGAGTCCCGAGTAGTTGTTGATCGTGGTGGTGGTGGTGGTGCTGGCGTTGGAGCCGTTGATGTTCGAACCCCCACGCTGAGATCCTCCGAGGAGTTCCACCACCGGCTGCGTGAGCAGCAGAACCACAGTGAGCACAGCCGTGAAGATTGCCACGCTGGTGGTGGTGGTGGTGGCGAAGTTCTCCGCAGACCTCGAAGTGGAGGAGCGGCGTGGGGCGAGGTGGTTGCCTCTCCCGGAGCCGACTCCACTCTGGTCGCTCCAATGGATACACCTTAGTCACAGGCCTTTAATGACAAGAATGTGAAGTTGAACACTCAGTTCCTAGGTTAAACCTGCATGGTGAGAGTGGCCAGTCTTTGTGGACCTGTGGGTTGGGTAGATCTCTAACCAGGAGCGAGAGCCAATAAGCTCCCAAGCATTCACTCGGTTTTAATAATTCCATTCTAGATTTGAAGCTTTCGTGACTGCAAGGATCCATACTCTTTGGTTCTATTCGGTAAAGTCACGTAGGTAAAAAGATAAAATAACAAAAATCACGACGTTTCAGCCACAACACAAGTGGCCTTCATCATGACAGCACGGTCCCTTCACCTGATGAAGGCCACTTGTGTTGTGGCCGAAACGTCGTGATTTTTGTTATTTAATTATTCCACTTATATGGTGCTTGCTTTATTGCCTCTGGCAATTCGGACTTTTGTATCTCGTCTCAGACACACGAAGAGCATCCCCAAGTAGCAGCTGCCCCTGTGTGGCACAAGGTGGTGGCCCTGCACCGGCCTGCATGTGGACAAGAGCCTGTCAGTAGGGGGCGATGGTTGATGTGGCATCTTAGTTGTGGAGTTTGTAGGCAATGTTTCGAATTTGATCAATTTTGACCCAGACGCCAGCATGCAATGGCCTACTCGTTTTGAATGACGCAACAATAGTACGTTGTACATACACTGTTAAGCAGACAGTGCGTATTTTTTAAAATATCTTCTTGTTAATGCGATGTAAACTGATGCAGTATATTTCAGTGCAGTAATTCAATTTAGAATGAATACTTGTCTGATTGTGTGCATACATGTAAAATTTTGTCTATAAGGGTCAAACATTGAATAAGTGATGTTAGGACAAAGTGTGTGTGTGTGTTTGGAAGTAACCTGTACAGAGAACTCAGGTGAGACTCATTGTTCTTGTGATACAGGTCAAAGGGTATTTTTGTGTTTTCAGGAAGCATCTCCCTCTGCAGCAACTCATCGTCTTTGAAATAAGGAGCATACTCGGATCATTAATCAGTTACGTGGCACACCACTCAAAGGTTACACATAGAGGAGGTTCATTCTCTGCAACACAAATTGTAGTTTTGTATTACGTGTTGACGTAGATTTTCTCGAACTAGGACATGAAATGCTCCTTGCTGATTCACGTCTGGATGTTCACGACCAAGAGTTGAAGCAAGCCTGACCACCTGCGGCGCCCCTCATAACCATTTGCGGCCTTGGGCCAGGAAAGTCACGAAAAAAATTGCACGCGAACGACGCCTCCACGCAAGCTCCCGATGCTCCGTCTTGAAGTTTGAAAATGAAACAGCTTTTAATTGTATTATGTTTTGAATTATATAGTTGTATTTCTTCATTAAAAGCTTATTCATTGAAAACGACATTTCGTGTGAGTTTTCTCTCATCGTTAAGTAGACGATGGCCTTGCCGGGGGTTTGGTTCGATGCGGACTATCACCTGGTAGGGATCGCGGGATCGAGATAAGGCGACACGGAGCTGCTGGCCGTCTGCAGATCGATTCCAACGTAATCGAGCATCTGTCCCTGCGCCTCCGTCGTTGGTACAGGGGGTGCGTGTCTCCATTGTGGAGTTTCTGGATAGTGTTACTGGAATTGACACAATTTTGACCGTGACACCAACATGCAATCTGCGTTGTGAGTGACACAGTGGTTTGTTTTACATCTGCCGTTTAGCAGACTGCGCATGTTGTGGTGAATGTTACTGGGGTAGCCAGGTGTGCCTGTCGGGTTTTTAACCTTGAACCTCTGCAATAAATAGAGAATGTGCTACCACATTCTTGGTTCTTTCGGTAAAGTCACGTAGATAGAAAACAAGAAAATTGGAAAATAATAAATTGATGAAAAGATGCCCATTGGTCGACTGAGATGACTGTGCCCCCCACAGTGTACACACACACAGTGTATATACAACACAGTGCACAGACACACACAGTGCACACACACAGTGCACACACACACAGTGCACACACAGTGTGTGTACACACAGTGTACACACAGTATTCATGTGTCAATGTCACCTCAAGTGTGTGGCCTGGCCTTTTGTTTCTTTTTCTGTATTTGGCCCTCACTAAAAAAACTTTGGATACCCCTGGTGTAGTGTATAGTAGTGTAGTGTATAGTGGAGTGTATAGTGTAGTGTATAGTGTAGTGGATAGTTTAGTATACTAGTTATCACGTGACTAGTGTAGCTAGCCAGGTGGTGACCACACTCGTGCGTGCATCTCCACTCGTCCGTGTCTGCAAGTAAGCGCTCGTGTGTGTATGTGCACCCGCGTGTTTGTTCGTGTCTGTATGTACGCACACTGTTGCACATGGTTCGCTCGTGTGGGTGTAGTGGAACGCACTGCTCATGAAAACGTTGCCTCGTTACGCGGTAAATGCTGCGGCACAACAGGAGGGAACTGCAGGGATGAGGATCTCCAGTCTTGGTGCTGTGAATTAAAACAGCGCCAGGGTGGAGAATCCTGTCCCTACAGCTCGTAGCTGTGACGGAGTGAGAGTGATCAGCGGACAGCCACCATGGTTGCCAGGTAAGGGGAGACTTCACCCGGAACTCTCCTCCACACGTGTTCCCCTTGAACATTGTCGCAATAAACGTACGATCAGGAATCTTTAAAATATCCGACCTTTGTTGTTCCGCAAGAATATTAACGCTCAAACTCGTATCGAACTCTTCATGAATTCACTTGGTCAAACAGTTCAGGTACTCGGCAAAGCATTTCACCACCCGGTATGCAACAGTTAAACAATCTACTCCAAATCAACACCGAAATGTCAAATTATCATCCACCATTGACTTCCACATCGATGGAAGCCATTTGCCACGACGTCCAAGCCATTAAACACCGGAACAACGAACGTGCCATTCAAGTACATCTTGAAACCCATTATCTGAAGTAATTTGTATTAAACAATAACTAAATAATAGAAACACGTTTACAATATTGAGCGAAGTTATAATCACGGACTTTTTCCAACTTTAGCTCAACAGGACCACAAAAGCTCAGATATGCGGTGCATAATAAATGAATCAATCTGATTGAAATCATCAACTGGCCAAACACTTTTCGATTTGAACATCACCTTATAAAATAATATTTCAAATATAAGCGCACAACTTTATCTATCTGTGATGAGCGCTGCACTTTCCGTTGATTTCATGCAGGGGGCGCTGCAAACCTACGCACCCCCTGCATGGACGATGGAGGCGCAGGGACAGACGTTCAATTACGTTGGAATCGATCTGCAGACGGCGGTCTTCTCGCACGGCCAGCAGCTCCGTGTCGCCTTATCTCGATCCCGCAATCCCAACCAGGTGAAAGTCCGCATCGAACCGAACCCCCGGCAAGGCCGTCTACTTAACGTTGAGAGAAAATTCACACGAAATGTCCTTCTCAACGAAGTCTTCCCGATGTAAATTGATACAAGCTTTTAATGAAGAAATTAAATTATCTTATTCAAAACACAACACAATTCAAAGATGCTTAATTTAAAAACTTCAAAACGGAGCACCGGGTGCTTGCGTGAATGCGTCCTTCGTGTGCAAATGTTGTGACTTTCCTGGCCTGAAGGACGTCAATGTGTTGGACCATTATTGGCGCCAAGCATCTCAACAACAGCAGTGGGGTTTGCTTCAACCGATGGTTACGAACATCCAGACGTGAATCAGCAAGGAGCATTTTTAGTCCCAGTTAGACAAAATCTACGTCAACACGTAAGACAAAACTAAAATTCGTGTTGCAGAGAATGTACCTCCTCCTATACGTGTAATTTTTAAGTGGTATGCCTTGTAACTGATGAATGATCCGAGTGTGCTACCTATTTCAAAGACAATGAGTTGCTCCAGAAAGTTCATGGATCACAAAAACACCGTTTGACCTGTATCACAAGAACAACGGGTCTCACCTGAGTTCTCTGTACAGGTTACTTCGAAACAGACACACACTTTGTCCTAACATAACTTATTCAATATTTGACCATTATAGATCAAATGTTACAAGTATGCACAAAACCTGACAAGTATACATTCTAAATTATTGACAGGCATATTAACAAAATTGGATTACTGCAGTGAAATATAATGCATCACGTTACATCGTATTAACAAGAAGCTTTTAAAAAAAAGTTGCACAGTCTGCTTCACAGTGAATGTAAAACATACTATTGTATCATTCAAAACGAGTAGGCCATTGCATGCTGGCGTCTGAGTGAAAATGTAGCAAATTCTAAACATTACCTACAAACTACACAACTGAGATGACACATCAATCATCGCCCCCTACTGACAGGCTCTTGTCCACATGCAGGCCGGTGCAGGGCCACCACCTTGTGCCACACAGGGGCAGCTGCTACTTGGGGATGCTCTTCGAGTGTTTCAGACGAGGTACGACACAAAACTCCGAGTTGCTGAGGCGGTTAAGCAAGCACGGTGTAAATGCAATTATTATGATAACATAGTGAATGCTTGGGAGCTTATTGGCTCTTGCTCCTGGTTAGAGATCTACCCAACCCACTGGCCGCCCTTACTCTGCAGGATGAACTTAAGAAATGAGAGTTCAACTTCACATTCTAGTCATTAAAGGCCTGTGACAAAGGTGCATGTATTGTAGCGACATCGTATCTGGCTTACACATCTACCGGGTCTCCACTTGACTTTGTATTGTCTAGGAGCAAGTCCACCCACACCTCCACTTCCACAAACTGCTGGGAGTTGCCTCACTCTGACTCAAGAGTCAGAATTCTCCTCCTGCTTCACGATGTGAAGGTCCCATTTTGGAGTTGAATCTTCATCTTCGCATTTTACCTTCACTTCTTCGCTTATCACCTCTTCACATTTCACCATCACCTCTTCATATTCCACCTTTATACCTTTAAAAGTGTCCAAGCTGGGATTTTCGTCTGGTTCTTGTTTCATGAGGGATGGGCTCATTGCGGCACTTTGACTTTCACAAGCTGATTTCAGACTCCGACTCCGCTCCTTGTGATACTTTTGTGTTCTCTGGTGTCTTCGAAGATTTGATGAACCTGCAAACGGCTTCCCGCACAGAGTACACTTGAAGGGTTTCTCTCCTGTGTGTGTTCTCTGGTGTTTTACAAGATCAGATGACTGTGCAAATGCCTTCACGCACACACTGCACTTGAAAGGTTTCTCTCCAGTGTGTGTTCTCTGGTGTGTTTTAAGAGCAGATGACTGTGCAAACGCCTGCACGCACACACTGCACTTGAAGGGTTTCTCTCTCGTGTGTGTTCTCTGGTGTACTTCAAGATTTGATGAACGTGCAAATGCCTTCCCGCACAGAGTGCACCTGAAAGGTTTCTCTCCCGTGTGTGTTCTCTGGTGTGTTACAAGATGCCATGAATCTGAAAACGCCTTGCCGCACAAAGTACACTTGAAGGGTTTCTCTCCTGTGTGAGTTCTCTGGTGTTTTATAAGACTAGATGACCATGAAAATGCCTTCCCACAAACACTGCACTTGAATGGTTTCTCTCCCGTGTGTGTTCTCTGGTGTAATACGAGATTATATGACTGTGTAAACGCCATCCCGCACATCGTGCACCTGAAGGGTTTCTCTCCTGTGTGTGTTCTCTGGTGGGTCTGAAGAACTGATGGCCATGCAAATGCCTTGTTACACACAGTACATTTGAAGGGTTTCTCTCCTGTGTGACTTCTCTGGTGCCGTGTCAAATTTCCAGTTCGATTCGTGTTGTATGCACGCTGGTCGCATTGTTGACTTGTCATACCGAGCTGCGCTGAGTGCCTTTGCTCCATCAGACCAATTCTGCAGAGGAAGCGTCAGCTGCAGACAGAAAAAAGAATATCCACACCATCTAGACGTCAGGCACAGAGGAATTCACACGTGACTTACACGTCTATACTTATTAATATATTCATGATGTAATGAAAAGTTTCTCAAATTCATCAGATTTGATGAACGTGCAAACGCCTTCACGCACAGAGCGCACCTGAAGGGTTTCTCTCCACAGGCTGTTACGGCACACAATGAGAGGGCAAATGTCATTAATATGCCTGGAAGCCTTCATATCTTCCAAGATGAATGTTAACTCAAAACTCTAAGCACACAATTTCGGCTGTCTGACTACAAAAGGAATATTTATGATAGCTGAATTCAGCTGACATAGCAAAGGGTGTTGAAAACAATGCTATTTGTGTTATGCAGAAATTAATGTTCAATCACAACTTAGAGGTGTGAATCCAGGCTCAGATGTCCTTGAATGCTGGGATGAACAGTTCCGAATTCAGCTGCATGTGTGTGCTGTGTTCACCTCCTGTTTCCATTCTTACAAAGCGTTCCAGAGGAAAACAAAAATAAACTATTGTCTTGATATAACTTCTGTGTTCAAAAGAGTTAATAGACTTTACTGCAAATACAAACTTGACACTGTCACACACTGCCATGAGTAAACAGGTGGTGGTGTGACCAGAACCATGCCTGGCCACCTTCATCTGCTCAGGATTAATTCTTCCTCACTCCACCAAGTAATGAATCGAGGATCAATCAACATAGCCGAGGCTATCCGTGTCTCTGTCTCTCTCTCCCCGTGGTGAAGGTGTTCCCCTCCACACATTCAGAGTCAACAGCGGCACACGCTTAGCGTCTTTGACCGATAGACATTGACACACGTATTGTTGGTTCTTTCAGTAAAGTCACGTAGATAGAAAATAAAAATAACAGATAAAATTCAATAAGATAAAGAGCACTTGTGTTGCGATCGAAACGTCGTGGGTTTTTTGATTCATTTTCAATTTTTTTTATTTTTCATTTAATTGCATTATTTTATTTTATTTTCTATCTACGTGACTTTACCGAAAGAACCAATAATATTAATTCCTGCAGTCACCAAAGTTTTAAGTCAAAACATTCACACACGTTGACAAAGCCTCACCTTGTGTTGTTGTGGGCAGGTCGCTTCTGATAACAAGAGCGGTATAGCAGCTCAAGCGGGCTTGGCCTGGTGAAAATAAATAAAAACTGCGTGAATATTGACAATAAAACAAAGTTACAAAGTGGCGAGCCGGGTGAAGACAAATTAAACTTAAGCGAGATTATTAAAGTGAATGCAATCAGGCGAGGGCAGGAGGCAAGGCAGTGACCCAAGCGGAGGTGACATCACGCTCAAGAGCGCTGTGGACGGGGTTGGGGGAGTGTGAATACCTTGGTGACATGACGTCACTAGCGAGGTACACCTCCCGCTGGCACTTCATGCCGATGAGGTCATGGGGATGGAGTTTAAGTCGATTTAGATTCATTTTCCATTGCCCCCTCCCTTGAGTGCGTGAACTCAGCAACAACAACGTGGACATTATTGTGTATACGTACACACTGTGTACACTTTGAGGCCACGTGAAGCGTCAAAGGCTCGCTGGAAGGAGGAAGTCGCGTGACAGACTCAGCAGTTGCGATGGGTTAACTGACGGATGGCTATCGATTAGAAATCACAGATCCCTGAGTCTCACCTGTTGTGGATCCCCACGTGGCTCGGAGCCTCAAAAGCTCCGTGACTCCTGGGTGGTGACACAAAGACAAAGATCCCCCGTGTAGCCTTAACAGACTGTTGGGGCACGTGCTGTTAGCAAGTAGCAGCACCACCTATGAAGGCCGGCGCGACACGCGAAGGGAGTGGGTGGCCAGCACCGCGCCCGACCGCCTTTGTCTCCCCAGTAATGATGTTTATACACCACACCGGGTACTTACTTGAGGCTGAGTCGACCTAGGCGAGGCCCTGAACCGGTTTAAATAATCGTCACTGGGTGTTGGCTGTGAGCGGGAATCAAACTCGGGTCGTTATGTTCGTAGAGCAGCGTACTAACCGCTGGACTACCGCACACACGCACAGCACACACACAGCACACACACAGTACACACACAGTACACACACACGGTGCACACACACGCACGACACACACGCACAGTACACACACACGCACAGTACACACACACACGCACGACACACACACACACGCACGGTACACACACACACGCACAGTACACACACACGGTACACACACACACAGTACACACACACGGCACGCACGATACACACACACACGCACAGTACACACGCACGAAACACACACACACGTTACACACACACACGCACGATACACACACACACGCACGGTACACACACGCACGGTACACACGCACACACACGGTACACACACGCACGGCACGCACACACACGCACGGTACACACACACATGCACGGTACACACACGCACAGCACACACACACACGTTACACACACACAGTACACACACACACACGGTACACACACACAGTACACACACACACGGTACACACACACGCACGACATACACGCACAGCACACACACGCACAGTACACACGCACGGCACGCACACACTCACGCACAGTACACACACACACGCACAGTACACACACACACACGCACGATACACACACACACGCACAGTACACACACACGCACAGTACACACACACGCACAGTACACACACACACGCACACACTCACAGTACACACACACGGACGGTACACACACAAGCACAGTACACACACACGCACAGTACACACACACACGCACACACACGCACAGTACACACACACACGCACGGTACACACACGCGCACGGTACACACGCACGGTACACACGTACGCACGGTACACACACACACGCACGGTACACACACACACGCACAGTACACACACGCACAGTACACACACACGGTACACACACACGGCACACACACACACACAGTACACACACAGTACACACACACACGGTACACACACACACACACGACACGCACGGTACACACACACACACGCACAGTACACACACAGAGTACACACACACGTTACACACACAGTACACACACACAGTACACACACACAGTACACACACACACAGTACACACACGTACGCACGGCACGCCCACACTCCTTCAGTCACGTGACTAAGGTTGACGCGCTGCCCCGTCTCCCGAGGTGACCTCTTGGCTCTCTCGTCTCTCCTCGACACGTAGATTCATTTCTTACTCTTACCTAGAAACGTCATTGTCTGTCTGTCTCTGTGGACGCAACTTGCGAGGAATTGTACTCACAAACTGTGGGGTTTACGTTTCAAATAAAGTGCCCAGATACCACGCGATAAGCCCCGTGGTGAGACAGTGCTATTCGTAGTTCCAATCCGTCAACATGAAAGTAGTTAAATTAACAATTTATTACTAATCTCCATATGTATCAAAGGCAAAGTTGTGAATGTGTGCGTCTGTTCAAAATGTTTAGCGTACTTCCTGACATGCACCAAGCTTGAAATTTGCCATGTGGGTAATTTCCAGACTGTACACCGTGCAAACATTATAAAAATACACTTTTGTATATTTTTTTTGGGGGGCGCGCAATAATGGATAAGCATGAAAACACCACGATACATAGGACTTGCTTTGATTAGAATCTAGGAATTGATTGTGTACATGTTGCAATTGGTAAATGAGCATTTTGAGCACACTGCTGTTTTAATAAATGTTCATGATTCTGAGAATATAAGTGTAATTCTGAGCATCATAATGACCACATTGGAATTGTCATGAATGGGGGGTACAATGATTTTTAATAACAATAGGAATGCGGTTTTGAGCATGACTATTGATATTTCGGACTCATTTATGACAATAGATTCACGATTAAATTGCGGTTTTGTTTTGCTCATCAATCAGGACACTGTTAATGATGCGCATGCCCATAAATTGTTGAAATGACTAGAAATGCAAGTTGTGTATACTCTCCAACCCCATTCCTCTACCTACCCATTCCCTTGACGGGCTCCGTGCCCACTTAAACCCATGGCGGTGACGATTCCACCTCTCGCTGTAACAATCAAAGCACCTCCAACTTCTGAATGCAAAGGTGCTGGTTGGTGTAACGCCAAAACACATCGTCAACGCCGCTCCCAAGCCCGCCCTACGTTAAGTTACATCGTTAGGATCAACAAAATAAAAAGTTCCACAGAGGAAACTAAAATGACATTACGCAATCCCCAAAGTCGCACGCGGTAGGCTACACGACTCGGAGAACAGCGTCAGACTTCAAGACTTGCATCGACATCATCATCATTCTTCCTCTCCACAAGTCATCGCACGTCAATATTCAACAAGCTGCACACACGTGCAAGTAACCTCTCGACCCGCCACCTGCACAGTTAACGCGATCAGACCCGGGGGTCAAATTAAAATTGTGTCGTCTTTGGTGACGTATTACAATCGGTGTAATTTTAATGTACATACAGCAACTGCTGTATGTACATCGAATTATATCATTAACAACGCGGTCCGCTTTTGCGGTATCTGCGTGCGGTCTTTTAATTATATAGATAGGTAGTCAGTTCATTAGTATGGGGTTCCTCTATAAGGAATTGTAAAATGTATTACTTAATTATACGATTCCAGGCCGCACTTAGCTTGTAGCAGCCAGAGCAGTTAAAATGACTGTACATGTGTAGGTATAAAATAAAATAAATTTAATTAAAATAACATTTAATTTAATGTAGGTATAAAATAAATTTAAAATAAATAAATTTACTAAAAAATTTAACATAGGTATAAAATAAATGTAAATAAATGAAATTTATTAAAATTTAATTTAACGTAGGTATAAAATAAATGTCATTTAAATAAATGTAATTTATTAAAAATTCAATTTAACGTAGGTATAAAATAAAATCAATTGAAATGTAATTTATTAAAAATTAAAATTAAACGTAGGTATAAAATGAATTTAAATAAATTAAATTTATAAAAAATTTCAATTTAACGTATGTATGAAATAAAATTTAATTTATTACAAAATTAAATTAAATTCAACGTAGGTATAACGTAAAATACATTTAATTTAAATTATAAAAAAAAATATTCATTTATAAAAAAATACGTAGGTATAAAATAAGTTTCAATTAACTTAATTAAAAATTTAAATTAAATTTAACGTAGGTATAAAATAAAATGTAATTAAATTAAATCATAAACACATTCTATTTTCTACCTCCGTGACTTTACCGAAAGACGCAAAGAGTGTGGACCCACGTGACATCAAGGCTGTCCTAGTCTAGGCAAGGCCTCAGGGTGTACCGGGCCTTTCACAACAACAGCCGCAGCAGCAACAACGGTTCTCTTGAGAAAATGCTTTAAAAAATAAAGTCAACGTAGCTTACCTTGACACTCGCGAACTTTAATGATTAAAATAATTAAAACAAAACTAAACACTCACACGCACATGGGCGCGCGGCATTCAGCGTGCAGGGCATTAAAAATGGTAGCGTCCTCCCCGCGATCTGATTGGTCGCCGCGTGCCAAAGTGGGGAGGGGGGGAGGGTCAGCGATCCGATTGGTCGAGAGGCAAACCTGGGCGCATCTCCGACGATGGTGCGCAGCGATTGGTCAACGGTTGTCCTATGCTAATTTTGGTATGCTAATTAATTTTAATCTGTATGCTAATGCAGAATATTTATCCATACTCATTAAGTTTAATGTTTATCCTAAATTAGTTAAAAATGTATGCTCGTTTAGTTAACATTCTATGATAGTATCGTTATATTTTTGTTATGCTATGATAACAGCAGTGCATAGTGGCTGTGGTGGTACCTGCTATGATTACAGCAGTACATACTGACCGTAATGGTATGTTGCACACTCGAAATGAAGGACATGGGCAAGTGCTCCAAATCGAGGAGAAGCACATTTATTGTGGTTAATCTGTAATCTTGTGAAGAACAGCACCATCACTCTGTAAAATGCACCAACACGTATGTCACACACAGCATTTCTTCCGAGTCACCATTAACCATGTGGCGGGTTTACAAGCGTGGTTAATCATTAACAGTTTTCTCTTACACCCAATTCTACTACTGATAAACCATCTTTGTCTTTGACAATCACATTTGCACGTCTTTGTTGTCGCTGCAAGTTTACTCATGCATGGGGTGACTTGGCTTCGCAGTCTCTTTGCGCCATGTGTTGGTGAGCCGTTGAACAGCTGAAAAGTGTAAAACTATTCCTTGTTACTTGTTGTTATGGCATTCATTTAAGTTGTTTAGGCTGCTGTTGCTGCTGCTGCTATTATGGCACAGATAATCTAAAGCAAACAGAAGATCCAGCATCACGCTGTCACGGTTACGGTTGAAGTGCGTCCGTTGACATCATGGATGCATGTGGCAGACGTGAACTCTGAAACCACAATAATCACAGGACGTAATTTTTTCACGAAAATATTTTAGACATCTTTAAAATAAATATACACGGTGAGTTTTCTTTTCCCCTCGGAGATCCGAAGTGTAATACTATTGCAGTTGGCTTCTTGATAAAAAAAAAACCCCAGCCAGATGAGTCCCACGTATGCAAAAACGGTTCACAGTTTTAGTTTTGTCACACTTCACATGTCCAGGAACAGTGTTGATGATGTGGGGTGGGGGGGCCCGCTCGCGTTGGGCTTGTGTGCCCCCCACACCGCCGATTAGCAACTCCAGTGAGGCGACTGGTGGTGTCAGTGCCGGATTAAGCTAGTGCGGGGCCTGTAGCATATGTTTATAAAGGGGCCCTAAACATTTTTTCAAACATTTTTTTTACTTGCATAGTAAAGTAATTGTATTTTTTCATTCGCTATACAGCAAGATAATACGACAAATCGCTAACCTTAAACACTCAGTCGTCGTTCATAAAAGTTGAAAGCGGTATAGTACTATAGTAATAGAGCAAGTGCAGAATCAATGAACCGGAATTGATAGCTTGAAAGGATTTAGCGCGGGGTACTTGAAAGTGCGGGGCCCGTAGCTACTACACGTGTGTAGTAGCTACTAGCTACACACGTGTAGTAGCTACTACACACGTGTAGCTACTTGTGCTACAAGGAGAATCGGGCACTGGGTGGTGTTCACCCAATCTGACATTGCCCACCATTCTCTGCGAACGATTAATGATTATTGGTGCTGCATCAACAGCATGAACCCTACCCCACCAACTAAACTCCAAATATCGATACAGTGTGTTTTTAGCCCATCAGTCGATTGTCTCGCCAGACCAATATTATTTGGCAGCATTAGTTTAAGCGAGCACATCGCTTGTTTGCATTATCCTCCAGTGTATTTAAGGCTCTGGTGACATCACGTGGGCCAATTTGGCCAAAATTTCCACGTCTTTCGGGAACGGTAAAACATTTTCAAAGTAACTGTTTTTATTGCACGTGCTGACAGAGGCGTGAAATCTGAGACTCGTCAGGTGATTATTCCCGCATCATGTAATGTAACATTGAATTAACGAAACGCCCCACTTGAAGTTATTTGTTACAGAAATGCGAACCTTGAAAACAAACATTCTTAGTCTGAAAAGTGGTGAAGCAACATTACAAAACGGGGGAAAAAACAGGAACCAGACGTTGCCAAACAATAACCACAGAATGTGACTTTAACGTTTTTTGTTGCCATGAAATGTTACGCCCTAAAATGGTTTATCCAGCAAATACAGCACTTTTGTATAAAAACCTATCCAGTAAAACGGATGTCTCAAACACGAGTCGGCATGGTTGTATTTTCAGTCGTGATTTTTACTACCAAAATGAGGCAAATATGTCAAACGAATCATTGATTACAACTTGCATTGTCCCTCTCCTCTGTCACCTTGGCCCTACATTCAACACGCATTGTTACTACTACTACATGGAGTCTCGTCTTTTAGTATTATACCGATAATCGACTGCTGTTATGCAATAACACAATCTTAAGGCGTCATTTCAAACGTTAACAACGTTTATCACGTGCGCACAAACCAAACGCTAGTGGGGTGGGAAAGTCAAGAGCATACAAATGCTGATAAAGCTTGGACAATCAACAATTTTTCTTGTGGAGGTGGGTGGATGGGTGGGCCCAACACACGGGCTTTAATAATGTTGATAGCGTTCACATGTCCTTTCGGTGAACTGCGGTTAAATCGACATTTTAGAACATGGCTCGCTTAGAAATTTGACTCTGTTCTGATAATATAATTTTTGCCATCTGTTACCATTTGCACAATTTTTTTTGGCCATGCAGCGAATGAAACTTGGCCGTTCTCGATGGGTTTTGCTCACGTCGTGCTGCGTGCTTGGATGGGATACCTTACGCGATTGATCTCACTGGAGCAGCCAGGAGCATATGTCGCAACATATAGAAATACAATTAATCATAACTTCCCGTGATCATCAACTTACAATCTGGCCTTCCGGGCTTACGTTATCAAGCACTAAAATGCTGCTGAAACGCTTTTTTTGTAACATGGAAAAAAAACGGAAATGCATTGAAATGCTATTACCCTTATTGCTTCAATAAAGTGAATGCATTTTTTTTAATAGCCAATACAACATTCATTTTGCTTGGGAGGACGTTGCGAACTCATTAGCACCGCGTTTGCTTCGTTCTGTCGTACACGCACAGTAGAAAAGCGACCGGGCTTACTCATTTGGAGCCAGCTGATCTTTTGCGCAGCTAATTCGTCGTTCCGTGATGAGAGGTGCCATTGTAAACTCGTGCAGACGCCGCCAGCCGTCCGTCGGGAGAGAGTGTGCACATGGTGCCACTTTCAACAGGTTGCTTGTTGTATGTCTGAAACAGTTTAAAGACATGCCTTATGTAAAATGTATGAGAGAAAAGACGCTTTTTGCGAGCTTGCACAGCTTTACATTTTTATGCTAATTCCTTTGTCAAGGCGTTTTTTCTGTTTACCCACTCACAGCTTAAAGGAGGCGACCTGTGCTGGACTTGTTTAATGGTACAGTATGTTCATTCAATTAGTGGCATCCCAAACTCTCACGGTGGTGCTAATGTATCTTTGATTCTATTTGCGAGCTTGCACAACTTTACATTTTATGCTAATTCCTTTGTCAAGGCGTCTTTTCTGTTCACCCACTCACAGCTTAAAGGAGGCGACCTGCGCTTGACTTTTTTTCACTCCCAACGCTGTCCTCCGGACAGGTTGGTCCCTTCACCTGATGAAGGCCACTTGTGTTGTGGTCGAAACGTCGTGATTTTTGTTATTTTATTTTTTACCTACGTGACGTTACCCAATAGAACCAAAGAGTATGGATCCTTGCAGTCACCAAAGCTTCAAATCTAGAAGAGATTAGGAGTGTTAATATGAAATTATTGCAATTTTTTTTTTAAGTCTGTGAGAAAATATGGCGATGGTGTACATTTTCTGTAAAGAGAGAAGATCGTCGTCTATCCCAAAAATATTGCCCGTAAATGTAAGTCTGTAAAGGTGAAACGCAAGTAAAACTTTCCCACTGACACACGTGCTTGGAATCGCCTGCGTGGAACAAACACCGAGACAGATATTGACATCGAGAGACAAGTAAGGTCACGCCCGAGACGATGTTGTCAGCCGAAGAGATGGAGTAACAAGATCAGCTGGTGTGCAGGCGCTACATACGGATTGTTACATCGCAAGGCCGTGAATGATTGTGGATGTTTGTGGATGACCTTCATCCCAGCAGTGGATGATGGATTGACAAACTATGTGCGGAGTTTAATTAGCCTGGGTCTGCAAGAGCGGATCAATCCCACTCTTGATTCTAATTGCTATGGCTTCCGCTACGTTCTGCCCCAGTTTTGGTGTTTTTGCAACTTCGTAGCGCCAACAAAATCATCGCCCTTGTTGCTGGAACGTGGTTGTGCACAGATAACACATTCATCAATAACTCTGCTTTTACAACGATGAAAACACGTGACTTTTCGACCGATGGTTTTTCATCTCGCGCACACTTTAAAATAAATATTGAAAAAAAATTATTTACGGATGAAAATGTACCGCAGTATAACGATTGTCAGCCTCGTCTCAATTCCAGGGCTGTATTAGTCATGGGAGTTGTTTAGACATACTTCGGTGAAAGGATGTGGCCCAGGACCAGCTAAGATATCACTTCTGATTGATGTCAGCCGTGCCTGGGAATCGAACTGATGTTTCAAGATTCAGTGCAATATACTCGTCATTAGCTCGGTTAATAGAGTGGCGTGTTTGTAAGTATACCAACACTAACCACTGCACTACCGTTGGCTATGGAAATAGCCGTTCCCAAAACATAAAGAACCGACATTGGCATGCGGTGTAAACCATTTCAGTGAATGCTGGGTTCGGTAAGACCTCGACAGCCATGAAACACATTCTGTTTTTAGATCTTAGAGGGATAAAATATAACGTAGAATAGAGCTGTGGAGATCAATAACAAAGTCGACATTTCTGCACGCTTTGGGAAGATGTTTTGTTCTGCTTTGATAGGGGGAAAAAATACAAAGTACTCATTTCAGTTTCATTTATTTTGTATAGCCCTGTGAGCCATTCGGCTCTTGAATCAGGTGCAACCTCAACAAACTAAAAACATGAACAAGAAAACATCTTAAAGTGACTTTGTGTGACTGTGCAAACAGAAAATACAAGAAAAAAACATCAAAATATTCAAGCAGCAATAGCACCGTACACCAACGCTGTGTGCAAAAATCCCAGTGGGATGCAAGTCAAACAACAGCAACCAAAAGACAACTAAGACTAAAGCCATCAGTCTAACTCCGTACTACAATAAACACAAACATGGCCAAACCAAAAAACGTTTTAGAAATCACCAAAATAAAGCCATAAAAGCAATGTATCAGTGATAATAGGATAACAGTGCAGTATATTTTATTAAAGAACTATAAGACATTTCGATTTAGAGCCTTCGTGACTGCAAGGATTCATCTTCTTTGGTTCTTTCGGTAAAGTCACCACGTAGAATGAGAATAAAATAATAAATTGATCAAATAAAATAACACAATAAAATTCTCACGACGTTTCGGCCACAACACAAGCGGCCTTCATCAGGTGAAGGGACGAGACTCGCTCCAGCGCTGTTCTCCAGACAGTCTCGTCCCTTCACCTGATGAAAGCTGCTTGTGTTGTGGCCGAAACGTCGTGAGAATTTTATTGTGTTATTTTATTTTATCAATTTATTATTTTATTCTCATTCTACGTGGTGGTGACTTTACCGAAAGAACCAAAGAACTATAAGACAGCAGTTTAAGCTGCTGTCTTATAGATGATATGTTAACATATGGTATAGCATGACGATTGTATGACTTTTATTTAAATGTTCACATGCCACTCGAGCCTTTTTTATTGACCGCGTGTTTCAACGTTCACGTCACCCATCGGTTATCAGGCGCGTGGTGAGTTCACTTGGCCGTGAGGTGGGGGGTTCACCTCCCACCCACCACCCCCACCGGCGGCGGGTGATGAACGGAGGCGCTGTGGTTGCTTTGCCCCCCCGGACTCCGGGTTAAGGCGGCTGCTGGGAACGACGCCGGACCGGTGGGCCCTGCTCGGGTTCGTCACCAGCAAGGAGCAGAGACGTCTCTCACTCTCACCTCTCACTCTCACCTTTAACTCTCCCCTTTAACTCTCCCCTTTAACTCTCCCCTTTAACTCTCCCCTTTAACTCTCTCACTCTCACTCTCCCCTTTAACTCTCACCTTTAACTCTCCCCTTTAACTCTCTCCTTTAACTCTCCCCTTTAACTCTCCCCTCTCACTCTCACCTTTAACTCTCCCCTTTAACTCTCTCACTATCACTCTCACCTTTAACTCTCCCCTCTCACTCTCCCCTCTCACTCTCCCCTTTAACTCTCTCACTCTCACTCTCCCCTCTCACTCTCCCCTCTCACTCTCCCCTCTCACTCTCCCCTCTCACTCTCCCCTTTAACTCTCCACTTTAACTCTTCCCTCTCACTCTCCCCTCTCACTGGACAGTGTTGAGTCTATGGTGTAGTGTTGAGTCTATGGGCAGTGCTGAGTCTATGGTGCAGTGTTGAGTCTATGGTGCAGTGTTGAGTCTATGGTGCAGCGATGAGTCTATGGGCAGTGCTGAGTCTATGGACAGTGTTGAGTCTATGTGAAGTGCTGAGTCTATGGACAGTGCTGAGACATCACTATGTAGTCCAGCAGATGTTCTTGCTTGGACCCGACATGTATCCATGATGTTGTGTGGATGCGCCGATGCCAGAACAGCGTGTTGGTAATTACAAGCCCATGGGCTGCACAAAAATCTAGCAGCTTCCTACCGTTGTTATTGAGCTGGTCTGGCCCATGCCCTCCAATCACTCCAGACCAGGTGCCAGCATCATGACCAACTCGGGCATTGAAGTCACCCAACAAGATGACTCTATCCCGAGGGGCCACTTTAGCCAGCACCTGTGACAGGTCATAGAAGGCATCTGACTCATCGGCTTTGCCTGCATCCCTCCACGGATGTTCGTCTTCGGTGGGGGCATAAGTAACAACGACCACCACTCCTCACCTCCGGTTGATGGGAAGGCGAGCCCAAAGTAGCCTGGGGCTTACAGCTTCCTACACAGGTTTGGGTTAGAACGCCACTCCCTGTTGGTTGGCAGTCTCATGTCGTCATGGTGACGGGTAAACCGTTCATGCCATCGTCATAGTGACAGGTAAACCGCTCACTCACTCCGTCGCCATGGTAACGGGTAAACCAGTCACTCACGTCGTCGTCATGGTGACGGGTAAACCACTCACTCACTCCGTCGTCATGGTGATGGGTAAACCGCTCATGCCATCGTCATGGTGACGGGTAAACCACTCACTCACGCCGTCGTCATGGTGACGGGTAAACCACTCACTCACTCCGTCGTCGTGGTGACGGACGGCTGAACCTAGGGGACGAGGCCCAGAACGAGTGTCTGATGGTGGTGCCATTCTGATGGCGTCGTCCCTCGACCGGGGAATCAAACCCAGGCCGGTGAGTTTGCGGCGCTCCCACTTCTTGCGTGGGTAACGACAAAGACACCACTCCACCCCCCCCCACCCCCCCGTATAGCCCCAACAGGGTGTCGGGGTAAGTGCAGTCAGCGAACAGCAGTGCCTGTGAAGGCTACCGGCACTGTGGCACACGAGGGGGTGGGTGGCCAGCACCACGCCCGGCCGCCTTTGTCTCCCCCAATTCGGATTATCGTTGGTGGGAATCGAACTCGGTGTCGTCACCAGGTCAGCAGCGCTGACCGCTTCGCTGATTTCCGCCAACACGCCACACGCACGCACAAACACAACAAAGATCCCCCGTGTAGCCTTAACAGACTGCAGGGGCAAGTGCTGTTAGCGAGCACCTATGAAGGCCGTCACAGCACACGAGGGGGTGGGTGGCCAGCACCACGCCCGGCCGCCTTTGTCTCCCGAGTGCACTAACCGCTACGCTACGCACACTCGCGTAGCGTAGAGGTTAGTGCAGCGTAGCGCTGACCTCTACACTACGCACACTGTGTACACTGTGTGTGTGTACACTGTGTGTAAACTATGTGTACACTGTGTGTGTACACTGTGTATGTGTACACTGTGTGTGTACATTGTGTGTGTGTGTGTACACTGTGTATACACTGTGTGTGTACAGTGTGGGAACACTGTGTATGTACAGTGTGTGAACACTGTGTGTGTGTATACTGTGTGTGTACACTGTGTGTGTGTACACTGTGTGTACACTGTGTGTGTGTACACTGTGTGTGTATACACTCTGTGTGTGTACACTGTGTGTACACTGTGTGTACACTGTGTGTACATTGTGTGTACATTGTGTGTGTACACTGTGTGTGTGTACACTGTGTGTGTGTACACTGTTTGTGTCCGCATTGAACCGAACCCCTGGCAAGGCCATCTACTTAATGACTAGAGAAAATTCACACGAAATGTCCTTTTCAATGGAGTCATCCAGATGTAAATTGATACAAGCTTTTAATGAAGAAATAAAATCATCTCATTCAAAACACAACACAATTCAAAGATGTTTCATTTTAAAACTTCAAAACGGAGCATGGGGTACTTGCGTGAATGCGTCCATCGTGTGCAAATGTTGTGACTTTCTTGGCCTGTAGGCCGTCAATGTGTTGGACCCTTATTGGTGCACAGCGTCTCAACAACAGCAGTGGGGTTTGCTTCAACCGATAGGTACGAACATCCAGACGTGAATCAGCGAGGTGCATTTCTAGTCCTAGTTAGACAAAATCTACGTCAACACGTAAGACAAAACTACAATTCGTGTTGTAGAGAATGTACCTCCTCCTATACGTGTAACTTTTAAGTGGTATGCCTTGTAACTGATGAAAGATCCGAGCGTGCTCCCTATTTCAAAGACAATGAGTTGCTCCAGAGGCAGACGCTTCGTGAAACACAAAAGTACCCTTTGACCTGTATCACAAGAACAACGGGTCTCACCTGAGTTCTCTGTACAGGTTACTTCCAAACACACACACACACTTTGTGCTAACATCACTTATTCAATGTGTGACCCTCAGACAAAATGTTACATGCACGCGCACAATCAGACAAGTATTAATTCTAAATCATTGACGGGCATATTAACAAAATTTAATTACTGCAGCGAAATTGACTGCATGACGTTACATCGTATTAACAAGAAGTTATTTAACAAATACGCACCGTCTGCTTAACAGCGTATGTACAACGTACTATTGTTGCATCATTCAAAACGAGTAGGCCGTTGCATGCTGGCGTCTGGGTCAAAATGTAGCAAATTCTAAACATTACGCTACAAATAATAGATGAGGGCACTTCGATGGCAACACAGCAATCGTCATCAGGTGGGACAAGCACAGCAGCAATAAGAAGAAACTACTGGAGTAGGCGCCTACTACTTCAGCAGTTTCTCTTGCTGTGGTTGTCCCACCTGATGACGATTCTTTGGGCTGTGATCTAAACGCCGCGATCTGTTATGTTTCTACCCATGTGGTGACTTTACCGAAATAACTCAACAGTGTGGATTCCTGCAGTCACCAAAGCTTCGAATCAAGATTGCCTACAAACTACACAACTGAGATGACGCATCAATCATCGCCCCCTACTGACATGCTCTTGTCCACATGCAGGCTGGTGCAGGGCCACCACCTTGTGCCACACAGGGGCAGCTGCTACTTGGGGATGCTCTTCGAGTGTTTCAGACGAGGTACGACATAAAACTCCGAGTTGCCGAGGCGATAAGGCAAGCAAGCGTGTAAATGCAATTATTATAACATCGTGAATGCTTGGGGGCTTATTGTCTCTCGCTCCTGGTTAAAGATCTACCCAACCCACAGGTCTATAAAGATTGGCCGCTCTTACTCTGCAGGTTGAACCTAGCAACTGAGTGTCCAACTTCACGTTCTTGTCATTAAAGGCCTGTGACAAAGGTGCATCTATTGGAGCGACATCATCTCAAGCTTACACATCTATCGAGTCTTCACTTGACTTTGTATTGTCTCGGAGGAAGTCCACCCACACCTCCACTTCCACAAACTGCTGAGAGTTGCCTCGCTCTGCCTCACAGTGAGAATTCTCCTCCTGCTTTACGTTGCCTCCATCGATGTGAAGGTCCCATTTTGGAGTTGAATCTTCATCTTCACATTTTACCTTCACTTCTTCCCTCTTCACCATCACTTCTTCACATTTCACCTCGATACCTTTAAAAGTGTCCAAGTTGGGATTTTCTTCCGGTTCGTGTTTCATGAGGGATGGGCTCATTGCGGCACTTTGACTTTCACAAGCTGATTTCAGACTGCACTCCTTGTGGATCTTCTGATGCTTCTGTGTTCTCTGGTGTGTTTTAAGAGCAGATGACTGTGAAAATGCCTTCCCACACACACTGCACTTGAAGGGTTTCTCTCCCGTGTGTGTACTCTGGTGTGTATTAAGAGCAGATGACTGTGAAAATGTCTTCCCACACACACTGCACCTGAAGGGTTTCTCTCCCGTGTGTGTTCTCTGGTGTATTTTAAGAGCAAATGACTGTACAAATGCCTTCCCACATACAGTGCACTTGAAGGGTTTCTCTCCCGTGTGTGTTCTCTGGTGTTTTAAGAGCAGATGAATCTGAAAATGTCTTCCCACACACAGTGCACTTGAAGGGTTTCTCTCCCGTGTGTGTCCTCTGGTGTTTTTTAAGAGCAGATGACTGTGCAAATGCCTTCCCACACACAGTGCACTTGAAGGGTTTCTCTCCCGTGTGTGTTCTCTGGTGTGTTTTAAGAGCAGATGAATCTGAAAATGCCTTTCCACACACACTGCACTTGAAGGGTTTCTCTCCCGTGCATGTTCTCTGGTGTCTTTGAAGATGAGATGAATCTGAAAATGCCTTTCCACACACACTGCACTTGAAGGGTTTCTCTCCTGTGTGTGTTCTCTGGTGTGTTTTAAGAGCAAATGAACCTGAAAATGTCTTCCGACACACACTGCACCTTAAGGGTTTCTCTCCCGTGTGTGTTCTCTGGTGCTTTTTAAGAGTAGATGAATGTGAAAATGTCTTCCCACACACTGCACCTGAAGGGTTTCTCTTCCGTGTGTGTTCTCTGGTGTGTTTTAAGAGTAGATGAATCTGAAAATGTCTTCCCACACACAGTGCAATTGAAGGGTTTCTCTCCTGTGTGTGTTCTCTGGTGTGTTACAAGAGTAGATGACTGTGCAAACGCCATCCCGCACATCGTGCACCTGAAGGGTTTTTCTCCTGTGTGTGTTCTCTGGTGTGTTACAAGATCAGATGACTGTGCAAATGCCTTCACGCACACACTGCACTTGAAGGGTTTCTCTCCTGTGTGTGATCTCTGGTCTTTTTTAAGATTAGATAAATCTGAAAATGTCTTCCCACACACAGTGCAATTGAAGGGTTTCTCTCCTGTGTGTGTTCTCTGGTGTGTTACAAGAGTAGATGACTGTGCAAACGCCATCCCGCACATCGTGCACCTGAAGGGTTTTTCTCCTGTGTGTGTTCTCTGGTGTGTTACAAGATCAGATGACTGTGCAAATGCCTTCACGCACACACTGCACTTGAAGGGTTTCTCTCCTGTGTGTGATCTCTGGTCTTTTTTAAGATTAGATAAATCTGAAAATGTCTTCCCACACACACTGCACTTGAAGGGTTTCTCTCCTGTGTGTTCTCTGGTGTTTTTTAAGAGTAGATAAATGTGAAAATGCCTTCCCACACACTGCACTTGAAGGGTTTCTCTCCCGTGTGTGTTCTCTGGTGTGTTTTAAGAGCAAATGAATCTGCAAATGTCTTCCCACACACACTGCACTTGAAGGGTTTCTCTCCCGTGTGTGTTCTCTGGTGTTTTTGAAGATGAGATGAATATGAAAATGTCTTCCCACACACAGTGCAACTGAAGGGTTTCTCTCCTGTGTGTGTTCTCTGGTGTGTTACAAGATTACATGACTGTGCAAACGCCATCCCGCACATCGTGCACCTCAAGGGTTTCTCTCCTGTGTGTGTTCTCTGGTGTTTTACAAGATCAGATGACTGTGCAAATGCCTTCACGCACACACTGCACTTGAAGGGTTTCTCTCCTGTGTGTGTTCTCTGGTGTTTTTTAAGAGTAGATAAATCTGAAAATGTCTTCCCACACACACTGCACTTGAAGGGTTTCTCTCCTGTGTGTGTTCTCTGGTGTTTTTTAAGAGTAGATAAATGTGAAAATGCCTTCCCACACACACTGCACTTGAAGGGTTTCTCTCCCATGTGTGTTCTCTGGTGTGTTTTAAGAGCAAATGAATCTGCAAATGTCTTCCCACACACACTGCACTTGAAGGGTTTCTCTCCCGTGTGTGTTCTCTGGTGTCTTTGAAGATGAGATGAATATGAAAATGTCTTCCCACACACAGTGCAATTGAAGGGTTTCTCTCCCGTGTGTGTTCTCTGGTGTTTTTGAAGATGAGATGAATATGAAAATGTCTTCCCACACACAGTGCAATTGAAGGGTTTCTCTCCCGTGTGTGTTCTCTGGTGTGTTACAAGATTACATGACTGTGCAAACGCCATCCCGCACATCGTGCACCTGAAGGGTTTCTCTCCCGTGTGTGTTCTCTGGTGTTTTACAAGATCAGATGACTGTGCAAATGCCTTCACGCACACACTGCACTTGAAGGGTTTCTCTCCTGTGTGTGTTCTCTGGTGTTTTTTAAGAGTTGATAAATCTGAAAATGTCTTCCCACACGCACTGCACTTGAAGGGTTTCTCTCCTGTGTGTTCTCTGGTGTTTTTTAAGAATAGATAAATGTGAAAATGCCTTCCCACACACACTGCACTTGAAGGGTTTCTCTCCCGTGTGTGTTCTCTGGTGTTTTACAAGATTACATGACTGTGCAAACGCCATCCCGCACATCGTGCACCTGAAGGGTTTCTCTCCCGTGTGTGTTCTCTGGTGGGTCTGAAGAACTGATGGCCATGCAAATGCCTTGTTACACACAGTACATTTGAAGGGTTTCTCTCCTGTGCGAGTTCTCTGGTGCCGTGTCAAGTTTCCAGTCCGGTCCGTGCTGTATGCACGCTGGTCGCATTGTTGACTTGTCGTACCGAGCTGCGCTGAGTGCCTTTGCTCCATCAGACCAATTCTGCAGAGGAAGCGTCAGCTGCAGACAGAAAAAAAGAATATCCACACCATCTACACGTCAGGCACAGAGGAATGCACACGTGACTTACACGTCTATACTTATTAATATGTTCATGATGTAGTGAAAAGTTTCCCAAATTCATCAGATTTGATGAACGTGCAAACGCCTTCACGCACAGAGTGCACCTGAAGGGTTTCTCTCCACGGGCTGTTATGGCACACAATGAGAGGGAAAATGTCATTAATATGCCTGGAAGCCCTCATATCTTCAAGATGAATGTTAACCAAAAACTCTAAGCACACAATTTCGGCTGTCTGGCTACAAAAGGAATATTTATGAAAGCTAAAATCAGCTGACATAGCAAAGGGTTTTGAAAACAATACTATTTGTGTTTTGCAGAAATGCATGAATTAATGTTCAATCACAACTTAGAGGTGTGAATCCAGGCTCAGATGACCTTGAATGCTGGGATGAACAGTTCCGACTTCAGCTGCATGTGTGTGCTGTGTTCACCTCCTGTTTCCATTCGTATAAAGAGTTCCAGAGGAAAACAAAAATAAACTATTGTTTTGATATAACCTCCGTGTTCAACAGAGTTAATAGACTTTACTGCAAACACAAACTTGACACTGTCACACACTGCCATGGGTAAACAGGTGGCGGTGTGACCAGAACCATGTCTGGCCACCTTCATCTGCTCAGCATTAATTCTTCCTCACTCCACCAAGTAATGAATCGAGGATCAATCAACATAGCCGAGGCTATCCGTGTCTCTGTCTCTCTCTCCCCGTGGTGAAGGTGTTCCCCTCCACACATTCAGAGTCAACAGCGGCACGCGCTTAGCGTCTTTGACCGATAGATACATTGACGCACGTATTGTTGGTTCTTTCAGTAAAGTCACGTAGATAGAAAATAAAAATAACAGATTAAATTCAATAAGATAAAGACCACTTGTGCTGCGATCGAAACGTCGTGGGTTTATTGCTTTATTTAAAAATATATATTTTTCATTTATTTTTATTATTTTATTTTCTATCTCCGTGACTTTACCGAAAGAACTAAGAATATTAATTCCTGCAGTCACCAAAGTTTTAAGTCAAAACATTCACACACGTTGACAAAGCCTCACCTTGTGTTGTTGTGGGCAGGTCGCTTCTGATAACAAGAGCGGTATAGCAGCTCAAACAGGCTTGGCCTGGTGAAAAAAATAAAAACTGCGTGAATATTGACAATAAAACAAAGTTACAAAAAGGCGAGCCGGGTGAAGACAAATTCAACTTAAGCGAGATCATTAAAGTGAATGCAATCAGGCGAGGGCAGGACGCAAGGCCCCACGTGGCTAGGCCTCGCGTTGTAAAGTTCCAACCTGGACATCGATTCCCATGCTCGCTGCTACTCAACTGACATCCCTACGAGAGAGAGAGGCTCTACCTTGGTAAACAACAACAACCACCACCACTACCACCATGAGAATTTCTCACCTCGGATTTCAGTGCAAGCGTGGATCAGCAGCCTCCTGTTACCTCGCGACGTCACGCGGGTAGGCAGGTAACATGACGTCACTTCCAGGGTAAGAGACACGCCCCTCCCATAATGAGCGGCTCTGTAACTGAATAAATTATGTTAATGTGACTAGCCATATATCGAGGGATGGGGTGTTGCTGCTGAACCCGACGGCTTCAACGGATACATTATGTTAATGAACCGCAGTCACTGGGCGTAGCTTTGCCCAAATAAGGATTGCCACTGGATTGATATCGGCAGTGACCCAAGCAGAGGTGACGTCACGCTCACGAGCGCTGTGGACGAGGTTGGGGGGAGTGTGAATACCTTGGTGACATGACGTCACTAGCGAGGTACACCTCCCGCTGGCACTTCATGCCGATGAGGTCATGCTGAGTGGTGACGTCACAGAGCGGAGATAGAGTTTAAGTTGATTTAGATTCATTTTCCATTGCCCCCTCCCTTGCGTGCGTGAACTCAGCAACAACAACGTGGACATTATTGTGTGTACAGTGTGTGTGTACACTGTGTGTGTGTGTACACTGTGTGTGTGTGTGTATACACACTGTGTGTGTATACACACACACATACACCGCCTTTGCTCCCCACTACACGCACACACAGTGTGTACGTACACACAGTGTGTACGTGTAGTGGGGAGCAAAGGCGGTGTATTGGCCAGTCATCTCAGTCAGTCGACCCATGGCATCTTATCAATTTATTTTTTAAAATTTATTATTTTTATTTGTTATTTGTATACATTTTTTGTATTTTTTGAATCTTTTATTTTGTTTATTTTGTTTTCTATCTACGTGATTTACCGAAAGAACCAGGAATATGGTAGCGTATTCTCTATTTGTTGCAGAGGTTCAAAGTTCAAATCCGACAGGCACACCTGGCTACCCCAGTAACATTCACCACAATATGTGCTGTTCTGCTTCACGGCGGATGTCAAACAGAGTATTGTGTCACTCACAACGCACAGGTCATTGCATGTTGGTGTCACAGTCAAAATTGTGGTTAATTCCAAACATAATCCAGAAACTCTACAACGTAGATGACGCGTCAATGATCGCCCCCTACCGACAGACTCATGCCACGTGCAGGCCGGTGGAGGGCCACCTTGTGCCACAAAGGGGCAGCTGTCACTTAGGGGCGCCCTTCGATTGTTTGAGATGAGGTTCGATACGAAACACCGAGTTGCTGAGGCAATTAGGCAAGCGACTTATGAGTGCAAATATGTTGTTTATAACGTAGTGAATGCTTGGGAGCTTAATTGTCCCTCGCTCCTGCTCACAGATTTACCCAGCCCACAGATCTTACATATGAAAAGCTAATGGTGAGTGAGGTCGGCAGCACTGTAGGTTCTGGTGTCAAGGACATGGGCCTGCATTAGCGGGTCCACTGCTATATAATCCTGCGGATGTTCTTGCTTGGACCCGGCGTGAATCCACGATGTTGTCTGGATGCACAGATGCCAGAACAGCGTGTTGGCAATGACAAGCCCACAGGCTGCACAGAAGTCTAACAGCCTCCTACCGTTATTGAGTTGATCTGGCCCATGCCTTCCAATCGCTCCAGACCAGGTGCCAGCATCATCACCAACTCGGGCATTGAAGTCACCCAACAGGATGACTCTATCCCGAGAGGCCACTTTTAGCTAACACCTGTGACAGGAGGTCATAGAAGGAATCTGAATCCACGGGCTTGCCTGCATCCCTCCACTGATGTTCATCTTCGGTGGGGGCGTAAACAGCCACCACCACCACCATTCTCTGCCTCCTGTTGATGGGGAGGCGAGCCCAAAGTAGCCTGGGGCTTACAGCTTCCCACACCTCGCCGCCACCTTCCCACGCCGCCTTCATTCTTTTTTTCAGAATAAGAGCCACTCCTTGTTGTTTGGCAGTCTCCTGCCCCGAGTGGAGGACTCTGCACCCCTCATGATGATTGGAGTCAGAGCCGGTCCACTGGATCTCCTGAATGCCACAGAGATCCAGGCGGTACCGGTCCAGCTCTGTACAGAGTAGCAGCCTCTCCTCCACGTGGCCACTCTCAGTGGCTTTTTGCCATTTCTAGAGGAACCCCAAGGGTAAGGAATCAGGCATTGCTCCTCACAATGTTATCGTCTGGCAACACAACCACCAACAACACACCTGTATTTGAATTGCAAGTAACTTTAATGAACACAATGCAACCAAAACAACCGTTCGTTTGAAAAACATAATATCCTTAATATTTCCATTCTTCTCCGTGTGAGTCCCACACACACACCCACTGCATTTAAATTCCAAATCATGTTGATAAACACACCGCCAATCATTTGAAACCGAGTCGGCGCTTAGAGGACGATGTGGGTCCCTACTGACGAGGTGAGTGTCCATATTCATGTTGTGGGTCCTGATTGAAGATATGGGTCCGGATTAAAGAGGTGAGCGTCCCTTTTGATGTGGGTCTCTATTGACAAGGCGAGCATCCCTGTTGACGATGTTGGTCCCTGATGACGATTTGGGTCCGTGTTAACGATGTTAGCACTGAATTGGTCCTCGTCTAATAGCCTATATGTTCTACCATATGTAAACCCATAAGACAATAAATGTTACAATACATAGCATGTATAAGAATTCAAATTCATGTCAACCACCACTCACCCTCCCCTCGACTCACTCTCACGCTCAGCCCTCCACTAGGGTACCCCCCCCCGCCCACACCGGTGGCAGAGGGCCTTGTTTGACCCAAGACACCTCTCCTTCTTTCCACAGAGCTACAAGACAATCAGAGTCTAGTCGTCCTACACATCGTCAGCAAGACGGATGAGGTGAGCTACGTCTGGCCGTGTGTGGCGCCGAGCGTGAAGATTTTCTTCTATTCTGCAGCGTGCGTCCACGTCAACTTTCACCATCAAGCGCGCCCAGACTCCTCCACGGCTCCGCTGCCTCTCCTGCCCTCGTCCTCCTGCTTTCGCTCCGTCCGATCGCCCCCCTCTCCTCCCGCCCCTTGCCGGCTCTCTTCACACGCGCGCTCCGACCTCCCTCGCCTTCCACGTCAGGAGGTACGCCCGAGATCAATCGTCCTGCCCGCACCAACGGCTCACCCATCATCTGACCGCGTCTCCGTTCATGCAGGTAAGGGCACCATCACAGCGTAGCGGTTAGCGGCGCTGCGCCATTCTCGCTCACGGCCAATACCAGCAACAATTAGGGGCCGTCCGTGAATGACGTCACGCACCTAGAGGGGGGGGGGGGGGGCGGGGTCAGACGTTTGTGACGATGTGTGACAAGGGGGGGGGGTTTGAGAAAAGTGACGTCACATCAAATTGTGCAACTTTAAATAAATGTAAACACGTTCTACTTAATTAGACTTTGTAATAAATGTTTTCTACCTACAACATCAGTATGCAGCGCCACATTAACTACGCACTACAATGACAATAGTTTAAAGCGATTTGAAGCATGTTTTATCATTTTTTTTGGGGGGGGGCGGAGGGGGGCAGAGCTTTGTGACGTCATATTTGAGGGGGAGGGGTCTGACTTTGTGTGACGTCATGTGACGATGGGGGCGGGGGGGGGTCAAAAATCCTCTAAAATCACGTGACGTCATTTAAGGTCGTCTCCTCACCTGAAGCAGTCCTGAGCGTCACTTAGGTGGACTCAGCCATAATTAAGGAGGTGGTGAGGTGGGTGGGGGTGCTAACATCAGAATTTGAGAGACAAGCGGCCAGCCGTGGTTCTGTCCACACCAGCCCCTGGTGGTGTTCCATCGCGACCCTCACCGGTGCTCGCTAACAGCGCACGCCCAGTGGGAGTCGATGAGTCCGTGGGTTTCTGTGCGAGTCCGTGGGTCCACGTGTGGGTCTGTGTATGCGTCAGTCTACATTGGGGAGCCTTTGTCTTTGCAGTTTGGGGACTAGTGCAGCACTAGTGTGTAGTAGTGTATAGTGTATAGTATAAGTGTTTAGTGTAGTGTATAGTGTAGTGTATAGTAGTGCATATTGTAGTGTATAGTAGTGTATAGTCGTGCATATTGTAGTGTATATTGTAGTGTATAAGTGTAGAGTGTAGTGTATAGTAGTGTATTGTATAGTAGTGTATAGTATAGTGTATAGTAGTGTATATTATAGTGTAAAAGTATATAGTGTAGTGTATAGTAGTGTAGTGTATAGTAGTGTATAGTGTAGTGTATAGTGTATAATAGTGTTTAGTGTATAATAGTGTTGTGTATAGTGTAGTGTATAGTAGTGTAGTGTATAGTTGTGTATAGTGTATAATAGTGTTTAGTGTATATAGTGTTTAGTGTATATAGTGTTTAGTGTAGTGTATAGTGTAGTGTATAGTAGCATAGTGTATAGTGAAGTGTATAGTGTAGTGTATAGTTTAATATACTAGTTATCACGTGACTAGTGTAGTTAGCCAGGTGCTGACCAGCAGGCTAGCTATACTAGTTATCACGTAACTAGTGTAGCTAGCCAGGTGGTGACCACACTCGTGCGTGCATCTCCACTCGTCCGTGCTTGCAAGTAAGCGCTCGTGTGTGTATGTGCACCCGCGTGTTTGTTCGTGTCTGTATGTACGCACACTGTTGCACATGGTTCGCTCGTGTGGGTGTAGTGGAACGCACTGCTCATGAAAACGTTGCCTCGTTACGCGGTAAATGCTGCGGCACAACAGGAGGGAACTGCAGGGATGAGGATCTCCAGTCTTGGTGCTGTGAATTAAAACAGCGCCAGGGTGGAGAATCCTGTCCCTACAGCTCGTAGCTGTGACGGAGTGAGAGTGATCAGCGGACAGCCACCATGGTTGCCAGGTAAGGGGAGACTTCACCCGGAACTCTCCTCCACACGTGTTCCCCGTGAACATTGTTGCAATAAACGTACGATCAGGAATCTTTAAAATATCCGACCTTTGTCGTTCCGCAAGAATATTAACGCTCAAACTCGTATCGAACTCTTCATGAATTCCCTTGGTCAAACAGTTCAGGTACTCGGCAAAGCATTTCACCACCCGGTATGCAACAGTTAAACAATCTACTCCAAATCAACACCGAAATGTCAAATTATCATCCACCATTGACTTCCACATCGATGGAAGCCATTTGCCACGACGTCCAAGCCATTAAACACCGGAACAACGAACGTGCCATTCAAGTACATCTTGAAACCCACTATCTGAAGTAGTTTGTATTAAACAATAACTAAATAATAGAAACACGTTTACAATATTGAGCGAAGTTATAGTCATGGACTTTTTCCAACTTTAGCTCAACAGGACCACAAAAGCTCAGATATGTGGTGCATAATAAATGAATAAATCTGATTGAAATCATCAACTGGCCAAACACTTTTCGATTTCAACATCACCTTATAAAAGAATAACATTTTAAATATAAGCGCACAACTTTATCTGTGATGAGCGCTGCACTTTCCGTTGTTTTCATGCAGGGGGCGCTGCAAACCTACGCACCCCCTGCATGGACGACGGAGGCACAGGGACAGACGTTCGATTACGTTGGAATCGATCTGCAGACGGCGGTCTTCTCGCACGGCCAGCTCCGTGTCGCCTTATCTCGATCCCACAATCCCAAACAGGTGAAAGTCCGCATCGAACCGAACCCCCGGCAAGGCCGTCTACTTAATGACGAGAGAAAAGTCACACGAAATGTCCTTTTCAATGAAGTCTTCCAGATGTAAATTGATACAAGCTTTTAATGAAGAAATACAAATTATCTAATTCAAAACACAACACAATTCAAAGATGTTTCATTTTAAAACTTCAAAACGGAGCATGGGGTACTTGCGTGAATCCAGACGTTAATCAGCAAGGAGCATTTCTAGTCCCAGTTAGACAAAATCTACGTCAACACGTAAGACAAAACTACAATTCGTATTGTAGAGAATGTACCTCCTTCTATACGTCTAACTTTCAAGTGGTATGCCTTGTAACTGATGAATGATCCGAGCGTGCTCCCTATTTCAAAGACGATGAGTTGCTCCAGAGGCAGACGCTTCGTGAAACACAAAAGTACCCTTTGACCTGTATCACAAGAACAACGGGTCTCACCTGAGTTCTCTGTACAGGTTACTTCCAAAACACACACACACACTTTGTCCAAACATCACTTATTCAATGTGTGACCCTCAGACAAAATGTTACATGCACACACACAATCAGACAAGTATTCATTCTAAATCATTGACGGGCATATTACAACATTGAATTACTGCAGCAAAATTTACTGCATCACGTTACATCGTATTAACAAGAAGTTATTTTACAAACACGCACCGTCTGCTTAACAGTGTATGTACAACGTACTATTGTTGCGTCATTCAAAACGAGTAGGCCGTTGCATGCTGGCGTCTGGGTCAAAATGTAGCAAATTAAAAATATTACCTACAAATAATAGATCACGGCGTTTCGATGGCAACACAAGCAATCGTCATCAGGTGGGACAAGCACAGCAGCAATAAGAAACTGCTGGAGTAGGCGCCTACTACTTCAGCAGTTTCTCTTGCTGTGGTTGTCCCACCTGATGACGATTGCTTGTGTTGTGATCTAAACGCCGTGATCTGTTATGTTTCTACCCACGTGGTGACTTTACCGAAAGAACTCAAGAGTGTGGATTCCTGCAGTCACGAAAGCTTCGAATCAAGATTGCCTACAAACTACACAACTGAGATGACGCATCAATCATTGCCCCCTACTGACAGGCTCTTTTCCACATGCAGGCTGGTGCAGGGCCACCACTTTGTGCCACACAGGGGCAACTGCTACTTGGGGATGCTCTTCGAGTGTTTCAGACGAGGTACGACACAAAACTCCGAGTTGCTGATGCCATAAAGCAAGCACCGTGTAAATGCAATTATTATAACATAGTGAATGCTTGGGGGCTCATTGTCTCTCGCTCCTGGTTAAAGATCTACCCAACCCACGGGCCCACAAAGACTGGCCGCTCTTACTCTGCAGGATGAACCTAGCAACTGAGTGTCCAACTTCACGTTCTTGTCATTACAGGCCTGTGACAAAGGTGCATCTATTGGAGCGACATCATCTCAAGCTTACACATCTACCGGGTCTCCACTTGACTTTGTATTGTCTAGGAGCAAGACCACCCACACCTCCAGTTCCACAAACTGCTGGGAGTTGCCTCGCTCTGCCTCAGTCAGAATTCTCCTCCTGCTTCACGTTGCCTCCATCGATGTGAAGGTCCAATTTTGGAGTTGAATCTTCATCTTCACATTTTACCTTCACTTCTTCGCTCTTCACCATCACTTCTTCACATTTCACCTTCACCTCTTCACATTTCACCATCACCTCTTCACATTTCACCTCGATACCTTTAAAAATGTCCAAGCTGGGATTTTCTTCCGGTTTGTGTTTCATGAGGGATGGGCTCATTGCGCACTTTGACTTTCACAAGCTGATTTCAGACTCCACTCCTTGTGGATCTTCTGATGCTTCTGTGTTCTCTGGTGTACTTGAAGATTTTATGAATCTGCAAACGCCTTCCTGCAGAGTGCACCTGAAGGGTGTCTCTCCTGTGTGTGTCCTCTGGTGTACTTTAAGAACAGATGACAGTGAAAATGCCTTTCCACACACACTGCACTTGAAGGGTTTCTCTCCCGTGTGTGTTCTCTGGTGTCTTTGACAATTTGATGAATCTGCAAACGCCTTCCCGCACAGAGTGCACCTGAAGGGTTTTTCTCCCGTGTGTATTCTCTCGTGTACTTTAAGATGTGACACATGTACAAACGCCATCCTGCACAGAATGCACCTGAAGGGTTTCTCTCCTGTGTGTGTCCTCTGGTGTACTTTAAGAACAGATGACAGTGAAAATGCCTTTCCACACACACTGCACTTGAAGGGTTTCTCTCCCGTGTGTGTTCTCTGGTGTCTTTGACGATTTGATGAATCTGCAAACGCCTTCCCGCACAGAGTGCACCTGAAGGGTTTCTCTCCCGTGTGTGTTCTCTCGTGTACTTTAAGATGTGACACATGTACAAACGCCATCCTGCACAGAATGCACCTGAAGGGTTTCTCTCCTGTGTGTGTCCTCTGGTGTACTTTAAGAACAGATGACAGTGAAAATGCCTTTCCACACACACTGCACTTGAAGGGTTTCTCTCCCGTGTGTGTTCTCTGGTGTCTTTGACGATTTGATGAATCTGCAAACGCCTTCCCGCACAGAGTGCACCTGAAGGGTTTCTCTCCCGTGTGTGTTCTCTCGTGTACTTTAAGATGTGACACATGTACAAACGCCATCCTGCACAGAATGCACCTGAAGGGTTTCTCTCCTGTGTGTGTTCTCTGGTGTACTTTAAGATGTGGTGACTGTGCAAACGCCATCCCGCACACAGTGCACCTGAAGGGTTTCTCTCCTGTGTGTGTTCTCTGGTGTTTTTTAAGACCAGATGACTGTGAAAATGCCTTCCCACACACAGTGCACTTGAAGAGTTTCTCTCCTGTGTGTGTTCTCTGGTGGGTCTGAACAACTGATGAACGTGCAAACGCCTTCCCGCACAAGGTGCACCTGAAGGGTTTCACTCCCGTGTGTGTTCTCTGGTGTGTCTGAAGAACTGATGGCCAGGCAAATGCCTTCCCACACACAATGCACTTGAAGGGTTTCTCTCCAGTGTGTGTTCTCTGGTGTATTTTAAGAGCAGATGACCATGAAAATGCCTTCCCACACACAGTGCACTCGAAGGGTTTCTCTCCCGTGTGTTCTCTGGTGTACTTGAAGATGTGGGGACTGTGCAAACGCCATCCCGCACAAATTGCACTTGAAGGGTTTCTCTCCTGTGTGTGTTCTCTGGTGTTTTTTAAGATTATATGATTGTGAAAATACCTCCCCACACACACTGCACTTGAAGGGTTTCTCTCCCGTGTGTGTTCTCTGGTGTCTTTGAAGATTAGATGAATATGGAAATGCCTTCCCACACACACTGCACTTGAAGGGTTTCTCTCCCGTGTGGGTTCTCTGGTGTTTTTTAAGAGTCGATGAATCTGAAAATGCCTTCCCACACACAGTGCACTTGAAGGGTTTCTCTCCCGTGTGTGTTCTCTGGTGTTTTTTAAGAGTCGATGAATCTGAAAATGCCTTGTCACACACAGTGCACTTGAAGGGTTTCTCTCCTGTGCGAGTTCTCTGGTGCTGTGTCAAATTTCCAGTCCGATCCGTGCCGTATGCACGCTAGTCGCATTGTTGACTTGTCGTACCGAGCTGCTGTGCTGACTGCCTTTGCTCCATCAGACCAGCGTGAGCTGCAGACAGAAAATAAGAATATCCACACCATCGACACGTCAGTATCGAGCCATGGAGGAATTAATATATACAGTCACACGTGACTTACACGTCTATATTCATTCATGTATTCACGACTAGCTGTACTACCCGGCTTCGCCCGGGACTTGGATCCACCACGTCCGGCCGCCTTTGTCTCCCCAGTGGCGATGTTCACACCACAACAGTTACTCGTTTGAGGCTGAGTCGACCTAGGGGAGGCCCAGAAGCGGTTCAAATAATCATCACCGGTGGTGGCCGTGAACGGGAATCGAACTCGGGTCGCCGGGTTCGTAGCGCTAACCGCTACACTACAATGCGTTACGCTTCCACACACACACAGACACACACAGATACACACACACAGACACACACACACAGACACACACAGATACACACACAGACACACAGACACAGACAACGCTAACCGCTACACTACAATGCGTTACTCTTCCACATGCGAGGGTCACGTGACAGATTTGGCGTCACAGCTCACTTGCCGTCCAAAAAATCTATACATTATTGAGCTCCCCTCCCCCCCCCCAAAAAACACAAAAGTGTATTTGTATAATGTTTGCACGGTGTACAGTCTGGAAAGTACCCACATGGCAAATTTCCAGTTTGTTGCATGTCGGGAAGTACGCTAAACATTTTGAACAGACAACACACACAATCACAACTTTGCCTTTTATATATATTTGGAGATGCAGTGAAAAACTTTCCCAAATTCATCACGCGGTTTCAGTTTTTTGATTTTCAGTTTGATTTATTTTGGTTATAGTCCCGTGAGCCATTCGGCTCTTGAATCGGGTGTAACAACAACAAAACAAACTAAAACACGACCAAGAAAAACATCTTACAGTGACTCTGTGTGACTGTGCAAACAGCACTGTCATGGCACGCAATGAGAGGGCAAATGTCATAAATATTCCTGTAAGCCCTCGCATCTTCAACATTAATGTTGCCATAGAAACGTTGTGGGGTGTTTTGCTTCATTGTAAAAAAGAAAAATTCTTATCTGTTATTTTAATTTTATTTTCTATCTACGTGACTTTACCGAAAGAACCAAGAATATTAATTCCTGCAGTCACCAAAGTTTTAAGTCAAAACATTCACACACGTTGACAAAGCCTCACCTTGTGTTGTTGTGGGCAGGTCGCTTCTGATAACTAGAGCGGTATAGCAGCTCAAGCGGGCTTGGCCTGCTAACAAAAGAACGACAATAAAAAACTGCGTGAATATTTACAATAAAACAAAGTTACAAAGTGGCGAGCCGGGTGAAGACAAATTAAACTTAAGCGAGATAATTAAAGTTAATGTAATCAGGCGAGGGCAGGAGGCAAGGCCCCGCGTGGCTAGGCCCCACGTTGTAAAGTTCCAACCTGGACATCGATTTCCATGCTCGCTGCTACTCAACTGACATCCCTACGAGAGAGAGAGGCTCTACCTTGGTAAACAACAACAACAACCACCACCACCACAACGATGAGAATTTCTCACCTCGGATTTGAGTGCAAGCGCGCACACGGCAGCTTCCTGTTGCCTCGTGACAGCAGGAAGTAGTATGACGTCACTTCCCACCCAAGAGCTGCTCTCCAACTGAATAAATTATGTTAATGAGGCCGGCCCATATGTGGAGGAATGGGGCCGTGGGCGCTGAACCCGTCGCAATAAACTCGCGACGGCTTTAACGGATACATTATGTTAATGAGCCGCCAGTCACTGTGCGTGATGAGTACTAGGTGCCTCGGTGAATGTATATGCTCTGACTTTAACATAGCTATTTCTGTGACCAGTTACCAGCTAATCACTCAGCTATTTCAATGCTAAATTCTATGCTAATTCCTTTGTCAAGGGGTACCTCTGCGGATGTGTATACTTTAACTTAGCTATTTCAATGAGCCATTTCAATGCTAAATTATATGCTAATTCCTTTGTCAAGGCGCTTGGTCTTTTTCTTCTCACACAGCTTAAAGGTCGTGATCTAAGCGTGGCTTCTTCCACTCCAGCGCTGTCCTCCAGACAGTCTCGTCCCTTCACCTGATGAAGGCCGCTTGTGTTGTGGCCGAAACGTCGTGATTTTTTGTTAATTTTTTATTTATTTTATTTTCACCTACGTGACTTTACCCAAGCTTTAAATCTAGAATTTACCCAATAGAACCAAAGAGTACTGGGCGTAGCTTTGCCCAAATAAGGATTGCCACTGGAACGATATCGGCAGTGACCCAAGCGGATGTGACGTCACGCTCAAGAGCGCGGTGGACGGGGTTAGGGTGAACACCTTGGTGACGTGACATCACTAGCGAGGTACACCGCCCCTGGCGTTTCACGCCGATGAGGTAATGCAGAGTGGTGACGTCACAGAGTTGGAGTTTAAGTTGATTTAGATTCATTTTCCATTGCTCCCTCCCTTGGGTGTGTGGGCTCAGCAACGTGGACATTATTGTGTATACACTGTGTGTACACTATGTGTGTACACTGTGTGTGTGTACACTGTGTGTGTGTGTACACTGTGTGTGTACACACTGAATGATCCGAGCGTGCTCCTATGAATGATCCGAGCGTGCTCCCTATTTCAAAGACAATGAGTTGCTCCAGAGGCAGACGCTTCGTGAAACACAAAAGTACCATTTGACCTGTATCACAAGAACAACGGGTCTCACCTGAGTTCTCTGTACAGGTTACTTCCAAACACACACACACTTTGTCCTAACATCACTTATTCAATGTGTGACCCTCAAACAAAATGATACATGCACGTGCACAATCAGACAAGTATTCATTCTAAATCATTGATGGGCATATTAACATCGAATTACTGCAGCGAAATTGACTGCATCACGTTACATCGTATTAACAAGAAGCTATTTTACAAATACGCACCGTCTGCTTAACAGTGTATGTACAACAAACTATTGCTTCGTCATTCAAAACGAGTAGGCCGTTGCATGCTGGCGTCTGGGTCAAAATGTAACAAATTCTACATATTACGCTACAAATAATAGATCACGGCACTTCGATGGCAACACAAGCAATCGTCATCAGGTGGGACAAGCACAGCAGCAATAAGAAACTGCTGGAGTAGGCGCCTACTACTTCAGCAGTTTCTCTTGCTGTGGTTGTCCCACCTGATGACGATTGCTTGTGTTGTGATCTAAACGCCGTGATCTGTTATGTTTCTACCCACGTGGTGACTTTACCGAAATGACTCAACAGTGTGGATTCCTGCAGTCACGAAAGCTTCGAATCAAGATTGCCTACAAACTACACAACTGAGATGACGTATCAATCATCGCCCCCTACTGAAAGGCTCTTGTCCACATGCAGGCTGGTGCAGGGCCACCACCTTGTGCCACAGATGACTGCGATTAAGCAAGCACCGTGTAAAAGCAATTATTATGATAACATAGTGAATGCTTGGGAGCTTATTGCCTCTTGCTCCTGGTTAGAGATCTACCCAACCCACAGGCCCACAAAGTGTTCAACTTCACATTATTGTCATTAAAGGCCTGTGACAAAGGTGCATCTATTGTAGCGACATCGTCTCTGGCTTACACATCTACCGGGTCTCCACTTGACTTTGGATTGTCTCGGAGGAAGTCCACCCACACCTCCACTTTCACAAACTGCTGGGAGTTGCCTCGCTCTGCCTCACAGTCAGAATTCTCCTCCTGCTTCACGTTGCCTCCATCGATGTGAAGGTCCCATTTTGGAGTTGAATCTTCATCTTCACATTTCACCTTCACTTCTTCGCTCTTCACCATCACTTCTTCCCTCTTCACCATCACCTCTTCATATTTCACCTCGATACCTTTAAAAGTGTCCAAGCTGAGATTTTTGTCCGGTTCTTGTTTCATGAGGGATGGGCTTATTGTGGCACTTTGACTTTCACAAGCTGATTTCAGATTCCACTCCTTGCAGATCTTCTGATGCTTCCGTGTTCTCTGGTGTGCTTGAAGATTTGGTGACTGTGCAAACGCCTTCCCGTAGAGTGCCCCTGAAGGGTCTCTCTCCTGTGTGTGTTCTCTGGTGTGTTTTAAGAGTAGATGACTGTGCAAACATCATCCCACACAGAGTCTACCTCAAGGGTTTCTCTCCTGTGTTTTCTCTGGTGTACTTGAAGATTTGATGAATGTGCAAATGCCTTCCCGCACACACTGCACTTGAAGGGTTTGTGTACTCTGGTGTTTTTTAAGAGCAGATGAATGTGAAAATGCCTTCCTACAAACACTGCACTTGAAGGGTTTCTCTCCCGTGTGTGTTCTCTGGTGTAATTTAAGACCAGATGACTGTGAAAATGCCTTCCCACACACACTGCACTTGAAGGGGTTCTCTCCCGTGTGTTTTCTGGTGTGTTTTAAGAGCAGATGACTGTGAAAATGCCTTTACACACACACTGCACTTGAAGGGTTTCTCTCCCATGTGTGTTCTCTGGTGTTTTTTAAGAGCAGATGACCGTGAAAATGTCTTCCCACAAACACTGCACTTCAAGGGTTTCTCTCCCGTGTGTGTTCTCTGGTGTTTTATTAGATGAATCTGGAAATGCCTTCCCATACACACTGCACTTGAAGGGTTTCTCTCCCGTGTGTGTTCTCTGGTGTTTTTTAAGAGTAGATGAATCTGAAAATGTCTTCCCACACACACTGCACCTGAAGGGTTTCTCTCCCGTGTGTGTTCTCTGGTGTTTTTTAAGAGCAGATGAATCAGAAAATGTCTTCCCACACACACTGCACAAGAAGGGTTTCTCTCCCGTGTGTGTTCTCTGGTGTGTTTTAAGAGTAGATGACTGTGCAAACATCATCCCACACAGAGTGTACCTCAAGGGTTTCTCTCCTGTGTTTTCTCTGGTGTACTTGAAGATTTGATGAATGTGCAAATGCCTTCCCGCACACACTGCACTTGAAGGGTTTCTCTCCCGTGTGTGTTCTCTGGTGTTTTTTAAGAGTAGATGAATCTGAAAATGTCTTCCCACACACACTGCACCTGAAGGGTTTCTCTCCCGTGTGTGTTCTCTGGTGTTTTTAAGAGCAGATGAATCAGAAAATGTCTTCCCACACACACTGCACAAGAAGGGTTTCTCTCCCGTGTGTGTTCTCTGGTGTGTTTTAAGAGTAGATGACTGTGCAAACATCATCCCACACAGAGTGTACCTCAAGGGTTTCTCTCCTGTGTTTTCTCTGGTGTACTTGAAGATTTGATGAATGTGCAAATGCCTTCCCGCACACACTGCACTTGAAGGGTTTCTCTCCCGTGTGTGTTCTCTGGTGTGATTTAAGACCAGATGACTGTGAAAATGCCTTCCCACACACACTGCACTTGAAGGGGTTCTCTCCCGTGTGTTTTAAGAGCAGATGACTGTGAAAATGCCTTTACACACACACTGCACTTGAAGGGTTTCTCTCCCATGTGTGTTCTCTGGTGTTTTTTAAGAGCAGATGACCGTGAAAATGTCTTCCCACAAACACTGCACTTCAAGGGTTTCTCTCCCGTGTGTGTTCTCTGGTGTTTTATTAGATGAATCTGGAAATGCCTTCCCATACACACTGCACTTAAAGGGTTTCTCTCCCGTGTGTGTTCTCTGGTGTTTTTTAAGAGTAGATGAATCTGAAAATGTCTTCACACACACACTGCACTTGAAGGGTTTCTCTCCCGTGTGTGTTCTCCGGTGTGTTTTAAAAGCAAATGAATCTGAAAATGTCTTCACACACACACTGCACTTGAAGGGTTTCTCTCCTGTGTGTGTTCTCTGGTGTGTTTTAAGAGCAGATGACCATGAAAATGTCTTCCCACACACACTGCACCTGAAGGGTTTCTCTCCCGTGTGTGTTCTCTGGTGTGTTTTAAGAGTAGATGAATCTGAAAATGTCTTCCCACACACACTGCACTTGAAGGGTTTCTCTCTCGTGTGTGTTCTCTGGTGTGTTTTAAGAGCAAATGAACCTGAAAATGTCTTCCGACACACACTGCAACTGAAGGGTTTCTCTCCCGTGTGTGTTCTCTGGTGTTTTTTAAGAGTAGATGAATCTGAAAATGTCCTCCCACACACACTGCACTTGAAGGGTTTCTCTCCAGTGTGTGTTCTCTGGTGTGTTTTAAGAGTAGATGAATCTGAAAAAGTTTTCCCACAAACAGTACATTTGAAGGGTTCCTCTCCCGTGTGTGTTCTCTCGTGTTTTTTAAGAGCAAATGACTGTGAAAATGCCTTTCCACACACACTGCACTTGAAGAGTTTCTCTCCCGTGTGTGTTCTCTGGTGTGTTTTAAGAGCAAATGAATCTGAAAATGTCTTCCCACACACACTGCACTTGAAGGGTTTCTCTCCCGTGTGTGTTCTCTGGTGTCTTTGAAGATGAGATGAATCTGAAAATGCCTTCCCACACACACTGCACTTGAAGGGTTTCTCTCCCGTGTGTGTTCTCTGGTGTTTTTTAAGAGTAGATGAATCTGAAAATGCCTTCCCACACACACTGCACTTGAAGGGTTTCTCTCCCGTGTGTGTTCTCTGGTGAATTTTAAGAGCAGATGACTGTGAAAATGCCTTCCCACACACAGTGCACTTGAAGGGTTTCTCTCCCGTGTGTGTTCTCTGGTGTCTTTGAAGATGAGATGAATCTGAAAATGCCTTCCCACACACACTGCACTTGAAGGGTTTCTCTCCCCTGTGTGTTCTCTGGTGTGTTTTAAGAGCAAATGAATCTGAAAATGCCTTCCCACACACACTGCACTTGAAAGGTTTCTCTCCTGTGTGTGTTCTCTGGTGTGTTTTAAGAGCAGATGAATCTGAAAATGTTTTCCCACACACACTGCACTTGAAGGGTTTCTCTCCCGTGTGTGTTCTCTGGTGAATTTTAAGAGCAGGTGACTGTGAAAATGCCTTCCCACACACAGTGCACTTGAAACGTTTCTCTCCCGTGTGTTCTCTGGTGTTTTTTAAGAGCAGATGAATGTGAAAATGCCTTCCTACAAACACTGCACTTGAAGGGTTTCTCTCCCGTGTGTGTTCTCTGGTGTAATTTAAGACCAGATGACTGTGAAAATGCCTTCCCACACACACTGCACTTGAAGGGGTTCTCTCCCGTGTGTTTTCTGGTGTGTTTTAAGAGCAGATGACTGTGAAAATGCCTTTACACACACACTGCACTTGAAGGGTTTCTCTCCCATGTGTGTTCTCTGGTGTTTTTTAAGAGCAGATGACCGTGAAAATGTCTTCCCACAAACACTGCACTTCAAGGGTTTCTCTCCCGTGTGTGTTCTCTGGTGTTTTATTAGATGAATCTGGAAATGCCTTCCCATACACACTGCACTTGAAGGGTTTCTCTCCCGTGTGTGTTCTCTGGTGTTTTTTAAGAGTAGATGAATCTGAAAATGTCTTCCCACACACACTGCACCTGAAGGGTTTCTCTCCCGTGTGTGTTCTCTGGTGTTTTTTAAGAGCAGATGAATCAGAAAATGTCTTCCCACACACACTGCACAAGAAGGGTTTCTCTCCCGTGTGTGTTCTCTGGTGTGTTTTAAGAGTAGATGACTGTGCAAACATCATCCCACACAGAGTGTACCTCAAGGGTTTCTCTCCTGTTTTCTCTGGTGTACTTGAAGATTTGATGAATGTGCAAATGCCTTCCCGCACACACTGCACTTGAAGGGTTTCTCTCCCGTGTGTGTTCTCTGGTGTTTTTTAAGAGTAGATGAATCTGAAAATGTCTTCCCACACACACTGCACCTGAAGGGTTTCTCTCCCGTGTGTGTTCTCTGGTGTTTTTTAAGAGCAGATGAATCAGAAAATGTCTTCCCACACACACTGCACAAGAAGGGTTTCTCTCCCGTGTGTGTTCTCTGGTGTGTTTTAAGAGTAGATGACTGTGCAAACATCATCCCACACAGAGTGTACCTCAAGGGTTTCTCTCCTGTGTTTTCTCTGGTGTACTTGAAGATTTGATGAATGTGCAAATGCCTTCCCGCACACACTGCACTTGAAGGGTTTCTCTCCCGTGTGTGTTCTCTGGTGTGATTTAAGACCAGATGACTGTGAAAATGCCTTCCCACACACACTGCACTTGAAGGGGTTCTCTCCCGTGTGTTTTAAGAGCAGATGACTGTGAAAATGCCTTTACACACACACTGCACTTGAAGGGTTTCTCTCCCATGTGTGTTCTCTGGTGTTTTTTAAGAGCAGATGACCGTGAAAATGTCTTCCCACAAACACTGCACTTCAAGGGTTTCTCTCCCGTGTGTGTTCTCTGGTGTTTTATTAGATGAATCTGGAAATGCCTTCCCATACACACTGCACTTAAAGGGTTTCTCTCCCGTGTGTGTTCTCTGGTGTTTTTTAAGAGTAGATGAATCTGAAAATGTCTTCACACACACACTGCACTTGAAGGGTTTCTCTCCCGTGTGTGTTCTCCGGTGTGTTTTAAAAGCAAATGAATCTGAAAATGTCTTCACACACACACTGCACTTGAAGGGTTTCTCTCCTGTGTGTGTTCTCTGGTGTGTTTTAAGAGCAGATGACCATGAAAATGTCTTCCCACACACACTGCACCTGAAGGGTTTCTCTCCCGTGTGTGTTCTCTGGTGTGTTTTAAGAGTAGATGAATCTGAAAATGTCTTCCCACACACACTGCACTTGAAGGGTTTCTCTCCCGTGTGTGTTCTCTGGTGTGTTTTAAGAGCAAATGAACCTGAAAATGTCTTCCGACACACACTGCAACTGAAGGGTTTCTCTCCCGTGTGTGTTCTCTGGTGTTTTTTAAGAGTAGATGAATCTGAAAATGTCCTCCCACACACACTGCACTTGAAGGGTTTCTCTCCAGTGTGTGTTCTCTGGTGTGTTTTAAGAGTAGATGAATCTGAAAAAGTTTTCCCACAAACAGTACATTTGAAGGGTTCCTCTCCCGTGTGTGTTCTCTCGTGTTTTTTAAGAGCAAATGACTGTGAAAATGCCTTTCCACACACACTGCACTTGAAGAGTTTCTCTCCCGTGTGTGTTCTCTGGTGTGTTTTAAGAGCAAATGAATCTGAAAATGTCTTCCCACACACACTGCACTTGAAGGGTTTCTCTCCCGTGTGTGTTCTCTGGTGTCTTTGAAGATGAGATGAATCTGAAAATGCCTTCCCACACACACTGCACTTGAAGGGTTTCTCTCCCGTGTGTGTTCTCTGGTGTTTTTTAAGAGTAGATGAATCTGAAAATGCCTTCCCACACACACTGCACTTGAAGGGTTTCTCTCCCGTGTGTGTTCTCTGGTGAATTTTAAGAGCAGATGACTGTGAAAATGCCTTCCCACACACAGTGCACTTGAAGGGTTTCTCTCCCGTGTGTGTTCTCTGGTGTCTTTGAAGATGAGATGAATCTGAAAATGCCTTCCCACACACACTGCACTTGAAGGGTTTCTCTCCCCTGTGTGTTCTCTGGTGTGTTTTAAGAGCAAATGAATCTGAAAATGCCTTCCCACACACACTGCACTTGAAAGGTTTCTCTCCTGTGTGTGTTCTCTGGTGTGTTTTAAGAGCAGATGAATCTGAAAATGTTTTCCCACACACACTGCACTTGAAGGGTTTCTCTCCCGTGTGTGTTCTCTGGTGAATTTTAAGAGCAGGTGACTGTGAAAATGCCTTCCCACACACAGTGCACTTGAAACGTTTCTCTCCCGTGTGTGTTCTCTGGTGTTTTTTAAGAGCAGATGACCATGAAAATGCCTTCCCACACACACTGCACTTGAAGGGTTTCTCTCCCGTGTGTGTTCTCTGGTGTTTTTTAAGAGTAGATGAATCTGAAAATGCCTTCCCACACACACTGCACTTGAAAGGTTTCTCTCCCGTGTGTGTTCTCTGGTGTGTTTTAAGAGCAGATGAATCTGAAAATGTCTTCCCACACACACTGCACTTGAAGGGTTTCTCTCCCGTGTGTGTTCTCTGGTGAATTTTAAGAGCAGATGACTGTGAAAATGCCTTCCCACACACAGTGCACTTGAAGGGTTTCTCTCCCGTGTGTGTTCTCTGGTGTTTTTTGAGAGTCGATGAATCTGAAAATGCCTTCCCACACACAGTGCACTTGAAGGGTTTCTCTCCCGTGTGTGTTCTCTGGTGTCTTTGAAGATGAGATGAATCTGAAAATGCCTTCCCACACACACTGCACTTGAAGGGTTTCTCTCCCGTGTGTGTTCTCTGGTGTGTTTTAAGAGCAAATGAATCTGAAAATGCCTTCCCACACACACTGCACTTGAAAGGTTTCTCTCCCGTGTGTGTTCTCTGGTGTGTTTTAAGAGCAGATGAATCTGAAAATGTCTTCCCACACACACTGCACTTGAAGGGTTTCTCTCCCGTGTGTGTTCTCTGGTGTTTTTTAAGAGCAGATGACCATGAAAATGTCTTCCCACACACACTGCACTTGAAGGGTTTCTCTCCCGTGTGTGTTCTCTGGTGTGTTTTAAGAGCGGATGACCATGAAAATGTCTTCCCACACACACTGCACCTGAAGGGTTTCTCTCCCGTGTGTGTTCTCTGGTGTGTTTTAAGAGCAAATGAATCTGAAAATTTCTTCCCACACACAGTGCACTTGAAGGGTTTCTCTCCCGTGTGTGTTCTCTGGTGTTTTTTAAGAGTCGATGAATCTGAAAATGTCTTCCCACACACAGTGCACTTGAAGGGTTTCTCTCCTGTGTGAGTTCTCTGGTGCTGTGTCAAATTTCCAGTCCGATCCGTGCTGTATGCACGCTGGTCGCATTGTTGACTTGTCGTACCAAGCTGCTGTGCTGATGGCCTTTGCTCCATCAGACCAGCGTCAGCTGCAGACAGAAAATAAGAATATCCACACCATCTACACGTCAGTATCGAGCCATGGAGGAATGAATATATACAGTCACACGTGACTTACACGTCTATATTCATTCATATATTCACGACTAGCTGTACTACCCGGCTTCGCCCGGGACTTGGATCCACCACGTCCGGCCGCCTTTGTCTCCCCAGTGGCGATGTTCACACCACCACAGCAGTTACTCGTTTGAGGCTGAGTCGACCTAGGGGAGGCCCAGAAGCGGTTCAAATAATCGTCACCGGTGGTGGCCGTGAGCGGGAATCGAACTCGGGTCGCCGGGTTTGTAGCGTAGCGCTAACCGCTACACTACAATGCGTTACTCTTCCACACACACACACACAGACACACACAGACACACACACAGACACACAGACACACACACAGACACACAGACACACACACACATACACAGACAGCGCTAACCGCTACACTACAATGCGTGACGCTTCCACATGCGAGGGTCACGTGACAGATTTGACGTCACAGCTCACTTGCTGTCCAAAAAATCTGCATTATTGAGCTCCCCCCACCAATAAAACACACAAAAGTGTATTTGTATAATGTTTGCACGGTGTACAGTCTGGAAAGTACCCACATGGCAAATTTCCAGTTTGTTGCATGTCGGGAAGTACGCTAAACATTTTAAACAGACAACACACACAATCACAACTTTGCCTTTTATATATATTTGGAGATGCAGTGAAAAAGCTTTCCCAAATTCATCACGCGGTTTCAGTTTTTTGATTTTCAGTTTGATTTATTTTGGTATAGTCCCATGAGCCATTCGGCTCTTGAATCGGGTGCAACCACAAGCAACAAAACAAAAACACGACCAAGAAATTCATCTTACAGTGACTATGTGTGACTGTGCAAACAGCACTGTCATGGCACGCAATGAGAGGGCAAATGTCATAAATATTCCTGTAAGCCCTCGCATCTTCAACATTAATGTTGCCATAGAAACGTTGTGGGGTGTTTTGCTTCATTGTAAAAAAGAAAAATTATTATCTGTTATTTTAATTTTATTTTCTATCTATGTGACTTTACCGAAAGAACCAAGAATATTAATTCCTGCAGTCACCAAAGTTTTAAGTCAAAACATTCACACACGTTGACAAAGCCTCACCTTGTGTTGTTGTGGGCAGGTCGCTTCTGATAACAAGAGCGGTATAGCAGCTCAAGCGGGCTTGGCCTGGTAACAAAAGAACGAAAATAAAAACTGCGTGAATATTTACAATAAAACAAAGTTACAAAGTAGCGAGCCGGGTGAAGACAAATCAAACTTAAGCGAGATAATTAAAGTGAACGCAATCAGGCGAGGGCAGGAGGCAAGGCCCCGCGTGGCTAGGCCCCGCGTTGTAAAGTTCCAACCTGGACATCGATTCCCATGCTCGCTGCTACTCAACTGACATCCCTACGAGAGAGAGAGGCTCTACCTTGGTAAACAACAACCACCACCACCACCCACCACAACGATGAGAATTTCTCACCTCGGATTTCAGTGCAAGCGCGCACACGGCAGCTTCCTGTTACCTCGCGAAAGCAGGAAGTAGTATGACGTCACTTCCCTCCCTAGGGCGGCTCTGTAACTGAATAAATTATGTTAATGAAGCCGGCCCATATGTCGAGGGATGGGGTCGTGGGTGCTGAACCTGTCGCAATAAACTTGCGACGGCTTTAACGGTCACATTATGTTAATGAGCCGCCAGTCACTGGGCGTAGCTTTGCCCTAACAAGGATTGCCACTGGACCGATATCGGCAGTGACCCGAGCGGAGGTGACGTCATGCTCAAGAGCGCGGTGGACGGGCGAGGGCTGAATACCTTGGTGACATGACGTCACTACCGAGGTACACCTCACCCTGGCGCTTCACGCCGATGAGGTAATGCAGAGTGGTAACGTCACAGAGTTGGAGTTTAAGTTGATTTAGATTCATTTTCCATTGCTCCCTCCCTTGGGTGTGTGAGCTCAGCAACAACGTGGACATTGTTGTGTGTGCACTGTGTGTGTGTACACTATGTGTGTGTACACTCTGTGTGTGTACACTATGTGTATACACTGTGTGTGTCACTGTGTGTGTGTACACTGTGTGTGTACACTGTGTGTATACACTGTGTATGTCACTGTGTGTCACTGTGTGTGTACACTGTGTGTCACTGTGTGTGTACAGTGCGTGTGTACAGTGTGTGTGTATACACTGTGTATACCCTGTGTGTACACTAGGTGTATACACTGTGTGTACACCGTGTGTACACTGTGTGTCACTGTGTGTGTGTACACTGTGTGTATGTACACTGTGTGTGTACACTGTGTGTGTACACTGTGTTTATGTACACTATGTGTATACAGTGTGTGTGTACACTGTGTACACTGTGTGTGTACACTGTGTGTGTACAGTGTGTGTACATTGTGTGTACAGTGTATAAACTGTGTGTGTACACTGTGTGTGTACACTGTATGTACACTGTGTGTGTGTACACTGTGTGTACACTGTGTGTATGTACACTGTGTGTGTACACTGTGTGTGTACACTATGTGTGTGTGTACACTGTGTGTGTGTACACTGTGTGTGTACACTGTTTGTGTCCGCATTCAACCGAACCCCGGCAAGGCCATCTACTTAATGACGAGAGAAAATTCACACGAAATGTCCTTTTCAATGAAGTCTTCCAGATGTAAATTGATACAAGCTTTTAATGAAGAAATAAAATCATCTAATTCAAAACACAACACAATTCAAAGATGTTTCATTTTAAAAAATTCAAAACGGAGCATGGGGTGCTTGCGTGAATGCGTCCTTCGTGTGCAAATGTTGTGACTTTCCTGGCCTGAAGGCCGTCAATGTGTTGGACCCTTATTGGTGCACAGCGTCTCAACAACAGCAGTGGGGTTTGCTTCAACCGATAGGTAACGAACATCCAGACGTCAATCAGCAAGGAGCATTTCTAGTCCTAGTTAGACAAAATCTACGTCAACACGTAAGACAAAACTACAATTCGTGTTGTAGAGAATGTATCTCCTATACGTGTAACTTTTAAGTGCTATGCCTTGTAACTGATGAATGATCCGAGTGTGCTACCTATTTCAAAGACAATGAGTTGCTCCAGATGCTTCGTGGAACACAAAAATACCTTTTGACCTGTATCACAAGAACAACGGGTCTCACCTGAGTTCTCTGTACAGGTTACTTTCAAACACACACACACTTTGTCCTAACATCACTTATTCAATGTGTGACCCTTACAGATCAAATGTTACAAGTATGCACAAAACCAGACAAGTATACATTCTAAATTATTGACAGGCATATTAACAAAATTGGATTACTGCAGTGAAATATACTGCATCACGTTACATCGTATTAACAAGAAGCTTTGAAAAAAATGTTTGCACAGTGTGCTTCACAGTGAATGTCATACATACTATTGTGTCATTCAAAACGAGTAGGCCATTGCATGCTGGCGTCTGAGTGAAAATGTAGCAAATTCTAAACATTACCTACAAACTACACAACTGAGATGACGCATCAATCATCGCCCCATACTGACAGGCTCTTGTCCACATGCAGGCCGGTGCAGGGCCACCACCTTGTGACAGATAGGGGCAGCTGCTACTTTGGGATGCTCTTCGAGTGTTTGTGATGAGACACTAAACTCCGAGTTGCTGGGGCGATTAAGCAAGCACCATGTAAAAGCCATTATTATGATAACATAGTGAATGCTTGGGAGCTTATTGGCTCTTGCTCCTGGTTAGAGATCTACCCAACCCACGGGCCCACAAAGACTGGCCGCCCTTACTCTGCAGGATGAACCTAGGAACTGATGTTCAACGTCACATTCCTGTCATTAAAGGCCTGTGACAAAGGTGCATCTATTGGAGCAACATCGTCTCTGGCTTACACATCTACCGGGTCTCCACTTGACTTTGTATTGTCTAGAAGCAAGTCCACCCACACCTCCACTTCCACAAACTGCTGGGAGTTGCCTCGCTCTGCCTCAGTCAGAATTCTCCTCCTGCTTCACGTTGCTTTCATCAATGTAAAGGTCCCATTCTGGAGATGAATCTTCATCTTCACATTTTACCTTCACTTCTTTGCTCTTCACCATCACTTCTTCACATTTCACCTTCACCTCTTCATATTTCACCTTTATACCTTTAAAAGTGTCCAAGCTGGGATTTTCGTCCGGTTCTTGTTTCATGAGGGATGGGCTCATTGTGGCACTTTGACTTTCACAAGCTGATTTCAGACTCCACTCCTTGTGGATCTTCCGATGCTTTTGTGTTCTCTGGTGTCTTCGAAAATTTGATGAATGTGCAAATGCCTTCCCACAAACACTGCACTTGAAGGGTTTCTCTCCCATGTGTGTTCTCTGGTGTGTTACAAGATTACATGAATCTGAAAACGCCTTGCCGCACAGAGTACACTTGAAGGGTTTCTCTCCTGTGTGTGTTCTCTGGTGTTTTTTTAAGAGCAGATAACCATGAAAATGCCTTCCCACAAACACTGCACTTGAAGGGTTTCTCTCCCGTGTGTGTTCTCTGGTGTGTTACAAGATTACATGACTGTGTAAACGCCATCCTGCACATCGTGCACCTGAAGGGTTTCTCTCCCGTGTGTGTTCTCTGGTGGTTCTGAAAAACTGATGGCCATGCAAATGCCTTGTTACACACAGTATATTTGAAGGGTTTCTCTCTTGTGTGACTTCTCTGGTGCTGTGTCAAGTTTCCAGTCCGGTCCGTGCTGTATGCACGCTGGTCGCATTGTTGACTTGTCGTACCGAGCTGCGCTGAGTGCCTTTGCTCCATCAGACCAATTCTGCAGAGGAAGCGTCAGCTGCAGACAGAAAAAAAGAATATCCACACCATCTACACGTCAGGCACAGAGGAATGCACACGTGACTTACACATCTATACTTATTAATATATTCATGATGTAATGAAAAGTTTCTCAAATTTATCAGATTTGATTAACGCCTTCCCGCACAGAGTGCACCTGAAGGGTTTCTCTCCACAGGCTGCTATGGCACACAATGAGAGGGAAAATGTCATTAATATGCCTGGAAGCCTTCATATCTTCAAGATGAATGTTAACCCAAAACTCTAAGCACACAATTTCGGCTGTCTGACTACAAAAGGAATATTTATGAAAGCTAAATTCAGCTGACATAGCAAAGGGTGTTGAAAACAATACTATCTGTGTTATGCAGAAATGCATGAATTAATGTTCAATCGCAACTAAGAGGTGTGAATCCAGGCTCAGATGTCCTTGAATGCTGGGATGAACAGATCCGACTTCAGCTGAATGTGTGTGTTTTGTAAACTTCCTGTTTCCATTCTTATAAAGAGTTCCAGAGGAAAACAAAAATAAACTATTGTTTTGATATAACCTGTCGTTTTCAACAGAGTTAATAGACTTTACTGCAAACACAAACTTGACACTGTCACACACTGCCATGAGTAAACAGGTGGTGGTGTGACCAGAACCATGCCTGGCCACCTTCATCTGCTCAGCATTAATTCTTCCTCACTCCACCAAGTAATGAATCGAGGATCAATCAACATAGCCGAGGCTATCCGTGTCTCTGTCTCTCTCTCCCCGTGGTGAAGGTGTTCCCCTCCACACATTCAGAGTCAACAGCGGCACGCGCTTAGCGTCTTTGACTGATAGATACATTGACGCACGTATTGTTGGTTCTTTCAGTAAAGTCACGTAGATAGAAAATAAAAATAACAGATTAAAATTAATAAGATAAAGACCACTTGTGTTGCGATCGAAACCTCGTGGGTTTTTGCTTAATTTAAAAAAAATGTATTTTTCATTTAATTTAGTATCCGTTATTTTTATCTTAGTTTCTATCTACGTGACTTTACCGAAAGAACCAAGAATATTAATTCCTGCAGTCACCAAAGTTTTAAGTCAAAACATTCACACACGTTGACAAAGCCTCACCTTGTGTTGCTGTGGGCAGGTCGCTTCTGATAACAAGAGCGGTATAGCAGCTCAAGCGGGCTTGGCCTGGTAACAAAAGAAAATCAAAACCGCGTGAATATTGACAATAAAACAAAGTTACAAAGTGGCGAGCCGGGTGAAGACAAATTAAACTTAAGCGAGATAATTAAAGTAAACGCAATCAGGCGAGGGCAGGAGGCAAGGCCCCGCGTGGCTAGGCCCCACGTTGTAAAGTTCCAACCTGGACATCGATTCCCATGCTCGCTGCTACTCAACTGACATCCCTACGAGAGAGAGAGGCTCTACCTTGGTAAACAACAACAACAACCACCACCACAACAACCACCACCACCACCATGAGAATTTCTCACCTCGGATTTCAGTGCAAGCGTGGATCGGCAGCCTTCTATTATCTCGCGACGTCACGCGGTTAAGCAGGTAAAGTGACGTCACTTCTGGGGTAAGAGACACACCCCTCCCATAATGAGCGGCTCTGTAACTGAATAAATTATGTTAATGTTAACTGGCCATATGTCGAGGGATGGGGCGTGGCTGCTAACCCCGACGGCTTCAACGGATACATCATGTTAATGAACCACCGTCACTGGGCGTAGCTTTGCCCAAATAAGGATTGCCACTGGATTGATATCTGCAGTGACCCAAGGGGAGGTGACGTCACGCTCAAGAGCGCCGTGGACGGGGTTGGGGGAGTGAGAATACCTTGGTGACATGACGTCACTAGCGAGGTACACCTCCCGCTGGCACTTCATGCCGATGAGGTCATGCTGAGTGGTGACGTCACAGAGCGGGTATGGAGTTTAAGTTGATTTAGATTCATTTTCCATTGCCCCCTCCCTTGGGTGCGTGAACTCAGCAACAACAACGTGGACATTATTGTGTGTACGTACACACACACTGTGTGTGTACGTACACACTGTGTGTGTGTGTAGTGTACGTACACACACACACACACACATTTGAGGCTGAGTCGACCTAGGGGAGGCCCAGAACCGGTTCAAATAATCGTCACTGGGTGTTGGCTGTGAGCGGGAATCAAACTCGGGTCGTTATGTTCGTAGTACAGTGCACTAACCGCTAGACTACCACCACACACGTTACACACACACACACACGTTACACACACACATTACACACACACACAGTACACACACAGTACACACACACACGCACGGTACACACACACGCACGTTACACACACACAGTACACACACACACAGTACACACACGCACGGTACACACACACAGTACACACACACACAGTACACACACACACGGTACACACACACACAGTACACACACACACAGTACACACATACAGTACACACGCACAGTACACACACACGGTGCACACACACGCACGACACACACACACGCACAGTACACACACACGGTGCACACACACACACGCACAGTACACATACACGGTGCACACACACGCACGACACACACGTCACAGTACACACACACACTCACAGTACACACGCACAGTACACACGCACAGTACACACACACGGTACACACACACGCACAGTATACAAACACATTATACACACAGTACACACACACAGTACACACACACGCACGATACACACGCACAGTACACACACGCACAGTACACACACACACACGCAGTACACACACACACGGTGCACACACACGCACGGTACACACGCACGGTACACACACACACGCACAACACACACAGTACACACATACACGGTGCACACCCACACAGTACACACACACGCACAGTACACACACACAGTACACACACACGCACAGTACACACACACACAGTACACACACACGGTACACACACGCACGGGACACACAGTACACACACGTACGCACGGCACGCCCACCCTCCTTCAGTCACGTGACTAAGGTTGACGCGCCGCCCCGTCTCCCGAGGTGACCTCTTGGCTCTCTCGTCTCTCCTCGACACGTAGATTCATTTCTTACTCTTACCTAGAAACGTCATTGTCTGTCTGTCTGTCTCTGTGGACGCAGCTTGCGAGGAATTGTACTCACAAACTGTGGGGTTTACGTTTCAAATAAAGTGCCCAGATACCACGCGATAAGCCCCGTGGTGAGCCAGTCCTATTCCTATTTCCAATCCGTCAACATGAAAGTAGTTAAATTAACAATTTATTACTAATCTCCATATATATCAAAGGCAAAGTTGTGAATGTGTGCGTCTGTTCAAAATGTTTAGCGTACTTCCCGACACGCACCAAGCTTGAAATGTGCCATGTGGGTAATTTCCAGACTGTACACCATGCAAACATAAAATACACTTGTATATATTTTTTGGGGGGGGGCGCGCAATAATGTATAAGCATGAAAACACCACGATACATAGGACTTACTTTGATTAGAATCTTGGAATTGATTGTGTACATGTTGAAATTGGTAAATGTTCATGATTCTGAGAATATGTGTAATTCTGAGCATCATAATGACCATATTGGAATTGTCATCATGAATGGGGGTACAATAATTTTTTTTATAATAGGAATGCGGTTTTGAGCATGACTTGATATTTCAGACTCATTTATGACAATAGATTCACGATTAAATTGCGATTTTGTTTTGCTCATCAATCAGGATACTGTTAAGGATGCGCATGCCCATAAATTGTTGAAATGACTAGAAATGCAAGTTGTGTATACTCTCCAACCCCATTCCTCTACCTACCCATTCCCTTGACGGGCTCCGTGCCCACTTAAACCCATGGCGGTGATGATTCCACCTCTCGCTGTAACAATCAAAGCACCTCCAACTTCTGAATACAAAGGTGCTGGTTGGTGCAACGCCAAAACACATCGTCAACGTCGCTCCCAAGCCCGCCCTACGTTAGTTACATCGTCAGAATCAACAAAAGAAAAAGTTCCACAGAGGAAACTAAAATTACATTACGCAATCCCCAAAGCTGCACGCGGTATGCTACACGACTCGGAGAACAACGTCAGACTTCAAGACTTGCATCGCCATCATCATCATTCTTCCTCTCCACAAGTCATCGCACGTCAATATTCAACAAGTTGCACACACGTGCAAGTAACCTCTCGACCCGCCACCTGCACAGTTAACTCGATCAGACCCGGGGGTCAAATTAAAATTGTGTCTTTGGTGACGTATTACAATCGTTGTCAATGATATAATTCGATGCACGTACAGCAACTGCTGTACGTGCATCGAATTATATCATTGACAACGGCGTCCGCTTTTGCGATATCTGCGTGTGGTCTTTTAATTATATAGATAAGTAGTCAGTTCATTAGTAGGGGGTTCCTCTATAAGGAATTGTAATTGTAAAATGTATTACTTAATAATACGCTTCCAGGCCTCACTTAGCTTGTAGCAGTCAGAGCAGTTAAAATGACTGTACATGTAAAATACATTTTATTAAAACAATTTAATTTAACGTAGGTATAAAATAAATGTAATTTAAATAAAATCAATGTAATTTATTTAAAAAAATGTATTTAAATAAAATAATTAAATTTAATAAAAATTAAATTTAATAAAAATTAAATTTAACGCAGGTATAAAATAAAATTAATTTAAATAAAATAATGTGATTTATTTAAAAAAATTAATTAAACGTAGGTATTAAATAAAATAAATGTAATTTAAATAAAATACATTTAATTTATTAAAACATTTACTTTAACGTAGGTATAAGATAAAAGAAATTTAAATAAAAAAATGTTTATAAAAAAATTTAACGTAGGTATAAAATAAATTTTATTTAAATAAAATAAATGTAATTTATTAAAAATTTATAAAATTAATTTTAATAAATTTAGTTTATTAAAAATTTCAATTTTATTTTACGTGGGTATGAAATAAAATAAATTTAAATAAAATTTAATTTATTACAAAATTAAATTTAACGTAGGTGTAACATAAAATAAATGTAATTTAAATTATTAAAAATATTCATTCATAAAAAAATACGTAGGTATAAAATAAGTTTCAATTAACTTAATTAAAAATTTAAATAAAATTTAACGTAGGTATAATATAAAATGTGATTAAAATAAATCAATACAAAAAATCCCTACCTCCGTGACTTTACCGAAAGACGCAAAGAGTGTGGACCCACGTGACATCAAGGCTGTCCTAGTCTAGGCAAGGCCTCAGGGTGTACCGGGCCTTTCACAACAACAGCAGCAGCAGCAACAACAACGGTTCCCTTGAGAAAATACTTTTAAAAAAAGTCAACGTAGCTTACCATGATACTCGCGAACTTTAATGATTAAAATAATTAAAACAAAACTGAACACTCACACGCACATTGGCGCGCGGCGTTCAGCGTGCAGGGCATTAAAAATGGTAGCGTCCTCCCGCGATCTGATTGGTCGCAGCGTGCCAAAGTGGGGAGGGGAGGAGGGCCAGCGATCCGATTGGTCGAGAGGCAAATCTGGGAGCGTCTCCGGCGATGGTGCGCAGCGATTGGTCAACGGTTGTCCTATGCTAATTAATTTTAATCTGTATGCTAATGTACTATATTTATCCATACTCATTAAGTTTAATGTTTATCCTAAATTAGTAAAAATTTTATGCTCGTTTAGTTAACATTCTATGATAGTATCGTTATATTTTTTTTATGCTATAACAGCAGTGCATACTGGCTGTCGTGGTACCTGCTATAATTACAGCAGTGCATACTGTGGTGGTACCTGCTTTCACTACAGCAGTGCATACTGACTGTGGTGGGACCTGCTAAGGTTACAGCAGTCCATACTGCTTATATGCTTTATCACGTGTCGTGAATGTGATAGTTTCATCCCAGAAATGGTGTCCTTGACCGGCCCAGAGCAGACATTTCACTTTGCCTTAGAACCTGAGGTGGCACAGCATTAGCAATTCCAAGTTCGTTATGTGACCAATAGCAACGAATTATGTGGCAAGCATTTGAAATGAGTAGGTTATGATGTACTGTACTTCACTCTTATCGACCATTAACATAAGTCTGTGTTACTGGCGTTGTGCTGCCTTGGCCGGTACCAACTTCTTCTTTGACCACGTGGCCCACGCAGATGAATGGTCTACGCGAGTCGAGCGACCGATGGAGAAGACCTATGGGGGCACGCGGCGGGAGACTCTCAGGCGAAATCGTGGAAGTCGCGTGACAGAAGCCACGAGTGGAGGATAGATGCATGCTGGCAAGACGTCGTCTTCAGTTTAATTTAAGTTTCATGTGTCAGGTGTAGAGCCCTGTGAACCGTGCGGCCCTTGACTCGGGTGCAACCGCAACAAAACAAAAACGTGAACAAGAAACATCTTAAAGTGACTACGTGCAAAGAGAAAAATCCAGGAAAAAAACAGCAGAGTCTTCCAGATAAAAACAACCGTGTTTCAACGCTGCGTGCAAAAATCCCAGTGGGATGCAAGTCAAACAATAACAACCATAAGACAATTTAGATTAAAGTTATCAGGCTAACTCTGTACTACAACAAACGTTTTCAAAATCACCAAAACAAAGCTACAAAAAACAATAGGCGAGGCCATAACCGATTCAGACAATCGTCACTGGTCTTTGCCGTGAACGGGGAAGCAAGAGAACTGTTTGGTCTGATCAATTAATGCTGTTGAATCAGAGATGATTTTGTTCGTTTTGGTAACCAGGCTGTTGGTGGGATCTCTTTTTATTTTTGTATAGCTGCCATCGTTGAGTAGTTCTTGAATTTTGTTATATTTTTTGTCCATGATGACAGTGGCATTGCCCTTGTCGGCTGAGAGGACGACAATATCTCCCTTTTTTAATTGAGATAATTCAAATCACCTCTCCAACAAAATATCGGATCCACACACCGAAAAGATAGACGTCAACAAAGTCGTAATTAATCGCAGTAACAGTTCCATTTCTGATGGTCTGAAATTCGTTTTAGCTAAAGGTCTAAACTTTGCTGTCACACCGAGACACATACCGGTTAATAATATCATTGCCCATGTCGACATTGCACTCAAGGGCTTGAGTCACATCTCTGCAGACGTAGCAAGATCTGAAATCGCTAAGTTGCCACCTAACATCAGCAAAGATGAACGCTTGGAATTAGTAGTGTATAATAGTGTATATTGTAGTGTATAGTAGTGTATATTGTAGTGTATAGTGTAGTGTATAATAGTGTATTGTATAGTAGTGTATAGTATAGTGTATAGTAGTGTAGTGTATAGTAGTGTATAGTGTAGTGTATAGTGGTGTATATTGTAGTGTATAAGTGTATAGTCTAGTGTATAATAGTGTATATTGTAGTGTATAGTAGTATATATTGTAGTGTATAAGTGTATAGTGTAGTGTATAATAGTGTAGTGTATAATAGTGTATTGTAGTGTATAGTAGTGTATAGTGTAGTGTATAGTAGTGTATAGTGTATTGTATAAGTGTTTAGTGAAGTGTATAGTGTAGTGTATAGTGGTGTATATTGTAGTGTATAAGTGTATAGTGTGGTGTATAGTGTATAGTAGTGTATAGTGTATTGTATAGTGTATAATAGTGTTTACTGTAGTGTAAGGTGTAGTGTATAGTAGCGTAGTGTATAGTAGTGTAGTGTATAGTGTATAGTAGTGCAGTGTATAGTAATGTAGTGTATAGTGTAGTGTATAGTTTAGTATACTAGTTATCACGTGACTAGTGTAGCTAGCCAGGTGGTGACCACACTCGTGCGTGCATCTCCACTCGTCCGTGTTTGCAAGTAAGCGCTCGTGTGTGTATGTGCACCCGCGTGTTTGTTTGTGTCTGTATGTACGCACACTGTTGCACATGGTTCGCTCGTGTGGGTGTGTAGTGGAACGCACTGCTCATGAAAACATTGCCTCGTTACGCGGTAAATGATGCGGCACGACAGGAGGGAACTGCAGGGATGAGGCTCTCCGCTCTTGGTGCTGTGAATTAAAACAGCGGCAGAGTGGAGAATCCTGTCCCTACAGCTCGTAGCTGTGACGGAGCGAGAGTGATCAGCGGACAGCCACCATGGTTGCCAGGTAAGGGGAGACTTCACCCGGAACTCTCCTCCACACGTGTTCCCCGTGAACATTGTTGCAATAAACGTACGATCAGGAATCTTTAAAATATCCGACCTTTGTTGTTCTGCAACAATATTAACGCTCAAACTCGTATCGAACTCTTCATGAATTCACTTGGTCAAACAGTTCAGGTACTCGGCAAAGCATTTCACCACCCGGTATGCAACAAACAATCTACTCCAAATCAACACCAAAATGTCAAATTATCATCCACCATTGACTTCCACATCGATGGAAGCCATTTGCCACGACGTCCAAGCCATTAAACACCGGAACAACGAACGTGCTATTCAAGTACATCTTGAAACCCATTATCTGAAGTAGTTGGTATTAAAAAATAACTAAATAACAGAAACACGTTTACAATATTGAGCGAAGTTATAGTCACGGACTTTTTCCAACTTTAGCTCAACAGGACCACAAAAGCTTAGATATGTGGTTCATAATAAATGAATCATTCTGATTGAAATCATGACCTGGCCAAACACTTTTCGATTTCAACATCACCTTATAAAAGAATAACATTTTAAATATAAGCGCACAACTTTATCTATGTGATGAGCACTGCACTTTCCGTTGTTTTCATGCAGGGGGCGCTGCAAACCTACGCACCCCCTGCATGGACGACGGAGGCGCAGGGACAGACGTTCGATTACGATGGAATCGATCTGCAGACGGCGGTCTTCTCGCACAACCAGCTCCGTGTCGCCTTATCTCGATCCCGCAATCCCAAACAGGTGAAAGTCCGCATCGAACCGAACCCCCGACAAGGCCATCTACTTAACGACGAGAGAAAATTCACACGAAATGTCCTTTTCAATGAAGTCTTCCACATGTAAATTGATACAAGCTTTTAATTAAGTAAAATCATCTAATTCAAAACACAACACAATCCAAATACGTTTCATTTTAAAACTTCAAAACGGAGCATGGGGTACTTGCGTGAATGCGTCCTTCGTGTGCAAATGTTGTGACTTTCCTGGCCTGAAGGCCGTCAATGTGTTGGACCCTTATTGGTGCACAGCGTCTCAACAACAGCAGTGGGGTTTGCTTCAACCGATAGGTAAAGAACATCCAGACGTGAATCAGCAAGGTCCATTTCTAGTCCCAGTTAGACAAAATCTACGTCAACACGTAAGACAAAACTACAATTCGTGTTGTAGAGAATGTACCTCCTCCTATACGTGTAACCTTTAAGTTGTATGCCTTGTAACTGATGAATGATCCGAGCGTACTACCTATTTCAAAGACAATGAGTTGCTCCAGATGCTTCGTGGAACACAAAAACACCGTTTGACCTGTATCACAAGAACAACGGGTCTCACCTGAGTTCTCTGTACAGGTTACTTTCAAACACACACACACACACACTTTGTCCTAACATCACTTGTTCAATGTTTGACCCTTATAGATCAAATGTTACAAGTATGCACAAAACCAGACAAGTATACATTCTAAATTATTGACAGGCATATTAACAAAATTGGATTACTGCAGTGAAATATACTGCATCACGTTACATCGTATTAACAAGCTTTTTAAAAAAGTGGCACAGTCTGCTTCACAGTGTATGTAAAACATACTATTGTGTCATTCAAAACGAGTAGGCCATTGCATGCTGGCGTCTGAGAGAAAATGTAGCAAATTCTAAACATTACCTACAAACTACACAACTGAGATGACACAACAATCATCGCCCCCTACTGACAGGCTCTTTTTTTCGATTTAACGCTTTCGTGACTGCAAGGATTCATCTTCTTTGGTTCTTTCGGTAAAGTCACGTAGAATCTTAGCAGCGTTCATTGTAGCTCTGTCGTCCCGACAGGTTTGTTCCTTTCACCTGAAGGCCACTTGTGTTGTGGCCGAAACGTCGTGAGAATTTTATTGTTTTATTTTATTATTTTATTCTCATTCTACGTGACTTTACCGAAAGAACCAAAGAAGATGACAGGCTCTTGTCGACATGCAGGCCGGTGCAGGGCCACCACCTTGTGCCACACAGGGGCAGCTGCTACTTTGGGATGCTCTTCGAGCGTTTGAGATGAGATACAAAACTCCGAGTTGCTGATGCGATTAAGCAAGCACCATGTAAAAGCAATAATTATGATAACATAGTGAATGCTTGGGAGCTTATTGGCTCTTGTTCCTGGTTAGAGATCTACCCAACAAACGGGCCCACAAAGACTGGCCGCTCTTACTCTGCAGGATGAACCTAGAAACTGATGTTCAACTTCACGTTCTTGTCATTAAAGGCCTGTGACAAAGGTGTATCTATTGTAGCGACATCGTCTCTGGCTTACACATCTACCGGGTCTCCACTTTGTATTGTCTAGGAGCAAGTCCACCCACACCTCCACTTCCACAAACTGCTGGGAGTTGCCTCACTCTGCCTCAGACAGAATTCTCCTCCTGCTTTACGATGTGAAGCTCCCATTTTGGAGTTGAATCTTCATCTTCACATTTTACCTTCACTTCTTCGCTCATCACTTCTTCACATTTCACCATCACCTCTTCATATTTCATCTCGATACCTTTAAAAGTGTCGAAGCTGGGATTTTCGTCCGGTTCTTGTTTCATGAGGGATGCGCTCATTGCGGCACTTTGACTTTCACAAGCTGATTTCAGACTCCGACTCCGCTCCTTGTGGATATTCCGATGCTTTTGTGTTCTCTGGTGTCTTCGAAGAGTTGATGAATCTGCAAACGGCTTCCCGCACAGAGTACACTTGAAGGGTTTCTCTCCCGTGTGTGTTCTCTGGTGTACTTTAAGATGTGATGACTGTGCAAACGCCATCCCGCACATAGTGCACTTGAAGGGTTTCTCTCCCGTGTGTGTTCTCTGGTGTGTTACAAGATGCCATGAATCTGAAAACGCCTTGCCGCACAGAGTACACTTGAAGGGTTTCTCTCCTGTGTGTGTTCTCTGGTGTTTTTTAAGAGCAGATAACCATGAAAATGCCTTCCCACAAACACTGCACTTGAAGGGTTCCTCTCCCGTGTGTGTTCTCTGGTGTTTTACAAGATTACATGACTGTGTAAACGCCATCCCGCACATCGTGCACCTGAAGGGTTTCTCTCCCGTGTGTGTTCTCTGGTGTTTTACAAGATCAGATGACTGTGCAAATGCCTTCACGCACACACTGCACTTGAAGGGTTTCTCTCCTGTGTGTGTTCTGTGGTGTTTTTTAAGAGTAGATAAATCTGAAAATGGCTTCCCACACACACTGCACCTGAAGGGTTTCTCTCCCGTGTGTGTTCTCTGGTGGTTCTGAAAAACTGATGGCCATGCAAATGCCTTGTTACACACAGTACATTTGAAGGGGTTCTCTCCTGTGTGACTTCTCTGGTGCCGTGTCAGATTTCCAGTCCGATCCGTGCTGTATGCACGTTGGTCGCATTGTTGACTTGTCGTACCAAGCTGCGCTGAGTGCCTTTGCTCCATCAGAACAATTCTGCAGAGGAAGCGTCAGCTGCAGACAGAAAAAAAGAATATCCACACCATCTACACGTCAGGCACAGAGGAATGCACATCTGACTTACACATCTATACTTATTAATATATTCATGATGTAATGAAAAGTTTCTCAAATTCATCAGATTTGATGAACCTGCAAACGCCTTCCCGCACAGAGTGCACCTGAAGGGTTTCTCTCCACGGGCTGTTATGGCACACAATGAGAGGGAAAATGTCATTAATATGCCTGGAAGCCTTCATATCTTCCAGATGAATGTTAACTCAAAACTCTAAGCACACAATTTCGGCTGTCTGACTACAAAAGGAATATTTATGAAAGCTAAATTCAGCTGACATAGCAAAGGGTGTTGAAAACAATACTATTTGTGTTTTGCATAAATGCATGAATTAATGTTCAATCGCAACTTAGAGGTGTGAATCCAGGCTCAGATGTCCTTGAATGCTGGGGATGAACAGTTCCGACTTCAGCTGAATGTGTGTGCTGTGTTCACCTGTTTCCATTCTTATAAAGAGTTCCAGAGTAAAACAAAAATATATTGTTTTGATATAACCTCCGTGTTCAACAGAGTTAATAGACTTTACTGCAAACACAAACTTGACACTGTCACACACTGCCATGAGTAAACAGGTGGTGGTGTGACCAGAACCATGCCTGGCCACCTTCATCTGCTCAGCATTAATTCTTCCTCACTCCACCAAGTAATTAATCGAGGATCAATCAACATAGCCGAGGCTATCCGTGTCTCTGTCTCTCTCTCCCCGTGGTGAAGGTGTTCCCCTCCACACATTCAGAGTCAACAGCGGCACGCGCTTAGCGTCTTTGACCGATAGATACATTGACGCACGTATTGTTGGTTCTTTCAGTAAAGTCACGTAGATAGAAAATAAAAATAACAGATTAAATTCAATAAGATAAAGACCACTTGTGTTGCGATCGAAACGTCGTGGGTTTTTAGCTTTATTTTAATTTTTTTATTATTTTTATTTTATTTTCTATCTACGTGACTTTACCGAAAGAACCAAGAATATTAATTCCTGCAGTCACCAAAGTTTTAAGTCAAAACATTCACACACGTTGACAAAGCCTCACCTTGTGTTGTTGTGGGCAGGTCGCTTCTGATAACAAGAGCGGTATAGCAGCTCAAGCGGGCTTGGCCTGCTAACAAAAGAAAATAAAAACTGCGTGAATATTTACAATAAAAAAGTTACAAAGTGGCGAGCCGGGTGAAGACAAATTAAACTTAAGCGAGATAATTAAAGTGAATGCAATCAGGCGAGGGCAAGAGGCAAGGCCCCGCATGGCTAGGCCCAGCGTTGTAAAGTTCCAACCTGAACATCGATTCCCATGCTCGCTGCTACTTAACTGACATCCCTACGAGAGAGAGGCTCTACCTTGGTAAACAACAACCACCACCACCACCATGAGAATTTCTCACCTCGGATTTCAGTGCAAGCGCGGATCGGCAGCCTCCTGTTCCCTCGCGACTGCACGCGGGTAAACAGGTAACATGACGTCACTTCCGGGGCGAGAGACACGCCCCTCCCACAATGAGCAGCTCTGTAACTGAATAAATTATGTTAATGAGTCCGGGACATATGTCGAAGGATGGGGCGTGGCTGCTGAACCCGTCGCAATAAACTCTCGACGGCTTCAACGAATACATTATGTTAATGACCCGCTAGTCACTGGGCGTACCCTTTGTCCAAATAAGGATTGCCACTGGATTGATATCGGCAGTGACCCAAGCGGAGGTGACGTCACGCTCAAGAGCGCCGTGGACGGGGTTGGGGGAGTGTGAATACCTTGGTGACATGACGTCACTAGCGAGGTACACCACCCGCTAGCACTTCATGCCGATGAGGTCATGCTGAGTGGTGACGTCACAGAGCGGAGATGGAGTTTAAGTTGATTTAGATTCATTTTCCATTGCCCCCTCCCTTGGGTGCGTGAACTCGGCAACAACAACGTGGACATTATTGTGTGTAGAGTGTGTGTGTGTACACACTGTGTGTGTATGTACGTACAGTGTACGTACAGTGTACGTACATACACACACAGCGTGTACATACACACACACAGTGTGTACGTACGCACAGTGTGTACGTACGCACAGTGTGTACGTACAGTGTGTACGTACACACTGTGTGTGTGTATGTACACGCTGTGTGTGTGTGTAGTGGAGGGCAAAGGTCTTGCATTGGCCAGTCATCTGAGTCAGTCGAACCATGGCATCTTATCATCAATTAATTTTTTTTAAATGTATTATTTTTACTTGTTATTTGTATTACATTTTTTTATTTTTTAATCTTTTATTTTATTTTTTGTTTTCTATCTACGTGACTTTACCGAAAGAACCAGGAATATGGTAGCGCATTCTCTATTTGTTGCAGAGATTCAAAGTTCAAATCCGACAGGCACACCTGGCTACCCCAGGAACATTCACCACATTATGCGCTGTTCTGCTTCACAGCGGATGTCAAACAGAGTATTGTGTCACTCACAACGCACAGGTCCATTGCATGCTGGTGTCACGGTCAAAAATTGTGGTTAATTCCAAAACATTATCCAGAAACTCCACAGGGAGATGACGCGTCAATGATCGCCCCCTACCGACAGAATCATGCCAGGTGCAGGCCGGTGGAGGGCCACCTTGTGCCACACAGGGGCAGCTGCCACTTAGGGGCGCCCTTCGATTGTTTGAGATGAGATTCGATACGAAACACCGAGTTGCTGGGGCAATTAGGCAAGCGACTTGTGAGTGCAAATATTGTTTATAACGTAGTGAATGCTTGGGAGCTTAATTGTACCTCGCTCCTGCTCACAGATTTACCCAGCCCACAGAACTTACATATGAAAAGCTAATGGTCAGTGAGGTCAGCAGCACTGTAGGTTCTGGTGTCAAGGACATGGGCCTGCATTCTCTGGTCCACTGCTATATAGTCCAGCGGATGTTCTTGCTTGGACCCGGCGTGAATCCATGATGTTGTCTGGATGCACAGATGCCAGAACAGCGTGTTGGCAATGACAAGCCCACAGGCTGCACAGAAGTCTAACAGCCTCCTACCGTTGTTATTGAGTTGATCTGGCCCATGCCTTCCAATCGCTCCAGACCAGGTGCCAGCATCATCACCAACTCGGGCATTGAAGTCACCCAACAAGATGACTCTATCCCGAGGGGCCACTTTTAGCTAACACCTGTGACAGGTCATAGAAGGAATCTGAATCCACGGGCTTGCCTGCATCCCTCCACTGATGTTCGTCTTCGGTGGGGGCGTAAGCAGCCACCACCACCAGCATTCTCTGCCTCCTGTTGATGGGGAGGCGAGCCCAAAGTAGCCTGGGGCTTACAGCTTCTCACACCTCGCCGCCACCTTCCCACGCCGCCTTCATTCTTTTATTCAGAATAAGAGCCACTCCTTGTTGTTTGGCATTCTCCTGCCCCCTGAGTGGAGGACTCTGCACCCCTCATGATGATTGGAGTCAGAGCCAGTCCACTGGATCTCCTGAATGCCACAGAGATCCATGGTGGTACTGGTCCAGCTCCGTACAGAGTAGCAGCCTCTCCTCCACGTGGCCACTCTCAGTGAATTTTTGCCATTTCTAGAGGAACCCCAAGGGTAAGGATTCAGGCATTGCTCCTCACAATGTTATCGTCTGGCATCACAACCACCAACAACACACCTGTATTTGAATTGCAAGTAACTTTAATGAACACAACGCAACCCAAACAACCGTTCGTTTGAAGAACATATCCTAAAGAATCGTCACTGGGTGTTGGTTGTGAGCGGGAATCAAACTCGGGTCGTCATGTTTGTAGAGCAGCGCACTAACCGCTAGACTACCGCCACACACGTTACACACACACGGTACACACACACACACGGTACACACACACAGTACACACACCCGCACAGTACACACAGTACACACGCACGCACAGTACACACACACACACAGTACACACGCACAGTACACACACACGCACAGTACACACACACGCACAGTACACACACACGGTACACACACACACAGTGTACACACACACAGTACACACACACACAATACACACGCACGCACAGTACACACACACAGTACACACACACACGCACGGTACACACACACACGCACGGTACATACACACACGGTACACACACGCACAGTACACACGCACAGTGCACACACACGCACAGTACACACACACGATACACAGGACACACGCACAGTACACACACATGCACAGTACACACGCACAGTACACAAACACGCACGGTACACACACGCACAGTACACACACAGTACACACGCACAGTACACACACACAGTACACACACACACAGTACACACACGTACGCACGGCACGCCCACACTCCTTCAGTCACGTGACTAAGGTTGACGCGCCGCCCGTCTCCCAAGGTGACCTCTTGGCTCTCTCGTCTCTCCTCGACACGTAGATTAATTTCTTACTCTTACCTAGAAGCGTCATTGTCTGTCTGTCTGTCTCTGTGGACGCAACTTGCGAGGAATTGTACTCACACACTATGGGGTTTACGCTTCAAATAAAGTGCCCAGATACCACGCGATAAGCCCCGTGGTGAGCCAGTGCTATTCCTATTTCCAATCCGTCAACTTGAAAGTAGTTCAATTAACAATTTATTACTAATCTCCATACACATCAAACGGGGTACAATTATTTTTATAACAATAGGAATGCGGTTTTGAGCATTACTATTGATATTTCAGACTCATTTATGACAATAGATTCACGATTCAATTGCGATTTTGTTTAGCTCATCAATCAGGATACTTTTGATTTAAAGCTTTTGTGACTGCAGTAATTCATATTCTTAGTTTTTTCGGTAAAGTCACGTTGAAGGGAAACAACAAAATAATAAAATATATAAAACAATAAAAATTCTCACGACGTTTCGACCATAACTCAAACGGTCGTCTTCAGGTGTGTTGGTTTGCATAAATTTATTTTTAATCGGCGCATTTATTTATTTATAAAAAAATAAATGTATGCAAACCAACACACCTGAAGACGACCGTTTGAGTTATGGTCGAAACGTCGTGAGAATTTTTATTGTTTTATATATATTTTATTATTTTGTTGTTTCCCTTCAACGTGACTTTACCGAAAAAACTAAGAATATAATCAGGATACTGTTAATGATGCGCATGCCCATAAATTGTTGAAATGACTAGAAATGCAAGTTGTGTATACTCTCCAACCCCATTCCTCTACCTACCCATTCCCTTGACGGGCTCCGTGCCCACTTAAACCCATGACGATGGCGGTGACGATTCCACCTCTCGCCGTAACAATCAAAGCACCTCCAACTTCTGAATGCAAAGGTGCTGGTTGGTGTAACGCCAAAACACATCATCAACGCCGCTCCCAAGCCCGCCCTACGTTAGTTACATCGTTAGAATCGACAAAATAAAAAGTTCCACAGAGGAAACTAAAATGACATTACGCAATCCCCAAAGTCGCACGCGGTCGGCTACACGACTCGGAGAACAACGTCAGACTTCAAGACTTGCATCGCCATCATCATCATTCTTCCTCTCCACAAGTCATCGCACGTCAATATTCAACAAGCTGCACACACGTGCAAGTAACCTCTCGACCCGCCACCTGCACAGTTAACGCGATCAGACCCGGGGGTCAAATTAAAATTGTCTTTGGTGACGTATTACAATCGGTGTAATTTTAATGATGTACATATAGCAACTGCTGTACGTAAATCAAATTATATCATTGACAACGGGGTCCGCTTTTGCGATATCTGCGTGCGGTCTTTTAATAATATATAGATACGTAGTCAGTTCATTAGTATGGGGTTCCTCTATAAGGAATTGTAATTGTAAAATGTATTACTTAATAATACGCTTCCAGGCCGTACTTAGCTTGAAGCAGTCAGAGCAGTTAAAATGACTGTACATGTGTAGGTATGAAATAAGATACATTTAATTTAAATACATTTTATTTATTAAAGCATTTAAGTTAACGTAGGTATAAAATAAATGTAATTTAAATAAATGTCATTTATTAAAACTTTAATTTAACGTAGGTATAAAATAAATTTAATTTATAAAAAAATTCTATTTAATTTAACGTATGAAATAAAATTTAATTTATTACACATTTAAATTAAATTTGACGTAGGTATAAAATAAAATGAATTTAAATTATTAAAAAAAAATCATTTATAAAAAATTACGTAGGTATAAAATTAATTTTAATTAAATTAATCAGAATTTCAAATTAAATTTAACGTAGGTATAAAATTAAATGTAAGTAAATTAAATAATAAATAAATTCCATTTTCTACCGTGACTTTACCGAAAGACACAAAGAGTGTGGACCCACGTGACATCAAGGCTGTCCTAGTCTAGGCAAGGCCTCAGGGTGTACCGGGCCTTTCACAACAACAGCAGCAGCAGCAACAACGGTTCTCTTGAGAAAATGTTTTTAAAAAAAGCCAACGTTGCTTACCTTGACACTCGCGAACTTTAATGATTAAAATAATGAAAACAAAACTAAACACTCACACGCACATGGGCGCGCGGTGTTCAGCGTGTAGGGCATTAAAAATGGTAGCGTCCTCCCGCGATCTGATTGGTCGTCGCGTGCCAAAGTGGGGAGGGGGGGAGGGCCAGCGATCCGATTGGTCGAGAGGCAAACCTGGGAGCGTCTCCGGCGATGGTGTGCAGCGATTGGTCAACGGTTGTCCAATGCTAACTTTGGTATGCTAATTAGTTTTAATCTGTATGCTAATCTAGTGTATTTATCCATACTCATGAAGTTGAATGTTTATCCTAAATGAGTAAAAAATTTATGCTCGTTTAGTTAACATTCTATGATAGTATCGTTATTTTTTTTATGCTATGATAACAGCAGTGCATATTGCTGGGGTGGTACCTGCTATGATTACAGCAGGTATACTGACTAGTGGTACCTGCTATGATTACAGCAGTGCATACTGCTGTGGTGGTACCTGCTATGATTACAGCAGGCATACTGACTAGTGGTACCTGCTATAATTACATCAGTGCATACCGTGGTGGTACCTGCTTTCACTACAGCAGTGCATACTGACTGTGGTGGGTACCTGCTAAGGTTACAGCAGTGCATACCGCTTAAATGCTTTATCACGTGTCGTGAATGTGATAGTTTCATCCCAGAAATGGTGTCCCTGACCGGCCCAGAGCAGACATTTCACTTTGCCTTAGAACCTGAGGTGGCACAGCATTAGCAATTCCAAGTTCATTATGTGACCAATAGCGACGAATAATGTGGCAAACATTTGAAATGAGTGGGTTATGACGTACTGTACTTCACTCTTATCGACCATTAACATAAGTCTGTGTTACTGGCGTTGTGCTGCCTTGGCTGGTACCAACTTCTTCTTTGACCACGTGGACCACGCGGATGAATGGTCTACGCGAGTCGAGCGACCGATGGAGAAGACCTATGGGGGCTGTTGTATATATATAGGTGTTATGAAAATTGATGAAAATAATGAAAATTAAATGAAATTTAAAATTTGCATAATTTATCCGAAATTATGTTAATCAGTGTAATTATGCGCATAAATTATGCTGATTCGAGAGATAAACATATTAATTTATGCGAGTGGGCGTGGTTAGGATAATGCAGGTCGCTATGGATTATCAGGTCGAGCCTCGGTGACTAGGATTGTGTTATGAATTGGAATGACGCAATTAATCGTATGCAGTGACGCAGGCGTTGTGAGCGTGAATGAGAGAGAGTCGATTCGACTCTGCTCTTTAATTCCGTATTATCGATAAGGATACGATTACTCTCGATTGAACATTACGAATTATGTGTGTTATGGATTGTGTGGTGATAGTGTGCTTATGATAGGTCCCCAGGATTCAGATCTCATACGCAGAACAATATTATGCAGAATTTCAGGAAGAATCACACACAAACCTTCTGCTTTAATCAATTTTATTTCTAGCTAACTTTAATTTTTGGATAATATGAAAACTCAATCTCGGGATTTTGGAATTTCAACACAGCGTTAACATGATACCATCACGATTGCGTTGTTTCACCTCGATAGCGGCACCTGTGGTTAATTCCCGACGCGTAACGCAATCGATCGGTTGTTGAGAGAGAGATTGAAAACATGCGAACTATTATATCAAACCTTAAATTTATAATATGCAAACTCGTATACTTGAATTGTTACACAACACGGCACTTGGTCTTTGATTCGTATCCAATCCTTAATACATTCTGATATGCGAAGTTATTATGCTTGAAATCGTCAGCACAGTACCACGTTGATGTTCGTTCATTGATTCATAACGATTATGAATTTAAAGCGTTCGACTGAAATACTTCTAATTGCCTTATCAACACCACTCGATGGCCGCAATGCTTCGTTACTTGAATTGTCACACAACACAGCATTCGGTCATTGATCATGCGCGGCCCTTAATGCAATTATTGTCACGTTGTTAACAATAGGATGACTGATTATTATGCAACGCTGCTCGTTGAAAGGGCACTCCAACCAGTATTATTCTTGGAGGCACAAATATGCGTTTGAATTTGTTATTTCATTCGTGGATACCAGCAAGATTATGTAGAAAGAAAAATATTAACGAACGACTCAAGTATTTCTAAACGACTTCTCAACGCGACTCAATGGGTGGCGATGTTTCCTTTTGAGATCCTTATCTCGGGCCAATCTTTTAATTAATTGTGGCCAGACCCCTGACAGGGAACCGGTTGAACACGCTCTTCACCCCCGCGAGCAGCGCTCCGTGGTGAGGTGCCAAGAATTAATCCTTGTTAATGGGTCAGTTGGTAATTTATGCGGTTAGAAGTACAGCCCCAGCACAATATTACAGAGGAAAATTATGAACACTCTTAAAAACGATGGATTATTCACTCGGTCGTTGCGATGTTTCCACAATCACGGATGGTTCAATGGCTTGAGGTTTTAGGCTTTGTTAATGACCCGTGTGTGTGTGTTGAATGGTATGAGTGGTGAAAGAGTAGGCCAATGTTCGGAATCGATTCTTTGCATCAAGCAGACGTCTGGTTTGTCGTGTAGTGGGGGGCAGTGTATCATACGTATCAGTTGATTCTTCTTTCAGTAGTTGGTTCGGACTCGACGGACATTGGAGAACGAGTAGATACGTTGTTGTAGCTGCGATGACCGTCTGGTAGATGGCGTTAGACGCACGCCCGCAGCGGCGCAGTTGTACGCGGATGGTAGGTAATGCGCGCAGTGCATCTGCGAGCAGCTGGCACGCTGGTGCTCCGTCGTCGGCGGTTGTAGATTGCAGGCTCACGATTCACTCGTGGTGGCGCTGGCCACTAACAGCGGCAGTGGGTCGCCAATCGGCGACACTCGCCAATTCGGCGAGTTGTAGAGGCGTCTCCGGCGTCGGTGATGGCTGGTCTTCTGCTGAGATGAGTTGAGCGGGTCTTCTGCTGAGATGAGTTGAGATGAGTCTTCTCCTGTTGAGCTGGCCCCGAGGGCTGATGAGTTGATTTCAATGCTGAAACGGCTCCTTTTTATGCCCAAAATCTCTCTCCTTCTCGGCTCCTCCTCACGAGGCGGAGCTATCTTTGATCTGATCGTATGTCGGTGGGGGGGGTTCGTGCGTCGGTGGTGGGGGGGGTTCGTGTGTCAGTGTGTATGTTTGTGTGTGTGTCATTTATGACACGGTTCTGTTCGGGTCTTTCCTCAAGCCATAAACATCAAGACAACAGACACTTCGATTCATCTTGAAGGCGTCTGGTTGTCTACTCCATCCATCCAGAGAGAGGGGCGGGTTCCCCCCCCTTTTTCGTACACGTTTTCAACGCACAAAGAAATGGTTAAGATTTTTAAAGTTTAACATTTCACATCACAGTTGGTATCTTATCATACACAGTTATGATCCTACTTGTGATTCATAGTATTTGATTTATTTCCAAGTGAGGATGCTCTTCCGAGCGTATGCATTTTATCACGTGCTGCAGAGAGAGACAAAGGTGGTCGGGAGCACCTATCTCTTTATACTTTCGACTTATATTTCTCAAATACTTTTTTCTTCCCATGTTCGCCAAGACTCGTGTTTGTAACTACGTCCTCTCGACACCTCTCGGTTTACCGAGGTTCGAATTGTTGATGGAATTATTAAAAAGAAAAATAATTTTCATCCTGAGTTTAAGAGGTCCGTTTCTTGATTGTTGGAATCCATATCCCTTGGTTCTGTAAGGTTCTATAATGGAATGTCGTGTAAGGTGAACACGTTATTATTAATGTTATATTGCAATTTTTTTAAAACTTTGTTTGCCTGGTTGCCGTGTGTGGGGTGGGGTGTGTCTCCTCATCAAACCCGGCTGGCTTTTCCAGATGGCCCCTTGTGATAAGGTGTAATTCCTGCTTCTTTTCTGCGAGAGAGACAAAGGTGGTCGGGGTTGCTTGGGATATTGTTTAAACTCTTTCGCAAGTTTGCCCGTTGTCTCATTCCTTCTCGAAAACCTTTGATGTGACTGTATTTGTCTCCAAGCTTTGTTTTAACAGTAAGTATTAAAGGTGAAAATCATTTGATAGCGAATTAATTATCGGATAATAATTCACTGATGTATCTGGTGGCCTGGTCTTAATTGGAGTGAGCGTTAGGACCGCTAATTTTATCTTATTCTTGTTGTTGCCTTTTAATTATATATATTTTTGTTTTACCGACAAATAAGAAACAAAAAAAATTGTATACGATTTACCCTGTTGGCGCCTCCGTGTCTACTCTCTTGGTGTTCTGACCTCGGACGGACCTTTCCTAAGGGGCCCATCAAACTCTTGTTCATCTGGAGATTTTAGCCGATAGCTGTTACATCCTCGCCTTGAGAGTTTTATTATTTCTTTATATATATGGCCTGTTTATGACCAACATCTGGCTTACGGGTTTTATTCATTATTAAAAAAAATATTGTTTGTCACGAAAGAAAGGAAAAAGAAATCTATGTGTATGCATCCGTAAATATTCTTATGGATATTAATTGTGGAAAAAGGGGCCGTATACAACATTCCGTCCTTTTAAAAATGATCGGTGGTCTGCCACCGGTTATTTTTAATATTAAAGAAAAATGCCTTTTTCCATCATGAACCATCGATTATCTTAAATTTTTGGCTGATATTCCTTACAATGCGCATGTACGTGTCACAACTTAGCATGATTATATTTGAATTAATAAGATTTTTATTTTTTATTTTTTTGTAATGGAAAGGAAGTATTCTACTGACTACATGTTATAGGGGAAGTTGTTGATTGAATTTTTTTTTGTTATCCCTGGGGGGGGGGGGGGGTTGTCAGGCCTTGACTCTACCTACCTTTGTTCCTGGGCTCGAATGGTATGTGGCTTGTACCCGCGATTAGTCTCTTAAGTTCGGCATTCATTTTGGCCATATGGTATGCTAGGGTTAGGATAGCCATGGTTAATACGATCATTCCTGTTGCCCCTGTGATTCCCAGTCCCATCTGTTGATTCCTCTGATATCCGGCTTCTTTGGTTGCCCAAGTTAGGTCTGTTACGTTGATCTCTGACTCGCTGATGGCTAATTTTACCGTATGAAATTCCTTGCTGTTCAACAGGTTAGACAGAGTGCTGCTTATTTCGAACTTGTGGCTTCGGAGTGTGTTTACTACTTCTACTTCTGCTTGATGTAGGCTTTTGTCTAAATTATATAATACCTTGTCCCCTATGTGTACGAATGTTCCGCTTGCTACTGTGACGAGTGCGACGTGGCTTGGAATCGGCACTTTCATGGTTACGGAGTGTTGGTCCGTGGAAACGGTTGCCGTATCTAGAGGGGTGCTTACTAAGCACTGAGCATCGGCTATCATGGCTACTGTTTCGGTTCTTTCTTTGGGTTTACTTAACTTGAACTTGCACGTTTCCCAGGAGCTTAGGTTTGACAGACCGCACATTATTTCTGCTGTATTGATTAGGAATGGTTCCCCTGGGCAGAGCCAATGAACTTCTTTCATTATTTGGCACATGTTTAGGTCAGGCACTAGGTACTTAAGGGGACCCTCTTCCTGGTAGGCCACCACTAAGGGGGTTTCCATCTTGGAGTAAATGTCATTATTCCATGTACCCACGTTCAATACTGTCCGCAATCAAAATACATTTCCGGGTTTAACCAGTGGTAAATTTAACAGGAATGCCAGCTGTCTGGTTTGGGGGTCTACATGTATGGGTGTGGCTGTACCCATGTTAAAGGCAATTTGCACTTGTGTTGGACTGATCGTTTCTGGGGATGCTGCTTGCAGCACATTCTTTATCAGTGTTGGAGTTACCAGATATGAAGGGATTTGTCCTTGGATAAGATCACTGATGCTGCCGCTGGTGCTACGCAACCAGTCTTGGATCAACCATTGAATTGGCTGTCGAGTACTCTCTTCTTCGTATAGGTCTCGGATTGCGAAACCCAATTCTTGGATTGTTAAGTTAATCATGGCGGAATGCAGGTTAACAAGAACTACGGTGTCTCTGAGGGTAGAACCCACTTCGATCAGATTATTTTGTTGGTGTTGGATTTGCTGACGGATTTGACGCATATCGAGCTGTAAATTCTCGACGCCTTGTGTGAGGTGTCCAATCTTCACGGCGTTGGATATGGATACTCCTAGTGTGATTAAGGAGCTAAGGCCGGAGAGTATTCCGAAGGCCCCTCCCATGCCGATCGATCTCTTGGAGCGTGTGGTGTTGGCAGTGGTGGGGGGAAGTATCATGGTTCTTTGTAATTGCTTCAGGATCGTTTCGATATTCAGTTTACTGTATCTTAGGAAGTCATGGTACCAGATTCGAGTTGCTCTGGTAGCTGAGGGTGGTATCTTCCCGAAGTGTTTCTCTATTACTACGGCAGGTTCCAAGGAAACATAGACTTGTTGGGTTATTATTTTCGTTTCGGTCACTAGGAAGCCGGAAGAGTCTCTCAGCATCACCCCGGATTCTGGTCCTGGCTTGAGTAGATCTTGGCTGCCCTCTAGCTTGGCAAAGCAAGTTAGCAAGAGCACGAGCAGGAGGGCTGCCATTCCCTGGAAAACATTTATACATTATCTTAGTGTGACATGCTCAATTTAGTTTAGTCCCCCCCCCCCCCCTTTTTTTTGTCTCTTTATTCTTCCTCTTGTTTTCCCAGCACAGGGTACGGTTTGATTTGATTGATGTGTACCCACTTGTACTGCTGCTCTCTTCCTTTCTTTGTGATTTTTAGCTGATATACAACTGGGGACATTTTGTCACAATCTCGTGTGGTCCTGTCCAGGAAGGGAGGAATTTCCTGCACTTCTGCTTTATTTTTTCGTAATTGAGGTACAACACCTGGTCTCCGAGCTGGTATTCTGCGTGGCTGGCTTTTTGGTCATAGTATGCTTTGCTCCCCTGAGCCTCTGCTTGCAACTGGTCTCTGACCATAGCGACTGTGCTCTGTAGGTGACTGTTCAGTCCCGCTAGGTATTCAGTGGGCGTCATTGCCGTCGGGGTCTCGTCCTCCAGTGGGACATACAGCAGGTGCACTGGGAGGGTCATTAGTCTCCCTGTCATGATCTCGAATGGTGTCCTGCCTGTAGCTCGGTTGGGTGTGGCTCGCATGGCCATCAAGACTAGGGGTAGTTTCGTATCCCAGTCGCGTCCCGTGGTGGACACATATTTCTTTAGGAGGCTCACGATGGTCCTGTTGGCTCTTTCCACCTGTCCTGAGGATTGTGGATGGTAGGCGATGTGTAGTTGTCTTCTTACTCCCAACATCTTCCACACTTCTGTGATGACTTCGGCTGTGAAGTGGCTTCCTTTGTCTGAATCGATTGTTGACGGTAGGCCCCACCTACTGAATATTTGGTTGATCAGTAGGATAGCTGTCATTTCCGCGGTGTTGTTGGGTGCTGGTAAACACTCTATCCATTTGGAGAATGCACAGGTCACAGTCAGCATGTACTTATTTCCTTTGGTTGATCGGTTGACAGGTCCTATCCAGTCGATTTGTAGGTTGGACCATGGATAGTCTGTTCCCCTCTTCTGTAGGGGTGCCCTATGCTGTGAGGTCGTTGGCTGGTACTTGCAACACACGAGGCAGTTGGACACATGTTCGTGTATGTCTTGACTCATTTTAGGCCAGTAGGCCACCTGCCGCAGCATCTGTCCTGTGTTCATCTCGCATCGGTGGCCGCTGCATGGTTCGTCGTGGGCGTGTTGTAACATTATCTCTCGATATTGTGAGGGGACTACCCATCTAGTTTTACCGTCTTTTTCGTTTGTATATACCAGTAGCCCTTTTCGCATTGAGAACCTTTTGATTTGGTTATGCATGATCTCGAGCTCTTTGTTGTCGTTCAGGTTGTCGGTAGTGATTGGTTTTCCTGTTGGATCCTGGATATGATCAGCCAGTGTTTTTAGTGTTTCGTCCTCTTGTTGCATTCTGACTAGATCTTCGGAAGGCTGTGCACTGTTCAATTGGGCCCTGGCTCCAGCTTCTGCAGGGTTCTTCCCACTTCTGGTGATCAGTCTTATTACGGCGGGGTCTTGGTTCGTCGACTCTTGTTGTCCATCTCTTTCGGTTTGGCTTTCTAGCTTCCACGGTGTGCCTTCCAGGCTTCCCGCTTTTGCTAGGGCGTCTGCCTGGTCATTTCCAGTTTTCTCTTGGCCAGGTATCTTGGAGTGCCTTTGACCTTCTTCCAAAATATCTTCATATCTTTGTTCTGAACCATCGTATCTATGACCTCGAACAGTTCTTGATGGTGAATTGGTTTATTTCTATGGTTCTTCATACCGTTCTTTTTCCATATGGGTAAGTGGTGTAGGAAGCTGTGCTGTACGTAGTTGGAATCAGTACACACTACCATGGTCTGTATTTGGTTATTGGATGCCATTTAGACGGCGATGTGTACCCCGGCCAATTCTGCATACTGGTTGGACTTTGGTCCCAGTTGAAATTCCACTTGAATCCCTGTGAGTGGGCCAGTTTCCCAAACGATTCCTGATCCGGCGTGGAGTTTGTTTTCCTTCATTTTGGAGCATCCATCGATGTACACCATTGGTAGGTCGGCACATGTTTCCTTTTTGAAGGGCAGGTGCCTGTTGTCCTCCGGAGGTACCTTTGCGGCACATGCTTCTATGCTGTTTAGGGTGCAATCATGTAAGTCAGCCAGACCTTGGGCCATTGGACTTTTCTTGTTTTTTGCGTATTTTACTGTGATTGGTAGGCCTTGGAGTGTCAGTGCCCAATTGGCTATCCGGCTGCTGGTTACGCGGCCCTCTCGAATCTTCTTACTGTTGAGGTACGCCAAGGATTCATGATTCGTTTCTAGGATGATTTTCTCTCCGTTCAACACGTTCCGAAAATGTTGTATAGCCCAGATGTTTCCGAATATTGCCTTCTCGCACTCAGAGAACTTTGTCTCTACCCCACGGAGGGCCTTGCTGGCATAGGCAATAATTCGTTTCCCTGCTTCCTGTATCTGGTACAGTACCGAGCTGATACTATGATCTGAATATGCGGTCTCTAAGTAGTATTCTTTTCCTTTCTCTGGGTATGCCAGGCAGGATGCCCCTGTGATCTGTCGTTTTAATTCCTCCACTGCAGATTCCTGTTCTTGTCCCCATTCCCATGGTTCGTCTTTTTGAAGTAGTTTGACTAGGGGTCGAGCGATCCCTGCGTAGTCGTCCACGAACTGTCGAAGGTAGTTGCAGATCCCTAAGAAGCTCCGAAGGGTCGTGACTGTGGTGGGCGGTTTGAGCGCGTGGAGGGCTTCAAGTCTTTTCGTTTGGGGTAACATTCCTTCAGTGCCGATCTGGAACCCGAGGTAGTCCACCCTTTTACGTGCCCACTGTCCCTTTTGTATTGATATCTTTGCACCTGCTTCTTTTAACTGCTTGAGGGTATGCTGGAGGTTCTCGAGGTGTTCTTCCCATGAGGAGTCCTTGACCAGAATGTCGTCGACATAGACGATGGTGCCTCGCTCTTTTGCGTCACCCATTGCCTTGTGTAGGAATATGTTGAAGTCTGCAGGTGAATTTGAGTATCCAAATGGGCATCGGTTCCAAGTATACTGTATCCCGTTGAATGTGAAGGCCAACTTGTATTGATCTGCTTCTTTCACGGGCATGGTCCAGAAACCATTTGATAGGTCCATTGTGGTGAGTATTTTTGCGCCTTTTATTTGGTTGAGACTTTGGTCGATTTCCGCCATGGGCCATCGAGATAGGGGAACCGTTTTGTTGAGTTGCCTATAGTCGATGGTGAGTCGCCACTTGCCAGTGGGTTTTAGCACAGGCCAAATTGGTGAGTTGTAGGTTGAAATGCATTTCCGAATTATATTCTTCTTGAGTAGGTTTCCCAAGGTTTCTTGGATTGATTCGTAGGTGGCCAGTGGAATCTTGTATTGTTTCACGTATACCGCTGGTGCTCCCTCCAGTGTGGGAATAGATACCACATGTAGGTCGGTTTTGCCGCAGTCATAGGAGTCTTCTGAGAACAGGAAGTGGTATTTCTGGAGCAGTTGTCGGAGCTCGTTTCGTTGAGTGTCATTTTCAAGGGCGTCTGCCGCTTCAATTTGTTGTTCAATTTGTTCTTCTATTGTAGGGACTCTTTTTCCTTGGTCTGGGTCTAAGGCTTCTGTGATTCCTGGTTGCTCAGTGGGTTGTTTCCCTTGCGTTATCGGTTGAATTGCCTTTGCTTTACTGGAGTGGAATATGCTCTTGATCTTGTGTTGTCCTTCAAAAGTCCCCTGTTCACCTGTTTGACCACTAGTGGGGACAGTCCTTGGGAACTGCTGGTCGTAGGTCGGCTTCCTCAAGGTCCTTTCCCAGTTTATTTGTCAGCAGTTGAGTGGTTCTTATTCTTGCTGGACGCTTGGTTCTGTTCTTGGTTGTCTGTGATAGGTCGTTGAGTTCTGGTGTGGTTACTTGAATTCCCATAGAGTCTTCTGCGACTTCTTCCTCTTCTGGATCCCTATGCTGCTCCGGCATTGACTGTGCCCATATTTGTCGGGATTTAAGGTTCATAATGGGTTTAAGGCGATTCAGTAGTTCGATCCCAATGATCAGCTCTTTTCCTGGGTTCTGTACGACATATAATGGATGGCTCATGTTGACTTCGTTGAACTTGAGCTTCATTGTGACCTTGCCCAATGGTCGCATGTGGGTCCCTTCACATCCAGAGTAGGTAAGCTTGCTTGGCATCATCTGCAGTGCTTCATTCTTCCTCTGGAGGGCAGTCTGGAGTTCGTCAAATAGGTCCCTGGATATCACTGATATTTCTGCTCCAGTATCACAAAGGCCCTGGCTGGTCAGTGTGTCTTGCAGTGTTACTTCCATGTGGACTCGCCCGACCGGTCCTGCGGGAATTAATTCTCCCAGATGGTACCCTTTGCCCTCTGGTATCACCTCGGCGACTGCTTTGGTGTTTCTTGAGTTTCCTATGTTTACTTGGGCTACTTTGGCGTTGGGTGTGCCATCTTCCTGTGTGTGTTCTGTTGGTCTTCTTGTCTTTGGTGTTGGTATCGGAATCTTCATACTCTCTTGGTGTCCTCTTTCCATCCGAATGTGGTGGGCGTATCGACTCCTGTTGGCTGACTGTGGTCTATGCTCGATTGCTAGTGGAGGCGGCAGTGGAAGACGATATGGTGTTTGATTCGGTGGGCGTCGGCCCCCGTGGTGTAGGTATGATTCATCACTCGCTCTTCCTCCTCCATAGTTCCAGGATTCGCCTCCTTCTGTATTCCATGGCTGTGTAGTCCGTGGATGCCAAGTCCCTCTTGCCTAGCTCCTCTCCCCACGTGGAGTGTTATTCAGCATGCCGTTGATGGGTGTTGATTGTAGTAGATTAGGCGCCCTCTCCAGGGGGGTTTCATATCCGTCCCGTATGGTGTTGTTATTATTTCTTGGACATTCGCTTCCCTCCAGATCAAGTCGTTCTTTATCTTTGGTGATGATGTGTGTTTTGGCTATGTTTGTGGTTCTTCGGCCGTTCACCCAGGCCGTGTGAGCCTTTCTTTCAATCTTGCGCAGGGAGGCAGTCTCGGGATCCAACATCATTCCTACTATCTTCATTATTTCAGGTCTTAGGGATTGGAAGAACATAACTTTTAATATTTCCCTTCTTCTTGGGTGTTATCCACGTCGCCTGCATAATACGCTCTCTTGAGACGTAGGAGATAATCTCGTGGGTCCTCGTCTGCACGCTGAGTCATCAATTTTGCTGCGTTCAATCCTTCAGACAGTGTGGAGTATTCCCCGAATCGCTTAACTACTACTCGGCTTAATTGCTTGAAATCGCTCCTGACCCTATTGGGCAGGGAGGTTACCCATGGTCTGGCTGACTCATGCAAGCTCCTTGATAATAGACATGCTTTTTCTGCTGATTTACACAGACCCCGGATCTTAGCCTCCTGTCCTACTGTGGCTATGTGAGTGTGGATATCCCTGTTCTTGTTGTGTGGATCGAAGTAGGGAATTCTCACGAGCGCTTTATCCATTCGTTTGAGGGTTTTACTGTTAAAAGTGTGTTGTTCGTCGTCAGTGGTGTCTGTTCCTGAGGAGTGCTCACTCGAGCTGTCCCTGTCTTCGCTATCACTGTCATGTTTCCCTTGCCTGTGCCGTGGTCTCCCTCTGTCCGAGGATTTGTATCTGTCCCGTGGCTTGTGTCCTTTGTTTTTCCTATGTGGGTCTGGTGAATCGTGCTTGTGGGTTGGTGTGTGTGATCTCCTTGAGCTGTGTCTATGTGGTGAGTGTCTTTGTCCTGGACCTTCATACCGTCTATCACGTGCGTGCTGTCTGCTGGGTGATATGCTGTGTTTACGTTGGTCTCGTATTTTGTGACTGTTAGGATTCCTGTGTCTGTCCTCTGTGGTGCGGGTTGTTTTGCGTTGGTGAGTTTTATGTGTTGCGCATCTCTCTGGGGAGCTGTCCCTGGTACCCGTGTCATGTCGGTCATGTTTACGTGAGGTGCGTTCCTCTGGTGAGCCGTCTGTGTCTGACTGGTCATTTTTGCGTGCTGTGCGCCTCTCTGGAGAGCTGTGGGTTCCACGTCGGTCGGGCTTGTGTGGAATGTGTCTTCCTAGTGAGCTGTCTCTGTCCTCTGCATCATATCGGTCATTTTTGCGTAGCGTGCGTCTTTCTGGCGAATTGTCTCTGTGCCGCTCATTCCGCCCTGGTTCCGCCCCTTTTGGTGCTATTCGTACTGCGTATCCTGGCAATTTTATTTTGGGTTTTTGTGTCTCTCTAATTTCGAGGTTGTCGTCCGCATGTTTTTCCACTTTTATCCCTGTTTTCTCCTTCCTTCCTCTCGAATTGCAAGGGGGTCTCTCTGTCAAAATTGCTTTCTTTGGTGGACATACTTTTTGGGGATTTTGGCCCTGGGCTACGTACGCGTGGCTCGAAGTATGGTAAACTGCTACTCCCGTATGTGTTATGTGTATCAACGTCTGGGGGTTTCACTGGTGCAGCTAGCTCTGATCCTTTCTCTCCCACGAGGGCGCGCAAACGTTCTATCTCCCCCATCAGGGACAGTTTATCCTCTCTTTCCCTTTCAAATTTTTCCGCATTCCATGCCCTTTCCCTGTCTGTCTGTATGAGGAGGTGTGAGTCTAACCTTGCTATTTCCGCAATTTTTACATCACGTTCGGCTTTGTTACATTTTATCACGTCCTTAAGAAGTTTTTTCCGATGTCCCTTAATGTCCTCGATATGTGTCCCCTCCCATATGTCTCTCTGTTCTGCCTGCTCTTTAGCAGTCCGGCCAGTACGTTTTAACACAAGTTCACGATGTTGTTTTTCCATACATTCCATCTCTTCCGGGGAGGTCCCCTCTGAGTCAGTGGTATGCGTTGGGGTGTCAGCCTCCGAATGTTGCAGATCCAGTTCCATCTATCTTATGTGGTGTAGTTAAAAGACTTAAGAGTGTATCTTAATTGTGACATTTCATGTGTGGTGTGAGTTACTCTGGAAATTCCCTTCAGAGCACGTATAAAACAATTGTATCACAGGATATGGTCAGTTTGACTCGAGCGAATAATCTTACTTCAACTGTCTTTGTTATACCCTGCTACTCTGGAATTTCCCTTCAGAGTGCGTTTTTTTGTTTGTTTTACACCCGTTACAGTCACAGGGCAACGTTAGATAATAAAACCTTGGTTAATACAACAGTGATTGTTCCTTAATTCAAGCATAAACTGTCTGCGAGAGATCCCGGACGACGCCCCCAATCTGTTGTATATATAGGTGTTATGAAAATTGATGAAAATAATGAAAATTAAATGAAATTTGAGATTTGCATAATTTATCCGAAATTATGTTAATCGGTGTAATTATACGCATAAATTATGCTGATTCGAGATATAATCATATTAATTCATCTGGCCCAGTCAGGGCCAGATTAAGGTTCTTGTAGGCCCTAGACACTTCTATCTCGTAGGCCTTCAGTCAGGGCCGGATTAAGGTTCTTGTAGGGCCTTGACACTTCTATCTCGTAGGCCTTCAGTCAGGGCTGGATTAATGTTCTTGTAGGCCCTAGACACTTCTATCTCGTAGGCCTTCAGTCAGGGCCAGATTAAGGTTCTTGTAGGCCCTAGACACTTCTATCTCGTAGGCCTTCAGTCAGGGCCGGATTAAGGTTCTTGTAGGCCCTAGACACTTCTATCTCGTAGGCCTTCAGTCAGGGCTGGATTAAGGTTCTTGTAGGCCCTAGACACTTCTATCTCGTAGGCCTTCAGTAAGGGCTGGATTAAGGTTCTTGTAGGCCCTAGACACTTCTATCTCGTAGGCCTTCAGTCAGGGCCGGATTAAGGTTCTTGTAGGGCCTTGACACTTCTATCTCGTAGGCCTTCAGTCAGGGCTGGATTAAGGTTCTTGTAGGCCCTAGACACTTCTATCTCGTAGGCCTTCAGTAAGGGCTGGATTAAGGTTCTTGTAGGCCCTAGACACTTCTATCTCGTAGGCCTTCAGTCAGGGCCGGATTAAGGTTCTTGTAGGGCCTTGACACTTCTATCTCGTAGGCCTTCAGTCAGGACCGGATTAAGGTTCTTGTAGGCCCTAGACACTTCTATCTCGTAGGCCTTCAGTCAGGGCCGGATTAAGGTTCTTGTAGGCCCTAGACACTTCTATCTCGTAGGCCTTCAGTCAGGGCCAGATTAAGGTTCTTGTTGGGCCTTGACACTTCTATCTCGTAGGCCTTCAGTCAGGGCTGGATTAATGTTCTTGTAGGCCCTAGACACTTCTATCTCGTAGGCCTTCAGTCAGGGCCAGATTAAGGTTCTTGTAGGGCCTTGACACTTCTATCTCGTAGGCCTTCAGTCAGGGCCGGATTAAAGTTCTTGTAGGCCCTAGACACTTCTATCTCGTAGGCCTTCAGTCAGGGCCGGATTAAGGTTCTTGTAGGCCCTAGACACTTCTATCTCGTAGGCCTTCAGTCAGGGCTGGATTAAGGTTCTTGTAGGGCCTTGACACTTCTTTCTCGTAGGCCTTCAGTCAGGGCCAGATTAAGGTTCTTGTAGGGCCTTGACACTTATATCTCGTAGGCCTTCAGTCAGAGCCAGATTAAGGTTCTTGTAGGCCCTAGACACTTCTATCCCATAGGCCTTCAGTCAGGGCCGGATTAAGGTTCTTGTAGGGCCTTGACACTTATATCTCGTAGGCCTTTAGTCAGGGCCGGATTAAGGTTCTTGTAGGCCCTAGACACTTCTATCTCGTAGGCCTTCAGTCAGGGCTGGATTAATGTTTTTGTAGGCCCTAGACACTTCTATCTCGTAGGCCTTCAGTCAGAGCCAGATTAAGGTTCTTGTAGGGCCTTGACACTTCTATCTCATAGGCATTCAGTCAGGGCTGGATTAATGTTCTTGTAGGCCCTAGACACTTATATCTCGTAGGCCTTCAGTCAGGGCCGGATTGAGGTTTATTGTAGGCCCTAGACACTTCTGTCTCATAGGCCTTCAGTAAGGGCTGGATTAAGGTTCTTGTAGGCCCTAGATACTTCTATCTCGTAGGCCTTCAGTCAGGGCCAGATTAAGGGTCTTGTAGGCCCTAGACACTTCTATCTCGTAGGCCTTCAGCGGTAATGTTCTACAGCTGCTACTGCTGCTAACCCATGTCACTAACTCCCTCCGCTGTCACTCGGCTTCCTTCACGCGGTACTTGAAACTGGACGTGCGTCGTCGCTGCTGACACGTTCATTACTTAGCCAGTGCCCTCGTTCGACGGGAGGGCGCGCTGCGTGCCCGCACTTCGGCAGATTCCTACTTGAAGTCATTGGGGAGAGGAGCAAAAATATATCACGCGAGGTAAGCCTCGAAATATCGAACGCGGAAATGTCTTCCGCTATTTATTTTTTGACCGCGGCTATCGCGTGGGATGCCGTTTGTTTTCACCGATAACAAATTCGACGTCACCATGGGACCTCCCATGATGTAGCTGCACATGATGTAGCTGCTCACAAAGAGCTCTCAATGTGCTGATAGTGGCATTGTGTCTGTGCTGTTCGCCTTTTGGCATCCTCTGGTCTAACACTGTTTGAGGCTAGGCTCTAAAGATAGCTCTCCCTGGTGTGGACCAATCAGTTTCAAAGACAATGCATCATATACTACCAGAGCATGTTTGTTTGCATGTTCACCACAAGTGTAGCGACATAAATGGTGTCACTACTCTGTAGCGACAGTAGCGAGTGAAGAGTGGTGCTGTATGCGTGGTGCCGCTCTATGGTACCAGAGTGAGCACGGCACGGAATGGCTCACTAGAGGGCAGGGTCCGGGTGTCGCTGAGGTCGGGTCAGGACATGATATCCTGGGTGAACCCGAGAGGGCACGTGACTGGACGAGGGGGCAAGGGGGGACGTGAGGGTTACGTGATAAGGACCCAGGGTCCATCCCGGAAGGATCTGGAAGGGGGCGTGGCCAAGGGCAGAGCCGGCCACGCCCCCTCCCGGAAGGATCTGGAAGGGGGCGTGGCCAAGGGCAGAGCCGGCCACACAGTTATAAACCAAGTCCCGGGTGGGAGCGGGGCTGCTGGGTCAACTCTGGGAATGAAGCCGCCATCTAAGGTCCTCGGTCTCCGGTCTCCGCTAGTGGACCAGGCAGCGTGTTGAGCTGTCCTGGTCCGGTAATATAATTAGCTAAGTTGGGAGCGGTGGTTACCGCCCTATGTCGTCATCCTGTTGAGAGTTACCTGTTGCCTCCAGTTCTAGTGTGCGCCTAAATGGAACCCACCACACAAGTGCTGCGTGTGGTTAATGTGAACTTGATTCCATGCAAAAGGTTTCTATTTGGCGTTCCAACATCTGAACACAACTCGTGCTTTATTGCCAGAAAGGGTACGGGCTTCCTCCCTGACGCTCAAAACGTGCCGTTCCCGCTGCTACTGTCGTTGCCATGAACAGGATTGCGAACGGCGATCCTCTTCCTCCGCCTCCTCCTCCTCCTCGTCGCGCTGCCGAGACGGAGGAGGCCGCCCCCCGGCAGGTGGCGATAACGCCGGCGGCTGCGTCGCAGCTGCAAGGTTACCTGCGCGCGATACAGCGGCGGCTGGAGCTGACGGTTTCCCCACCACCCCGACGGGCCAGGGCAACGCGGGGATACGGGGAGAGCGGAGCAGGGAGAGGTGGGGGAGGCGGAGAGGGAGGACGGCGGGAGACTCCGGCCTTACGCTCGGCCGCGGTGGCCGTGAGCAAAAACCCCCAAGTGCAGCTCGGCAAGAAATACGAAGTGGCGGCGGCGGCAGACGAAGTAGGAGATTCCGGAGAAGAACAAGGAGAGGTCAAGGCCGCCTCTAGGAAGGGAAGGGCCGTCCGAACGAAGAAATATCCAACCATCTCAGTTTAAGTTTCCTTACTCTTTGGTCCTTTCGGTAAAGTCACGTCGGTAGAAATAAACATTTTACTTTTTATTCTTGGTTCTTTCGGTAAAGTCACCACGTAGAAGGGAAACTATAAAATAATAAAAATATAAAGCAATAGAATTATCTTATTGTTTTATTTTTTTATTTTTTTATTTTATTGTTTCCCTTCTACGTGGTGACTTTACCAAAAGAACCAAAGAGTGTGAATCCCTGCAGTCGCGAAAGCTTCAAGTCGAGATTTAAGTTTCCTGTTTTGAGTTGAACGCCGAGTTATTCACGAATAAAGGTTTTCTCTTTTGGGGGGGTCAGATCTCGCTTGTGAGTTGTAGATATGTCGTTGAGCACTCCACCACCCGGCATCAGCCATCAAGGTTGTGTCACGTAGACGAAACCTCGTGCCGGGTGGTTACTACTGCAGCCCACCAGTGTGTTTGAGAGAACAATTGTGAGCATGGATTTATTCTCCCAACACTATACACTGCACTACTATACACTACACTATACACTACACACGGCACTATGCTTTACCCGACTATACACTATACTACTATACACATCACTACTATACATTACACTACTATACACTACACACAATACTGTACATTACACTACCATACACCACTATGCACTACACTATTATACACTACTCTACATCACTATACACTTTAGTAATATTCACTACTATACACTACACTATACGCTGCTATACACCACAGTAATATAGGCTACACTACTATACAATACACTATACACTGCACTATACACTACTATACACTGCACTATACACTACTATACATCACTATACACTATAGTAATATACACTGCTATACACTACACTATACGCTGCTATACACAGTAATATAGGCTACACTACTATACACTACACTGTACACTGCACTATACACTACTATACATCACTATACACTATAGGAATATACCTTGCTATACACTACACTATACGCTGCTATACACAGTAATATAGGCTACACTACTATACACTACACTATACACTACACACAATACTGTACACTACACTACCATACACCAATATACACTACTATACATCACTATACACTAGTAATATACACTACTATACACTACACTGCACTATACACTACTATACATCACTATACACTAGTAATATACACTGCTATACACTACACTATACCCTGCTATACACCACAGTAATATAGGCTACACTACTATACACTACACACAATACTGTATACTACACTACCATACACCACTATACACTACACTACTATACACTACACCATTATACATCACTATACACTATAGTAATATACACTGCTATACACTACTATACACTACTATACACTACACTATACACTACACCACTATACATCACTATACACTATAGTAATATACACTACTATACACTGCACTATACACTACTATACACAACACCACTATCCACACTATACACTACTATACACTACACCACTATACACTACACTATACACTACTATACATGACTATACACTACACTACTATACACTACTATACACTACACTATATGCTGCTATACACTAGACCACTATACACTACTATACACTACGCTACACTATACACTACTATACATCACTATACACTATAGGAATATACCTTGCTATACACTACACTATACGCTGCTATACACAGTAATATAGGCTACACTACTATACACTACACTATACACTACACACAATACTGTATACTACACTACCATACACCACTATACACTACACTACTATACACTACACCACTATACATCACTATACACTATAGTAATATACACTGCTATACACTACTATACACTACACTATACACTACTATACACTACACCACTATACATCACTATACACTATAGTAAAATACACTGCTACACACTACACTATACACTACTATACACTACACCACTATACATCACTATACACTATAGTAATATACACTACTATACACTACACTATACACTACTATACACAACACCACTATACACCACTATACATTACTATACACTACACCACTATACACTACACTATACACTACTATACACTATAGTAATATACACTACTATACACTACACTATATGCTGCTATACACTAGACCACTATACACTACTATACACTACACTATACACTACTATACACTACACCACTATACATCACTATACACTACAATACACTACTATACACTACACCGCTATAGACTACTATACACTACACCGCTATACACTACACTATACACTACTATACATGACTATACACTTTAGTAATATACACTACTATACACTACCCCACTATACACTACTATACACTACACCACTATACACTACACTACTATACACTATAGTAATATACACTACTATACACTACACTATACACTACAATACACTACACCACTATACACCACTATACACACTATACACTACTATACACTACACCACTATACACTACTATACACTACTATACATGACTATACACTATAGTAATATACACTACTATACACTACACTATATGTTGCTATACACTAGACCACTATACACTACTATACACTACACCACTATACATCACTATACACTACTATACACTACACTATACACTACTATACACTACACCACTATACACTACTATACATGACTATACACTATAGTAATATACACTACTATACACTACACGACTATACACTACTATACACTACACCACTATACACTACTCTACACTATACACTACTATACACTACACTATACACTACACCACTATACACTACTATACACTCTGCTATGGGTGGGGGGGAGGGGCTGTCTCGTGCTGAGGGGGCTTTGAGGAGGGAGGCGATGTGAGCCAATCAGGGGGTGTGCGTGTCACGTGAACAAAGGAATTGCTTGTCGAAGGAATCGTTTACCAAACGATTCGCCAGCCGAAGAATCGACGTTTAATGCCTGCGGCAATTCCGGATCGACTCGACAAGAGGGAATCGACGATAAAAACCACGATTCGCGATCCGCAATGGCGGCGCTGCTCCTGTGCCCACGTTGACGTCTCCAGCTGCAGACTGATCACCTCCAGTAGGGCAGTGAAGATGCGGCTACTAGTACCAGTACTACTAGTACCAGTACTACTAGTACTGGTAGTAGTAGTACCACTAATACTACTAGTTGTATTAGTACTAGCGGTACTACTAACACGAGTACCACGAGTAGTAGTAGTACCAGTACTACTAGTACTGGTACTACTACTACCACGAGTAGTAGTAGTACCAGTACTACTAGTACTGGTACTACTACTACTACCACGAGTAGTAGTAGTACCAGTACTACTAGTACTGGTACTACTACTAGTAGTACTAGTAGTAGTACCACTAATACTACTAGTTGTGGTATTAGTACTAGCGGTACTACTACAAGGCCTACGACAACTAGTACTACTACTGTACTACCACTACCAGTATTACTACCAGTACTACTACTACCAGTACTACTACTACCAGTACTACTACCAGTACTACAACTACTACTACCGCTACTACCAGTACTACTACTACCAGTACTACTACCAGTACTACAACTACTACTACCACTATTACCACTACCAGTACTACTGCTACCAGTACTGGTACTACTGGTACTACTACCGCTACTACCAGTACTACTACAACCAGTAGCACCGGTACTACTACTACCACTGCTACTACTACCAGTACTACTACCAGTACTACTACTACCAGTACTACTGCTACTACTACCAGTACTACCAGTACTACTACTGGTACTACTACCGCTACTACCAGTACTACTACAACCAGTAGCACCGGTACTACTACTACCAGTACTACTACTACCAGTACTACTACCAGTACTACTAATACTACTACCACTATTACCACTACCAGTACTGCTGCTACCAGTACTGGTACTACTGGTACTACTACCGCTACTACCAGTACTACTACAACCAGTAGCACCGGTACTACTATTACCACTGCTACTACTACCAGTACTACTACTACCAGTACTACTGCTACTACTACCAGTACTACTACCAGTACTACTACTGGTACTACTACCGCTACTACCAGTACTACTACAACCAGTAGCACCGGTACTACTACTACCAGTACTACTACTACCAGTACTACTACCAGTACTACTAATACTACTACCACTATTACCACTACCAGTACTACTGCTACCAGTACTGGTACTACTGGTACTACTACCGCTACTACCAGTACTACTACAACCAGTAGCACCGGTACTACTACTACCACTGCTACTACTACCAGTACTACTACCAGTACTACTACTACCAGTACTACTGCTACTACTACCAGTACTACTACCAGTACTACTACCAGTACTACTACTGGTACTACTACCGCTACTACCAGTACTACTACAACCAGTAGCACCGGTACTACTACTACCAGTACTACTACTACCAGTACTACTACCAGTACTACTAATACTACTACCACTATTACCACTACCAGTACTGGTACTACTGGTACTACTACCGCTACTACCAGTACTACTACAACCAGTAGCACCGGTACTACTACTACCACTGCTACTACTACCAGTACTACTACCAGTACTACTACTACCAGTACTACTGCTACTACTACCAGTACTACTACCAGTACTACTACTGGTACTACTACCGCTACTACCAGTACTACTACAACCAGTAGCACCGGTACTACTACTACCAGTACTACTACCAGTACTACTAATACTACTACCACTATTACCACTACCAGTACTACTGCTACCAGTACTGGTACTACTGGTTCTACTACCGCTACTACCAGTACTACTACAACCAGTAGCACCGGTACTACTACTACCACTGCTACTACTACCAGTACTACTACCAGTACTACTACTACCAGTACTACTACTACCAGTACTACAACTACTACTACCAGTACTACTACCAGTACTACTACTACTGGTACTACTACCGCTACTACCAGTACTACTACCAGTACTACACCTGGTACTACTACCGCTACTACCAGTACTACTACTGGTACTACTACCGCTACTACCAGTACTACTACAACCAGTAGCACCGGGTCTACTACTACCACTGCTACTACTACCAGTACTACTACTACCAGTACTACTGGTACTACTACCGCTACTACCAGTACTACTACAACCAGTAGCACTGGTACTACTACTACCACTGCTACTACTACCAGTACTACTACCAGTACTACTACTTCTACCAGTACTACTACCAGTACTACAACTACTACTACCGCTACTACCAGTACTACTACTATCAGTACTACTACCAGTACTACTACTACCAGTACTACTACCAGTACTACTACTACCAGTACTACTACTGGTACTACTACCGCTACTACCAGTACTACTACAACCATTAGCACCGGTACTACTACGACTACAACTACCACTGCTACTACTGCCACTATATCTACGAAAAATACTACTACCACTATAACTACTCATCAATTACTACTACTACCACTACAACTCAATCGGAGGTGAGGTCTTGAGTCTATGGGCAATGTTGAGCATATGGGTAGTTTTGAGTCTGTGGGCAGTGTCGAGTCTATGGTGCAGTGTTGAGTTTATGGTGCAATGTTGAGTCTGTGGTGCAGTGTTGAGTCTGTGGGCAGTGTTGAGTTTATGGTGCAGTGTTGAGTCTATGGTGCAGTGTTGAGTCTATGGTGCAGTGTTGGGTCTATGGGCAGTGTTGAGTCTGTGGTGCAGTGTTGAGTCTATGGTGCAATGTTGAGTCTATGGTGCAGTGTGAGTCTATGGTGCAGTGTTGAGTCTATGGTGCAGTGTTGGGTCTATGGGCAGTGTTGAGTCTGTGGTGCAGTGTTGAGTCTATGGTGCAATGTTGAGTCTATGGTGCAGTGTTGAGTCTATGGTGCAGTGTTGAGTCTATGGTGCAGTGTTGAGTCTATGGTGCAGTGTTGAGTCAATGGGCAGTGTTGAGTCTATGGTGCAGTGTTGAGTCAATGGGCAGTGTTGAGTCTATGGTGCAGTGTTGAGTCTATGGTGCAGTGTTGGGTCTATGGGCAGTGTTGAGTCTGTGGTGCAGTGTTGAGTCTATGGTGCAATGTTGAGTCTATGGTGCAGTGTTGAGTCTATGGTGCAGTGTTGAGTCTATGGTGCAGTGTTGGGTCTATGGGCAGTGTTGAGTCTGTGGTGCAGTGTTGAGTCTATGGTGCAATGTTGAGTCTATGGTGCAGTGTTGAGTCTATGGTGCAGTGTTGAGTCTATGGTGCAGTGTTGAGTCTATGGTGCAGTGTTGAGTCTATGGTGCAGTGTTGAGTCAATGGGCAGTGTTGAGTCTATGGTGCAGTGTTGAGTCAATGGGCAGTGTTGAGTCTATGGTGCAGTGTTGAGTCTATGGTGCAGTGCTGAGTCTATGGTGCAATGTTGAGTCTATGGTGCAGTGTTGAGTCTATGGTGCAATGTTGAGTCTATGGGCAGTGTTGAGTCTATGGTGCAGTGTTGAGTCTATGGTGCAGTGTTGAGTCTGTGGTGTAGTGTTGAGTCTGTGGTGCAGTGTTGAGTCTATGGTGCAATGTTGAGTTTATGGTGCAGTGTTGAGTCTATGGGCAGTGTTGAGTCTATGGTGCAGTGTTGAGTCTATGGGTAGTGTTGAGTCTATGGGCAGTGTTGAGTCTATGGTGCAATGTTGAGTCTATGGTGCAGTGTTGAGTCTATGGTGCAATGTTGAGTCTATGGGTAGTGTTGAGTCTATGGTGCAATGTTGAGTCTATGGTGCAATGTTGAGTCTACGGTGCAATGTTGAGTCTATGGTGCAGTGTTGAGTCTATGGTGCAGTGTTGAGTCTATGGTGCAGTGTTGAGTCTATGGTGCAGTGTTGAGTCTATGGTGCAGTGTTGAGTCTATGGTGCAGTGTTGAGTCTATGATGCAGTGTGTATTGTAGTACAAATTCTTACACCATGATCCGATGTTCTAGTGTGCAGGTGGAGTCACCGGTAGAGGCGGCCTGCAGACGCCGTCGGAACGCCCTCCCCCCGTAGGAGGGGGTTGATTCTCTGGTTCACTCACCCACTCACCCAGCCAACCACTCACTCACCCACTCACTCACCCACTCACCCACTTACTCACCCAGTCAACCACTCACTCACTCACCCAGTCAACCACTCACTCACCCAGTCAACCACTCACTCACCCACTCACTCACCCACTCAACCACTTACTCACCCACTCACCCACTTACTCACCCAGTCAACCACTCATTCAACCACTCACCCACTCACTCACCCACTCACCCACCCACTCACTCAACCACTCACCCACTTACTCACCCAGTCAACCGCTCACCCACTCACTCACCCACTCACTCAACCACTCACTCAACCACTCACCCACTCACTCTCTCACCCACTTACTCACCCAGTCAACCACTCACTCACTCACTCAACCACTCAACCACTCACCCAACCACTCACCCACTCACTCAACCACTCACCCACCCACTCACTCACCCACTCACTCACTCACCCACTTACTCACCCAGTCAACCACTCACTCACCCACTCACTCAACCACTCACCCACTCACTCAACCACTCACCCACTCACCCACCCACTCATCCACACACCCACTCACCCAGTCAACCACCCACTCAACCACTCACCCACTCATCCACTCACCCACCCACTTATCCACACACCCACAATCACCCACTCACTCACCCAGTCAACCACCCACTCACTCACCCACTCACCCACCCACTCACCCACTCACCCACTCACCCACTCACTCACCCACTTACTCACCCAGTCAACCACTCACTCACCCACTCACTCAACCACTCACCCACTCACTCAACCACTCACCCACTCACTCACCCACCCACTCATCCACACACCCACCCACTCACCCAGTCAACCACCCACTCAACCACTCACCCACTCATCCACTCACCCACCCACTTATCCACACACCCACAATCACCCACTCACTCACCCAGTCAACCACCCACTCACTCACCCACTCACCCACCCACTCACCCACTCACCCACTCACTCACCCACTCACCCACCCACTCACCCACTCACCCACTCACTCACCCACTCACCCACTTACTCACCCAGTCAACCACTCACTCACCCACTCACTCAACCACTCACCCACTCACTCAACCACTCACCCACTCACTCACCCACCCACTCATCCACACACCCACCCACTCACCCAGTCAACCACCCACTCAACCACTCACCCACTCATCCACTCACCCACCCACTTATCCACACACCCACAATCACCCACTCACTCACCCAGTCAACCAACAACAACAACAACCGCCATTCGCCACTAAGTGGCGGTGACGTCACCACGACGCTTGTGCCAGGCTATGTGCACCCTGAGGCCACGTGAAGTGTCGAACGCCCGCTGGCAGGAGGTCACGGGGCAGACCCAGGTGCCACGGGTCGACTGACTGAGATGACTGGCTGATGCACCACCTGTGCCCCCTACTGTGCCAACCTGCTGTGCTTTAGCCACCCGGCGCTCCGCTCGCTGTTGTGAGCGTCGCTCCTCCGCCCTCCGTTGTTGTTGGAGGGCGACTGCCTCCAACTGCCCAGTAGCATCCTTCACGAGCCTCCTCCACAGAGGCCGATCTTGACACCGCTGGTACCAGTCATCGGCAAGTCCACTCAGCTCCACGTCCTCCTGTACCACATCACTCCATCTCTTCTCTAGCCCGTGCCGCGCCCGCTTAGCCCCCTCAATCCGGCCAAACAAAAGCTGTTTCGGCATGCGGTGGCTGGGCATGCGGGCTACATGACCCAGCCATCGCAGCCTTGCCTGCCGGAGGAGCTCACCGATGGGACCCTGCCCAGATCTTTCAAGGATTTGTGAGCTCCTCACACAATCCAGTCTGGTTAAGCCCAGGATGGATCGTAGGCAGGCCAGCCTAAATGTTTCTAACCGGCGAAGATGTTCCATTAGGGGGGTCCACGCTTCGCAAGCGTAGAGAAGGGAGGGAATGACCGTGGCCGAGAAGACCTGAAGCTTAGTGCGGAGCGACAGACCAGGTAGCTTCCACACAGCGTTACGCAACTGATGAAAAGATATTGCCGCTCGACTGATTCGGAGTGAGACCTCTGCTGTTAAACTGGAGCCAGTCATAAGCACACTGCCCAGGTATGGGAAACTCTCCACTCTCTCCACAACTGCCCCATCACCGATTGGGAGTTGTGGGGGTGGAGTGTCCGATGGTACAAAATACCCAGGCAGGTGCTTAGTTTTGGTGGGGCTGATGGTAAGGCCCCACCTCTTAGTGGCACGCTCCAGTCTCAGCAGCAGCGTCTCCAACTCCTCCTCTGACTGAGCAGCTATTACCAAATCATCAGCATACATAACGTGGTTGAGCAATAGGGAGCCATCCCTTGACCGCACCCGGGCATCGATTAGCCTCCCATTATATCTGTACCATATGGAGATTCCCCCGGTACAGCTATTGAAGGCTTCACGAACTACGTGGTCAAAATAGATGTTAAATAATGTGGGAGCCAGAGGACATCCCTGTCGCACCCCAAGGTGTACAGGGAATGGCTCTGACTCCCGGCCACGTAGTTTTACCCGGGCCCGCTCACCATCATGAAGGTCCTTAATGATCGTGAGCAGAGGGTCAGGTACTCCAAAAGCACGAAGAACGACCCAGAGCCCAGGCCTACTGATGGTATCATAGGCCTTTACCAGGTCAATAAAGCAGAGATGTAGGTCTTGTTGGAATTCCCTACACCTCTGCTGTAGCAGACGGACAGAAAATATGGAATCTGTGCAGGACTGCCCTTTCCTGAAACCGCATTGGGGCTCCGCAAGCCTCTCCTCAGCGTGCCTGGCAAGGCGATGCTGAATAATCCTTGCCAGGACCTTTCCCGGCACACTGAGGAGTGAGATGCCCCTGTAGTTGTTACAGTCTGTGCGGTCCCCCTTAAAAAGGGGGACCACCAGGGCATCCTTCCAATCCTGCGGAACCCGTCCAGTGGTCCAGACTGTTGTTATGATGTCATATAGGGCAGTCTGTGCACAAACGCCACCCTCCCTCAGCATTTCGCTTGGGAGATCATCTCTGCCCGCTGCCTTTCCTGGTCTCAGACTCCGGATCGCCTTCAATACTTCCTCAGCAGATGGCACCTCAGTCAGCCACTCACAGGGGGTGACTTCATCCAATATTTGAGGCACCGCAGCCTCAGCAGGGTCATCCTCACTTTGTGCCACGATGTTTTCCTGGCTGAGGGATTTTCCCTCCCCCAGGACCTCACAGAAATGCTCAGCAAATCTGCGAAGCTGTTCCTGGGGGTCGGAAATTGGATCACTGTTTTTTCCCCCAATGATGGTAATAGGTGTGGCGCTGCAGGTTACTTTTTTGATGGAGTTAAATAGAGATTTGTGATCACGGGCCACTGAGGCAGACTCCATCTCCTCAGCAACCCGCGACCACCACCCATCCTTGCAGCGCCTCACGGCTCTCCGAACCTCCGAGCGAAGGCTGCGGTAAGCCTCCTCATTCTCTGACGTGGGATTCTGTAGCCGATGACAGTGGGCCTGTCGTTTTTTCTCAACCATCCTGAACAACTCCTCTGTCAGCCAGGGTGTCTGGGGAGGTCTGGACCGCGTACCCAAAGCAGCCATTGCAGCTGCATGAGTCACAGTCCTAAACCTCGCCCATTTACCCTCGACATCAGGAGGAGTCGGGGACGATGCCAATCCCAGCCGTAAGCGATGATGAAATTCTCGCTTGCAACTTTCATCAGATAACTGAGACCAGGTCACTTTAGGTTGGAATGGGGTCCTGGGTGTACACCCACCACCGGAGTGGAAGAATGGCAGGCGCATCTTACAGATGACTAGTCGATGGTCAGAGGGCAGATCAGCTCCACGGTAGGTCCTGGTGTCAAGGACATGGGCTCGCATTCGCTGGTCTGTCACTATGTAGTCCAGCAGATATTCTTGCTTGGACCCGGCATGCATCCATGATGTTGTGTGGATGCGCCGATGCCGGAACAGCGTGTTGGTAATTACAAGCCCATGGGCTGCACAAAAATCTAGCAGCCTCCTACCGTTGTTATTGAGCTGATCTGGCCCATGCCCTCCAATCACTCCAGACCAGGTGCCAGTATCATGACCAACTCGGGCATTGAAGTCACCCAACATGATGACTCTATCCCGAGGGGCCACTTTAGCCAGCACCTGTGACAGGAGGTCATAGAAGGCATCTGACTCATCGGCTTTGCCTGCATCCCTCCACGGATGTTAATCTTCGGTGGGGGCATAAGTAACCACGACCACCATTCCTCGCCTCCGGTTGATGGGAAGGCGAGCCCAAAGTAGCCTGGGGCTTACAGCTTCCCACACCTCACCGCCACGCTCCCACGCCCCCTTCATTCTTTTGTTCAAAAGAAGACCCACACCCTGTTGTTTGGCAGTCTGCTGCCCCGAGTAGAGGACTGTCCACCCCTCATGGTGGCAGGAGCCAGAGCCGGTCCACCGGACCTCCTGAATGCCGCATAGATCCAGGCGGTACCGGTCCAGCTCCCGACAGAGGAGTGGCAGCCTCTCCTCTGCAGTGAGCGTTCGAACATTCCACGTGGCCACCCGTAGTGGCTTTTCGTTGTTTCTGGAGTAGCCCCGAGGGTAGGTATTCAATCTCCTGGCTCCGCCAATTGGGGTTTGGCCAGGAGACGTCATAGACGCCTGGCCCCCCGGGGCCTCCGGCACAAGCTTAGTTGTTACATATTTCAGTTTAATTCGTGGTTTCGTGGTAATTAATTGAAGGTGAAGGGGTTACCAGCCCCTCGCACCCGTCCAGAGCCCCCGTTTAGCCCCTGTGGTGGACACATATGCCATGAGGGGAGGAGCCATTAAAAATTGGATCTCCCCCCACAGCGCTGTCCACGACAGAGTTGCCCGTCCGGCACCGCGAGGAGGTAGGGGGTTGTTTTGCCGGACCCCAGTCAACCACCCACTCACTCACCCACTCACCCACTCACCCACTCAACCACTCAACCACTCACTCACCCACCCACTCAACCACCACTCACTCACCCACTCACCCAACCACTCACTCACCCACTCACTCACCCACCCACTCACCCACTCACCCACTCACTCACCCACCCACTCACCCACCCACTCACCCACTCACTCACCCAATCACCCACCCACAGGTCCGAGAGAGCCCACGACTCCCGTGAGAGGAGGAGGAGGAGGAGGCCTCGGGTGGGCCAGGTCGCCCAGCTGACGGAGGTTGTCACGCTACACTCCCGTGGCAGTCGAGCGAGTGCAAGGTGGCCGACAGTCCGGACGCCCATGGCGGCGTCTGCAGAGGCGTCTCCTCTCACCCGACCAGGAAGCGCCCCCCACGCTTTGGGGACGCCGCCGGAAGAGCCGGCGCCGCTGACGGGCGCCGAGCCCCCGGGCACGGCGATCAACGCGGACTTCATCTTCGCCGGGTCGGCGGCGGCGGCGGCGGTGGTGGTGGGGGGGCTCCGTTGAAGGCTCCGCGGTTGGCACGATGGCGGCGCTGGAACCCAGAGAGAGACGGCGAAGGGTCCCCCTCAGGGAGTGATGTAGGATCACCCTGAGCGGGGGCCCATACCATTGGCTGCCATCGGAGCAGAAACCGCGCAAAAAATCCCCTAGGCCCCATGGTAAAATCCCCTAGGCCCCGTGGTAAAATCCCTGAGGCCCCGTGGTAAAATCCCTAAGGCCCAGTGGTAAAATCCCCGAGGCCCCATGGTAAAATCCACTTGGCCCCGTGGTAAAATCCCCTTGGCCCCGTGGTAAAATCCACTTGGCCCAGCGGTAAAATCCCCTTGGCCCAGCGGTAAAATCCCCGAGGCCCAGCGGTAAAATCCCCTTGGCCCAGCGGTAAAATCCCCGAGGCCCCGTGGTAAAATCCCCTAGGCCCCGTGGTAAAATCCCCTAGGCCCCGTGGTAAAATCCCCGAGGCAATACCTTTGCCCTAAGGCTGTGATTCCCACATTGGAGTACGAGCGTGGAGATGATTGTGTTCTCTACGTAATAATTCTAAGGCATCTTCTTTGGTTCTTTCGGTAAAGTCACATAGAATGAGAATAAAATAATAAATTGATAAAATAAAATAACACAATAATATTTTATTAATTTATTATTTTATTCTCATTCTACGTGACTTTACCGAAAGAACCATAGAAGATGAATCCTTGCAGTCACTAAAGCTTTAAATCGAAATTGTAAGGCAATTTTACTCAATCCCAGTAATGTTTGCGTGGATTTCGTTGCGATATCGAATGGCCTCAGTTTGAATGTTTCCCCTGAGACACATTCAAACTGTTAAAAAAACATGCCTGAGTATTGCAATTACGTTTGCATTTTAAACAATTGTATAGTCTGTTAGCATGTGTGTTGCAGTGTCACCATGAAAGTATGCTTGAATTCCAACCCCTACGTCACAAAGTTTTGAACATGCACTTGTTATCGCGTGTAAATGTACAATTTTATAGTTCTGACAAGATTGTTGGCTTGTGTTGCCACTGTTCCTCTGACTGTCGCCGTGTTTTTTCACGGTAATTTGTACACTAACATCGCTGTGCGTGACAATAAATTAGCCGTCTCTGTTCAGGGCTTGGTGTTGCAATGCCACATTCCCCAAATTAGAAGTGGATAAACTCAACATTCCCCAAATGAGAGACGGATAACCAGAGTTCACCCGTATGTCTATTAACATGGAGTTATATAAATATAAGTGTATTGGTAATAATTATAATTTGAAGCTCTTTGTCAATCCACTGCTACGATGGAGGCCTTCTCGTTCTTTTCAGTCGCGTGGCTAGTTTGACCATACTTCGTGGAGTTGCAATGATCATGAGAACGGTGAGGAATCAGCCCAGAACTACACGGGAGGATCTTGTCAATGATCTCAAGGCAGCTGGGACCATAGTCACCAAGAGAACAATTGGTAACACACTATGCCGTAAAGGACTGAAATCCTGCAGCGCCCGCAAGGTCCCCCTGCTCAAGAAAGCACATATACATGCCCGTCTGAAGTTTGCCAATGAACATCTGAATGATTCAGAGGACAACTGGGTGAAAGTGTTGTGGTCAGATGAGACCAAAATAGAGCTCTTTGGCATCAACTCAACTCGCCGTGTTTGGAGGAGGAAGAATGCTGCCTATGACCCCAAGAACACCATCCCCACCGTCAAACATGGAGGTGGAAACATGCTTTGGGGGTGTTTTTCTGCTAAGGGGACAGAACAACTTCACTGCATCAAAGGGACGATGGACGGCGCCATGTACTGTCAAATCTTGGGTGAGAACCTTCCCTCAGCCAGGGCATTGAAAATGGGTCGTGGATGGGTATTCCAGCATGACAAGGACCCAAAACACATGGCCAAGGCAACAAAGGAGTGGCTCAAGAAGAAGCACATCAAAGGTTCTGGAGTGGCCTAGCCAGTCTCCAGACCTTAATCCCATAGAAAATCTGTGGAGGGAGCTGAAGGTTTGAGTTGCCAAACGTCAGCCTCGAAACCTTCATGACTTGGAGAAGATCTGCAAAGAGGAGTGGGACAAAATCCCTCCTGAGATGTGTGCAAACCTGGTGGCCAACTACAAGAAACGTCTGACCTCTGTGATTGCCAACAAGGATTTTGCCACCAAGTACTAAGTCATGTTTTGCAGAGGGGTCAAATAATTATTTCCCTCATTAAAATGCAAATAAATTTATAACATTTTTGACATGCGTTTTTCTGGATTTTTGTTGTTGTTATTCTGTCTCTCACTGTTCAAATAAACCTACCATTAAAATTTTAGACTGATCATTTCCTTGTCAGTGGGCAAACGTACAAAATCAGCAGGGGATCAAATACTTTTTTCCCTCACTGTATATAAATCAGCACTGAAGAGACTAAAACGGCCAGGTGTGGTGCTGGCCACCCACCCCCTCGCGTGTGCTGCTCGCTAACAGCACTTGTCCCACCTGTCTGTTAAGGCTATACGGGGGGGGGGGGGATCTTTGTGCAGTGGACGGACGAGTGAGCCGAGAGCTCGCCTACACACAGCTCAAGATCGGCGAAGACGCCGGAACGAGTCCACAGATGCTCATTCAGACGGGGCGCTCGGGCGGCGGTGGCATCGGAGCCGAGAAAATAAATCCACACCTTTTTTATGTTTCGGTCAGTCGTGGGTGGGGTCGTTTGACCATACTTCACCACACTGGTCAGTACAGGTTGTTGAAATCAGGAAGCATAGCTGTGAGAGCATGGAAGTTAAATAAAACAATAGAATTTGCAGTGCAGCGCTCTGATATTTAGTATATTGTAAAAAAACCCAGTTAAAATCGGTGGCATTCGATGTCTGAACCGCTGCTAGGCCCTTCTCTTCACCTACCCACAATGACCAGCGTGGTGAAGTATGTTCAAACAACCTCCGCTTAACTGACAAATAGCGGCCAAGTAAATAATTCCCATGTATTCATAAATATTTGTTGCTTTTGTAACCTGCAGGGGCGCATCTCAATTTGTGGCAATTTTGCGATTCAGCGCCCTACTTGGTGGAATTTGCTATGCGGGGGCTTGCACGGGAATAGCGAGTCAAGGAATTGTGGTGGAGGTGGGGGTGGGCGGGCTAGGAAGAGAGGAGAGTAGGGGTTTGATGTTGCAAATTTTAAACACGAATTCCCCACGGCATCGCAGTCATTGCGTCCCAGATCGGAGGCGCACGTTTCCACATTTTCATGGTAACCGCAGTCAGACTGCCGGGATCACTTTGACAAATCACAGTGGTGAGGTTTTGATGCCGCCACGGAAACGCCAAGGTGCTCGCGCCGATTTCCATCGCTGAGCGAAATAACTACCGCTATTTCTTACACCACCACCCAAACCATTCCCTCCACGCTCACCGAATGTTTAAAGAGAACATTTTTTAAAGTAAATAAATAATGCCAACCGTGCAGGTCACAGGTTGCCTTTTTGTTACAGCTGACCTGCATTCAGGGTCAATTCTGATGGTAAAAAAATAAAATAACTCGTGTAAGTGATTACGCAGATGCGTTTTTTTTCCCCCGCTGTTTGTGTATGTGTATACAAACGCACTGCAGTTACGTACTGCGAACATAGTTACATACCGTGTGTCTATTAACATGGAGTTATATTAGGTGTGTTTGCGCTGCAGGTGACAGCGGGAACATTGTGTACAAAAGTAACCCGGTACCATTACTATTTGCAGACAGGCTTCGAGTGCTTTTGCAGTGACATTGAATTCGTTTGAAAAGGGTGGAGTGGAAGAAGAGGGGGTAGAGAAAAAGTTCGCTCTTATTACAACACAGCTTATAATCCCACCAATCGGTCATCTTGGTTTTTCGTGGCAGTGCTAATTAGCTCGAGCACGAATATTTAAAAGGTCAGAAAAAGTTTAAATTTCAAATCCTGGAATTTTTTTGAATTAAATTTTTTTGTTACTCTGTTGTAATTATTATCATATATATTTTTACGCGTTCCAGCCACGTACTTACGCTCATTACAAAGCGGAAGTGGAGGTCATGAAGCGGCTCAATGCGCCAAGCAGGAGTTGACTCATTAACCCAAACCAACTTAGCAAAAAAATCCTCTCAAATTGTTTTTCGGGGAGTAAATATTGCAACGTATTTAAAATAAGGAGAACTTTACGTTGCGGATTACGTGCGTGTGTGCCAATAACCAGGATAATTCATGTTTGCAACAGCATTTGCGGGGATTGTTGGCCAAGGTTGACCCGCAAAAGATTTCTCGGCAAAAGGTTAACATCTTTACACTCCATCAAAGACTTCCGTGGTGGGCCCATTAATGTTCCGCATTGCTGATAGGTCCCGTACGGACTCTTAGACGCTCAATTGTTATGTTTTGATGTGCTTTTCATGCCTCTTTTTACTTAATTAGAAATGTGGGAGCTTTAATGGTAACATAACCAACAATGTTCTTTCAAGGTTAACCCGTACACTTTGGGCGTAGACAGTCTTAAAATAACGGTCGATAGAGCACTGCTTCAAATTTGTGTGTAAGTGGCAGTGGCCAAAATTTGGCAAATCCTTGGTGGAGTGGCATCACAGCTGCGCAAAACAGTCTGGGTAATTGCAATATGGCGGCAATAGCAGTGTCTTGCATCGTTGGGATAGCAGCGTTGTGCGATTATGGTTCTGGTGAATAAAACTTTGAAGGGAGCTGAAATGTATGGGGAGGTTAGGGTGTACACTTCAGCGGTGAAAATGGTTTAAGAAGGTGGATGGATTGGATGCATGTGTCCCAGAGATGTCTACGCTTCTGGCATTTACATGGTACAACACTGATGAGGCACGTTCGTAAGTGTAGCAGGGAACACGAGAGTGGGAAGGTCTCCGTCCAGCAGCGGGTTGAGAAAGGTCTCCAAAATAAATGTACCGCATTCTTTGTCAATCACAGCGGCAATCGGTCGCTGCTGGTCAACCTCCAACTGAGGAATATTGCCGAATGCTCATCGAGTCTGTCTCGTTTGTGGACACATCAAATAGCGGAGCCTTAATCCGAATTCATCTTTTACCTGTGTCAGCCCACGACTGTTTCGGTCGTGAGGGTGGTTGTTCATGAACATACTTCACCACGCTGGGCAGTGCGGGTTGGTGAAGGAAGTGGGGGCCGTGTCCAAGACTGGTTTCATATATCACCCGACCACCGCTGACGTCAGATATAGCTATGAATCGAACTCGGATCGCCAGGTTTATAACACAGTGTGCCAACTAACCATTGCTCCATAGTTGCACATCACGAGTCAATATAAAAGGGGGGGGGGCAGCACTTTGGAGCATGCCGTTTGTAATTGCAGAAGCAAATCCTCGTTTTTTTCTGTGGCTGACGCCGTGTGGAAAGACCCAGGGGGATTGTGGGGGAAGTGGCGAGCCTCCATAGGTGGCTTCGATATGCGGCAGGATGGGTCAGAAGCCTCTTGAACGGATTCGGTGATCTTCCCGCATCAACTACAACCGAGAACGGGCCGCGATGGCGATGTTTTATGAAGGGCCTGCTTTTCGACTCAGAAGTTCAGAGGTCGAGAGTTGACCCCGCAGCAGCGTGAACGGTGGCGCAGCTTAAAGAAAAACTTAACCCACTCCGCCAGACGCGTCCCAACTTGTTGCCATGCAAAGAGTAGCAAAATGCCCTTTTGTTTGCAAAGGCCGCTGCCATTAGGAACAGGTTTTACCCTTTTAACTGGCACAAAAACTGACACCTTTATTCAAGGCATCGTGTCTGCAATAAACACAACACAAGCAGTCAAAGTGCAAAAAAAAAGACTGCTTGATGAGTAACCTGTGACCTTCGGTAAAGTCACATAGAATGAGAATAAAATAATAAAACCAACACAAGCGGCCTTCATCGTCGTGAGAATATTACTGTGTTATTTTATTTTATCAATTTATTATTTTATTCTCATTCTACGCGGTGACTTTACCGAAAGAACCAAAGAAGATGAATCCTTGCAGTCACGAAAGCTTTAAATCGAAATTTAACCTGTGACCGTACAACCTGCTCCGTCGATGCCGCGGTTTACGCATTGGCGTCTATCCACCGCTGGGTTGAAGGTCTCTTAAATTTCGATTTAAAGCTTTCGTGACTGCAATGATTCATCTTCTTTGGTTCTTTCGGTAAAGTCACGTAGAATGAGAATAAAATAATAAATTGATAAAATAAAATAACACAATAATATTCTCACGACTTTACCGAAAGAACCAAAGAAGACGAAGGTCTCTTCCCCGTGCCGTCGTCGTTGCGATGACGCCGCAACGCGTCTCACTCCGGCACGTGAGGCAGGGCCCTTCATTGTAGTGGGCAACGTTCGCCGATAGAATGGTTTCTTCTTCGGGGACACGCGTCGATTACGGTTGCTTTTCGTTGTCGGTTTTCCAAAAGCACTCCAATCCTGCTCTCGTGTGTTGTCTTAACGGTGTGCAAAATAAAAATAATAATAAACCAACGGAATAAGTTGGCTGTATTATACTACACAGGGGTTAAACTGTTCGAAAATGCAATTGCCAGAGATTCAGAACTCCCCGTACTTTTGATTTGCCTCAATATAAACAGTGTACCGAAGCCCCTGCATCATGATTAAGACGGATGCACTGCTTGTAGCTTGGAAGAGTCCACAATGATGGGGTGGGATAGAGGATATTATTTACCTCTGACTTTATCCCAGGTTTATACGGTGGAACTGCTTGTCCAAAGAATGTAATATTGCGCTTTAAAAATGGATCAAATATGAGAACAAACGCGCCGTCGTTCACCCTGTCAAATCTCTGGAATTAGACATTTTATTTTGAAAACCATTTATACACAACGCATTTTTATCATTTCGCACTATTCCGTGTGCCAGAGGTGATATAAATTGGAATGATATCAATCTGTATTCTTAGCTCTTTCGGTAAAGTCATGTTGAAGGGAAACAATAAATAATAAAATATATATAAAACAATAAAAATTCTCACGACGTTTCGACCATAACACAAACGGTCGTCATCAGGTGACGACCGTTTGTGTTATGGTCGAAACGTCATCAGGTGACGATCGTTTGTGTTATGGTCGAAACGTCGTGAGAATTTTTATTGTTTTATATATATTTTATTATTTTATTGTTTCCCTTCAATGTGACTTTACCAAAAGAGCTAAGAATACGAATTACTGCAGTCACGAAAGCTTTAAATCAAAATATCAATCTGGTTGGTGCGTACAACCATTCCAGAGATGATTCCTCGAGACGTCTTTGCAGTAAATATTGTGGCACGAAGCCCGCCTTAAATATCGCAAATTCTCCAAGCCAGCCTCCGATAGAGCTTGTAGTGAAACGTTTCTGGATTGAGAAAGGTTACTCTGCCACCCAGCCTGACCTCGCGGTAACCCCACGAGTTCCCATTGCAGCAGGTCTGGCTGTATGGGAGAAAGCGGCTGCGGTACTATTTGTGGGGGTGAGTTGTGGGGGGGGGGGGGGGGGTGCTGGGGAGATGTAGTGATGGGGAGGTGGGGCTGAGGGGATGTAGTGATGGGGAGCTGGGAATTAGAGGGATGAGGCTCGTGGTGGTGGTGGGGAGAGAGAGAGAAAGAGGTTGCGGTGTGGAGGGGAGTTCAGTTGCCACGTTGTGTTGTTTGGCGGTGAAGTAGGTCGAGAAACGGGAATGGATAGACAGACAACCAGGAATGGATGGACACATAATGGGGAATGGATGGACACACAACTGGGAATGGATAGACACACAACTGGGAATGGATAGACACACAACTGGGAATGGATAGACACACAACTGGGAATGGACAGACACACAACAAGGAATGGATAGACACACAACCAGGAATGGATGGACACATAATGGGGAATGGATGGACACACAACTGGGAATGGATAGACACACAACTGGGAATGGACAGACACACAACAAGGAATGGATAGACACCCAACCAGGAATGGATGGACACATAATGGGGAATGGATGGACACACAACTGGGAATGGATAGACACACAACTGGGAATGGATGGACACACAACTGGGAATGGATAGACACACAACTGGGAATGGATAGACACACAACAAGGAATGGATAGACACACAACTGGGAATGGATAGACACACAACTGGGAATGGATAGACACACAACAAGAAATGGATGGACACACAACGAGGAATGAATAGACACACAACTGGGAATGGATAGACACACAACTGGGAATGGATAGACACACAACTGGGAATGGATAGACACACAACTGGGAATGGATAGACACACAACTGGGAATGGATAGACACATAACTGGGAATGGATAGACACACAACGGGAAATGGATAGACACACAACTGGGAATGGATAGACACACAACTGGGAATGGATAGACACACAACTGGGAATGGATAGACACACAATGGGAAATGGATAGACACACAACAAGGAATGGATAGACACAACTGGGAATGGATAGACACACAACTGGGAATGGATAGACACACAACGAAGACTGGATGGACACAACGGGGAATGGGTGGACACACAACCGGGGAACGGGTGGACACACAACCAGGAATGTATGGACACAACGGGGAATAGGTGGACACACAACCAACGTTATTTCCCTGTTGTTCTTTCACGCCCTACCTATTTCAGACCCGTAACGTCCCTCTCTATTATGGCAAAAGGCTTGAGAACAACGCCCCGCTGGTGTGGCATCGTAGGCCTACGTGGTAATCTGCGTGTGACACAGAGATAAGTGCGGGCGAATACTGGCTGCGTCGCACGCGTGAACGTGAAGTGAGCGCGGCACTGTCGGTGTTTGAAACGGTTAGAAAATGAAAGGAGACTCAGAAGAAGAGGCGATTGAGCTAAATTTGTGGAGGGTGGGGGGCGGTGAAAATTTTATTTAAGAGCATTTTCATCCCACCCCCCCCCCCCCCCAGAATCTATAAAATAAACACAATGACAAGCATCATGTTAGGCATCAGAATGGCTGTTTTGATATGGTGTGCCAAGATCAAATGTAACGCGGAGAATGTGGTTTGCAGGGCCGTACAAATGATGATGGGTCATGACAATGTTTAAGGCCCACTGTTTATGCACTTATGCTGTTGCAACGTGGGGTGAAGGCATCGATGTACAGAGTTATGCTATAGAGGAATGGCATGAAAACTGTTGGTTTATGTATTCATTTAACATTCCATTACCAAAAACGTTCTTCCGTTATCTCGGAACGTAACGTGTTTTATTTTTATAACATTCTTCGTACAACGTGAACAGCCCTTGTCACAGGCCACTTCTGGATGAGGACTTCCCCCTTGCCGTGCGGGTTGTGGAGGTCATTTTACCACGCCGATCCGTGCGAGTATTATGAGGCGGGGGACATAGGAGTAGAGTACAACAGCGTACCGTACTGCTTCTAACAGGCTCGACGTAGCCCACAACACACGACGTTCGGTTCGAAGCACTTGGTCTGTGCGCCCTTCAGTTGCTTGGGTCAACAGTGGGGCTAAGTTTTTGCCCAATCATCGCCAGCTGGATCAAAAACGTAATGAACTGACACCGATGCTCAGCTCCGTGATGACCCATTAAAACACTATCCAGTCTCAACCCTTTGCGTACCATAATATTTGCTTCATATTCTTAGTTCTTTCGGTAAAGTCACGTTGAAGGGAAACAATAAAATAATAAAATATATATAAAACAATACAAATTATCACGACGTTTCGGCCATAACACAAACGGTCGTCATCAGGTGTGTCGGTTTGCATTAATTTATTTATTTTTAAACGGTGTATTTATTTATAAAAAAAACGTCAGCGCCACGCGCAGCGATTTGGCAGTTTATTTAGAAGGACTAGTCCATCTATGTTCTGAAAAGAGGAGGGGGGAGACGAAAAAATTAATGTATGCTGTCTGAAAGCCACTGTAAGCGTGAACAATCAATTAAGACCTTATTTGATAAACCATTTCAGGTCTTAATTGATTTTTCACGCTTACAGTGGCTTTCAGACAGCATACATTAAATTTTCCGTCTCCCCCCTCCTCTTTTCAGAACATAGATGGACTAGTCCTTCTAAATAAACTGCCAAATCGCTGCGCGTGTCGAAACGTCGTGAGAATTCATTTTATTGTTTTATAGATATTTTATTATTTTATTGTTTCCCTTCAACGTGACTTTACCGAAAGAACTAAGAATATGAATTACTGCAGTCACGAAAGCTTCAAATAAAAAATATTTGCTTCATTCATCTTTCTCTGTCTCAACTCACGTCATCGTCATCGCCCTTGCTGTTGTTGTTGCTGCTGTTGTTGTTTTTTGCCGTTGCCGTTTGTGTTTCTGTGCAGGTTCATCAACGCTCGCCGTCGGGATAGTGCAGCCCATGATTGACCAGTCCAACCGAGCAGGCAAGTGTCCGCTCGCTGACTGAGCCATCGCCACAGAGGCACAGGCACACGAACACCCCCCCGAGTTGGTTGCTGCCGTGTCGGCTGTCACGAGAAATTTGACACCAAAACAACAGCTTACGACTCGTGCCAATTCTAAGTTAGATTTTCCAAAAAGTACGGTGGGGGGGGAGGGGGGTGGAAATAAAAGTCCACTTATTTATTTTCTGACAGTTTTTACGCACGCTCGCCAGGGAGTCGCAACTTCTCGAGGAGCCTGCCGAAATTGTCAGCGCGGCCAGAACTATTTTTGTAAAGATCCAGTGCACAAGCGGCGTGTGAACACAGCACGTGAACACAGCACGTGAACACACAGCACGTGAACACAGCACGTGACACACAGCGCGTGAACACAGCACGTGAACACAGCACGTGAACACAGCACGTGACACACAGCACGTGACACACAGCACGTGAACACAGCACGCGGGTAGATGTTGCGTATGCGATGCGCCACCTTGCCAAGGCTTGCCAGCCACAGCGTCGTTACCCGTGCAAACTGGCACTGGTGGTGCCATCGTTTTACAAGTTTTACAAGTTGTGAGGGAGGGGGGGGGGGCTGACAGCGCAATGGGGAGAGGACGTATGATTTCGGAAAGGGGGTCACACCAACAGGCCAGACTATCGCATATGGTAGGTCCGGATGACCTCCGTCGTGGCCATTAAGCCGACGAATCAGTCGAATTATAAAATCTGTGGTAATTCTTGTATAATTATTTAAATCATTCGGGCAGGATCTGCATGTCGTAGGCCTAGCCTAGGACTCCCCATGTATTGAAATTGGCAGAGCGGTTTCGGTGATATTCTCTGAACCACCATACGTATACATACGGATAGATCAAAGGATTATTAAATAGATGTGCTACTCAAGTCACATGTCAGGGCATCAGCCACTGGGTCACGAGCGTTAGTGTTTGAAATGGAATCCCTTCCTGAATACCGTGTGCCGTTCTACAGATTGGACACTATGCAAAATTTGTTCCCTCTACTTGCAAATACTATAGGTTCTCTCTCTCTCTCGCATTTCCACTGAAGCTATGCCAATGAAGACTTGGCTTGTGACTAATCGTATGAATGCTCGAATCAAATTAACATGTTGGCCATTCTCAGTCTACTTATGGATGGATGGATTGATTCCTCCCTGATGCCTTGTCGGTCATGGGGGTTTTAGCCGTGTATCACCACGCTGGCCAGAGCAAGTTTGTGAAAGGAAGTGCCCAGGACCGGATCAGATGTCACTCACTATTGATTTGAGCTGTGGCAAGGAATTGAACTGCGGTACTCTAACTACTACGGCACTGTTCCCCCCGTAAGTGATCATAACCATTCATTATTAATGTCACAGATCAACTTTGACATCTAGTTAGTTATTCTGTTAATTTCTATTCAGCCATTGTGGCAATGCTTTGAATTAATATCTGAATGAGCAGGAGTTTGTATGAACTCCTCCTGTTCTGCAGAGTGAGAGTGAGTGGAGTTTGTATAACCTCCTCCTGTTCTGCAGAGTGAGAGTGAGTGGAGTTTGTATGATCTCCTCCTGTTCTGCAGAGTGAGAGTGAGTGGAGTTTGTATGATCTCCTGCTGTTCTGCAGAGTGAGAGTGAGTGGAGTTTCTATGACCTGCTGTTCTGCAGAGCGAGAGTGAGTGGAGTTTGTATGATCTGCTGCTGTTCTGCAGAGTGAGAGTGAGTGGAGTATGTATGACCTCCTCGTGTTCTGCAGAGTGAGAGTGAGTGAGTGGAGTTTGTATGATCTCCTGCTGTTCTGCAGAGTGAGTGGAGTTTGTATGACCTCCTCCTGTTCTGCAGAGTGAGAGTGAGTGGAGTTTGTATGATCTGCTGCTGTTCTGCAGAGTGAGAGTGAGTGGAGTTTGTATGATCTGCTGCTGTTCTGCAGAGTGAGAGTGAGTGGAGTTTGTATGACCTCCTCCTGTTCTGCAGAGTGAGAGTGAGTGAGTGGAGTTTGTATGATCTCCTCCTGTTCTGCAGAGTGAGAGTGAGTGGAGTTTGTATGATCTGCTGCTGTTCTGCAGAGTGAGAGTGAGTGGAGTTTGTATGACCTCCTCGTGTTCTGCAGAGTGAGAGTGAGTGAGTGGTGTTTGTATGATCTCCTGCTGTTCTGCAGGGAGTGGAGTTTGTATGACCTCCTCCTGTTCTGCAGAGTGAGAGTGAGTGAGTGAAGTTTGTATGACCTCCTCCTGTTCTGCAGAGTGAGAGTGAGTGGAGTTTGTATGACCTCCTCGTGTTCTGCAGAGTGAGAGTGAGTGAGTGGAGTTTGTATGATCTCCTGCTGTTCTACAGAGTGAGTGGAGTTTGTATGACCTCCTCCTGTTCTGCAGAGTGAGAGTGAGTGGAGTTTGTATAACCTCCTCCTGTTCTGCAGAGTGAGAGTGAGTGGAGTTTGTATGATCTCCTCCTGTTCTGCAGAGTGAGAGTGAGTGGAGTTTGTATGATCTCCTGCTGTTCTGCAGAGTGAGAGTGAGTGGAGTTTCTATGACCTGCTGTTCTGCAGAGTGAGAGTGAGTGGAGTTTGTATGATCTGCAGCTGTTCTGCAGAGTGAGAGTGAGTGGAGTATGTATGACCTCCTCGTGTTCTGCAGAGTGAGAGTGAGTGAGTGGAGTTTGTATGATCTCCTGCTGTTCTGCAGAGTGAGTGGAGTTTGTATGACCTCCTCCTGTTCTGCAGAGTGAGAGTGAGTGGAGTTTGTATGATCTGCTGCTGTTCTGCAGAGTGAGAGTGAGTGGAGTTTGTATGATCTGCTGCTGTTCTGCAGAGTGAGAGTGAGTGGAGTTTGTATGACCTCCTCCTGTTCTGCAGAGTGAGAGTGAGTGAGTGGAGTTTGTATGATCTCCTCCTGTTCTGCAGAGTGAGAGTGAGTGGAGTTTGTATGATCTGCTGCTGTTCTGCAGAGTGAGAGTGAGTGGAGTTTGTATGACCTCCTCGTGTTCTGCAGAGTGAGAGTGAGTGAGTGGTGTTTGTATGATCTCCTGCTGTTCTGCAGGGAGTGGAGTTTGTATGACCTCCTCCTGTTCTGCAGAGTGAGAGTGAGTGAGTGAAGTTTGTATGACCTCCTCCTGTTCTGCAGAGTGAGAGTGAGTGGAGTTTGTATGATCTCCTGCTGTTCTGCAGAGTGAGAGTGAGTGGAGTTTGTATGATCTGCTGCTGTTCTGCAGAGTGAGAGTGAGTGGAGTTTGTATGACCTCCTCCTGTTCTGCAGAGTGAGAGTGAGTGAGTGGAGTTTGTATGATCTCCTGCTGTTCTGCAGAGTGAGTGGAGTTTGTATGGCCTCCTCCTGCTCTGAAGAGTGAGAGTGAGTGAGTGGAGTTTGTATGATATGCTGCTGTTCTGCAGAGTGAGAGTGAGTGGAGTTTGTATGACCTCCTCGTGTTCTGCAGAGTGAGAGTGAGTGAGTGGAGTTTGTATGATCTCCTGCTGTTCTGCAGAGTGAGTGGAGTTTGTATGACCTCCTCCTGTTCTGCAGAGTGAGAGTGAGTGGAGTTTGTATGATCTGCTGCTGTTCTGCAGAGTGAGAGTGAGTGGAGTTTGTATGACCTCCTCCTGTTCTGCAGAGTGAGAGTGAGTGAGTGGAGTTTGTATGATCTCCTCCTGTTCTGCAGAGTGAGAGTGAGTGGAGTTTGTATGATCTGCTGCTGTTCTGCAGAGTGAGAGTGAGTGGAGTTTGTATGACCTCCTCGTGTTCTGCAGAGTGAGAGTGAGTGAGTGGTGTTTGTATGATCTCCTGCTGTTCTGCAGGGAGTGGAGTTTGTATGACCTCCTCCTGTTCTGCAGAGTGAGAGTGAGTGAGTGAAGTTTGTATGACCTCCTCCTGTTCTGCAGAGTGAGAGTGAGTGGAGTTTGTATGATCTCCTGCTGTTCTGCAGAGTGAGAGTGAGTGGAGTTTGTATGATCTGCTGCTGTTCTGCAGAGTGAGAGTGAGTGGAGTTTGTATGACCTCCTCCTGTTCTGCAGAGTGAGAGTGAGTGAGTGGAGTTTGTATGATCTCCTGCTGTTCTGCAGAGTGAGTGGAGTTTGTATGGCCTCCTCCTGCTCTGAAGAGTGAGAGTGAGTGAGTGGAGTTTGTATGATATGCTGCTGTTCTGCAGAGTGAGAGTGAGTGGAGTTTGTATGACCTCCTCGTGTTCTGCAGAGTGAGAGTGAGTGAGTGGAGTTTGTATGATCTCCTGCTGTTCTGCAGAGTGAGTGGAGTTTGTATGACCTCCTCCTGTTCTGCAGAGTGAGAGTGAGTGGAGTTTGTATGATCTGCTGCTGTTCTGCAGAGTGAGAGTGAGTGGAGTTTGTATGACCTCCTCCTGTTCTGCAGAGTGAGAGTGAGTGAGTGGAGTTTGTATGATCTCCTCCTGTTCTGCAGAGTGAGAGTGAGTGGAGTTTGTATGATCTGCTGCTGTTCTGCAGAGTGAGAGTGAGTGGAGTTTGTATGACCTCCTCGTGTTCTGCAGAGTGAGAGTGAGTGAGTGGTGTTTGTATGATCTCCTGCTGTTCTGCAGGGAGTGGAGTTTGTATGACCTCCTCCTGTTCTGCAGAGTGAGAGTGAGTGAGTGAAGTTTGTATGACCTCCTCCTGTTCTGCAGAGTGAGAGTGAGTGGAGTTTGTATGATCTCCTGCTGTTCTGCAGAGTGAGAGTGAGTGGAGTTTGTATGATCTGCTGCTGTTCTGCAGAGTGAGAGTGAGTGGAGTTTGTATGACCTCCTCCTGTTCTGCAGAGTGAGAGTGAGTGAGTGGAGTTTGTATGATCTCCTGCTGTTCTGCAGAGTGAGTGGAGTTTGTATGGCCTCCTCCTGCTCTGAAGAGTGAGAGTGAGTGAGTGGAGTTTGTATGATCTGCTGCTGTTCTGCAGAGTGAGAGTGAGTGGAGTTTGTATGATCTGCTGCTGTTCTGCAGAGTGAGAGTGAGTGGAGTTTGTATGACCTCCTCCTGTTCTGCAGAGTGAGAGTGAGTGAGTGGAGTTTGTATGATCTCCTCCTGTTCTGCAGAGTGAGAGTGAGTGGAGTTTGTATGATCTGCTGCTGTTCTGCAGAGTGAGAGTGAGTGGAGTTTGTATGACCTCCTCGTGTTCTGCAGAGTGAGAGTGAGTGAGTGGTGTTTGTATGATCTCCTGCTGTTCTGCAGGGAGTGGAGTTTGTATGACCTCCTCCTGTTCTGCAGAGTGAGAGTGAGTGAGTGAAGTTTGTATGACCTCCTCCTGTTCTGCAGAGTGAGAGTGAGTGGAGTTTGTATGATCTCCTGCTGTTCTGCAGAGTGAGAGTGAGTGGAGTTTGTATGATCTGCTGCTGTTCTGCAGAGTGAGAGTGAGTGGAGTTTGTATGACCTCCTCCTGTTCTGCAGAGTGAGAGTGAGTGAGTGGAGTTTGTATGATCTCCTGCTGTTCTGCAGAGTGAGTGGAGTTTGTATGGCCTCCTCCTGCTCTGAAGAGTGAGAGTGAGTGAGTGGAGTTTGTATGATATGCTGCTGTTCTGCAGAGTGAGAGTGAGTGGAGTTTGTATTACCTCGTGTTCTGCAGAGTGAGAGTGAGTGAGTGGAGTTTGTATGATCTCCTGCTGTTCTGCAGAGTGAGTGGAGTTTGTATGACCTCCTCCTGTTCTGCAGAGTGAGAGTGAGTGGAGTTTGTATGATCTGCTGCTGTTCTGCAGAGTGAGAGTGAGTGGAGTTTGTATGACCTCCTCCTGTTCTGCAGAGTGAGAGTGAGTGAGTGGAGTTTGTATGATCTCCTCCTGTTCTGCAGAGTGAGAGTGAGTGGAGTTTGTATGATCTGCTGCTGTTCTGCAGAGTGAGAGTGAGTGGAGTTTGTATGACCTCCTCGTGTTCTGCAGAGTGAGAGTGAGTGAGTGGTGTTTGTATGATCTCCTGCTGTTCTGCAGGGAGTGGAGTTTGTATGACCTCCTCCTGTTCTGCAGAGTGAGAGTGAGTGAGTGAAGTTTGTATGACCTCCTCCTGTTCTGCAGAGTGAGAGTGAGTGGAGTTTGTATGATCTCCTGCTGTTCTGCAGAGTGAGAGTGAGTGGAGTTTGTATGATCTGCTGCTGTTCTGCAGAGTGAGAGTGAGTGGAGTTTGTATGACCTCCTCCTGTTCTGCAGAGTGAGAGTGAGTGAGTGGAGTTTGTATGATCTCCTGCTGTTCTGCAGAGTGAGTGGAGTTTGTATGGCCTCCTCCTGCTCTGAAGAGTGAGAGTGAGTGAGTGGAGTTTGTATGATATGCTGCTGTTCTGCAGAGTGAGAGTGAGTGGAGTTTGTATGACCTCCTCGTGTTCTGCAGAGTGAGAGTGAGTGAGTGGAGTTTGTATGATCTCCTGCTGTTCTGCAGAGTGAGTGGAGTTTGTATGACCTCCTCCTGTTCTGCAGAGTGAGAGTGAGTGGAGTTTGTATGATCTGCTGCTGTTCTGCAGAGTGAGAGTGAGTGGAGTTTGTATGACCTCCTCCTGTTCTGCAGAGTGAGAGTGAGTGAGTGGAGTTTGTATGATCTCCTGCTGTTCTGCAGATTGAGAGTGAGTTGAGTTTGTATGATCTGCTGCTGTTCTGCAGAGTGATAGTGAGTGGAGTTTGTATGATCTCCTGCTGTTCTGCAGAGTGAGAGTGAGTGGAGTTTGTATGACCTCCTCCTGTTCTGCAGAGTGAGAGTGAGTGAGTGGAGTTTGTATGATCTCCTGCTGTTCTGCAGAGTGATAGTGAGTGGAGTTTGTATGACCTCCTGTTGTTCTGCAGAGTGAGTGTGAGTGGAGTTTGTATGACCTCCTGTTCTGCAGAGTGATTGTGGCGTTTGTAGATTATCTCCCCCAGTTCTGCATCTGTTTCCTCTAGATTTTCCATCATTCCTCCTCCCGCAGTTAAACACAAACACAAGTGCAAACTGGAATTGATTTAATAAATATCCCAGTGGCTAAAAAAAAGTACCGGACGATTACTCATTCGGGATTACACGCAGCAGCAGCGGCAGCAACAGCAAAATCGCTCTCCCTACCGCGGACAACTTTGGCAGGAAAAGTCTTGAGACACGTGAGTGAGGCTTTGAAGTGAACACCTCGATATGCGTACATTCGATATCTCGAACTTTGGATTTGTGACCATTGCTTTAAGCAGAGGAAGGACCTAACAGAGAATGGGTTGACGACAGCGGAAGAGATTGGGTGTCAGTGTGATGTGGTGCACTACTTGAGCGTAATACAAAGCAGAGAGAGAGAAAAGTGGAAATGACAAATGATGGAATGTGCAGTGGACACCTAACGGGGCCACGTGTCCATGAATCGTGGTGATGAAGGTGATATAATTACTTTAAACGAAAGGCTAAATATAAAGTATGATCAAGTATAAAATACAATATAAGTGTACGACGCTACAGGAAGGCATAATACAGAGTGGTTTTTGGGGGGTTAGATCGTGTAAATATACATGTGTCGTTAAACCCACTGACCACCCGACACAGCCAATTACTAAGGTTTGTCACGTAAACAAACTTTACATAAACCGTATTAACTTCACATCTCTATTTACGCGATCTACCACCCCCCCCACTCACCCATAAAAAATAACCCTGTACTATGGATTATATTGGTCGCGTCAGCCTGCTTGTTAAGCCGAGGTTTTGCAGTCCATGAAGGAGTCGTGGTAGCTGTGTTCTGATTTAGATCTGGAGCGATGGGATAGCTTCGTGGGTAGACGCTGCTGGGTTGAGATGCCGGCAGTGGCTCAGGGAGGCCTTCATCCAGCAGTGGATTGGTGCGAAAGAATCCTAAATACATGGCTGATGATATTATTGACCCCATGCACAACACCGCAGGTGTTCTCTCTCAAGCGAGAATGTTCACAGCTGCCAGTGAGTTGAAGGATTTCGAATTTTTAATCCGACTTGGGGGGGTTGGCTCAACCCATCATCCTCTGCCTCCAGCGGAGGTGGGGGGAGGGTCGATAAATTGGGTACCACTTTGTTTTGGAAGTCAACAGCGATTTGCCTTCACAAAAATGAACTGAAATAAAATATAATTATATGAGCAGTCTCCAACCCTTATACATCGCTCTCTGGCCTATGTGCAGTGTAGGAAGGCCATTGTCCGAAACGTCGCCTTATACAGGGACTCCTCTGCTTACAAACGTTCGACTTTCAGAGATGCGAAAAACCTGTCCGTATGTCATGTAGATGCTACATGAAGAACCAGTGGCATCTACATCTACAGAACGTGAAGAACCAGTGGCATCTACATCTGCAGAACGTGAAGAACCAGTGGCATCTACATCTGCAGAACTTAAATAACTAGTGGCATCTACATCTACAGAATGTGAAGAACCAGTGGCATCTACATCTGCAAAACTTAAATAACCAGTGGCATCTACATCTACAGAACGTGAAGAACCAGTGGCATCTACATCTGTAGAACGTGAAGAACCAGTGGCATCTACATCTGCAGAACTTAAATAACTAGTGGCATCTACATCTGCAGAACGTGAAGAACCAGTAGCATCTACATCTGTAGAACGTGAAGAACCAGTGGCATCTACATCTGCAGAACGTGAAGAACCAGTGGCATCTACATCTACAAAACTTAAGTAACTAGTGGCATCTACATCTGCAGAACGTGAAGAACCAGTAGCATCTACATCTGCAGAACGTGAAGAACCAGTGGCATCTACATCTACAGAACGTGAAGAACCAGTGGCATCTACAGCTGCAGAACGTGAAGAACCAGTGGCATCTACATCTGTAGAACGTGAAGAACCAGTGGCATCTACACCTGCAGAACGTGAAGAACCAGTGACATCTATATCTGCAGAACTTGAAGAACCAGTGGCATCTACATCTACAGAACGTGAAGAACCAGTGGCATCTACATCTACAGAACGTGAAGAACCAGTGGCATCTACATCTACAGAACGTGAAGAACCAGTAGCATCTACATCTGCAGAACTTAAATAACTAGTGGCATCTACATCTGCAGAACGTGAAGAACCAGTAGCATATACATCTGTAGAACGTGAAGAACCAGTGGCATCTACATCTGCAGAACGTGAAGAACCAGTGGCATCTACATCTACAAAACTTAAGTAACTAGTGGCATCTACATCTGCAGAACGTGAAGAACCAGTAGCATCTACATCTGCAGAACGTGAAGAACCAGTGGCATCTACATCTACAGAACGTGAAGAACCAGTGGCATCTACAGCTGCAAAACGTGAAGAACCAGTGGCATCTACATCTGTAGAACATGAAGAACCAGTGGCATCTACACCTGCAGAACGTGAAGAACCAGTGACATCTATATCTGCAGAACTTGAAAAACCAGTGGCATCTACATCTACAGAACGTGAAGAACCAGTGGCATCTACATCTACAGAACGTGAAGAACCAGTAGCATCTACATCTGCAGAACGTGAAGAACCAGTGGCATCTACATCTGCAGAATTTAAAGAACCAGTGGCATCTACATCTACAGAACTTGAAGAACCAGTGGCATCTACATCTGCAGAACATGAAGAACCAGTGGCATCTACATCTGCAGAATTTAAAGAACCAGTGGCATCTACGTCTACAGAACTTGAAGAACCAGTGGCATCTACATCTGCAGAACATGAAGAACCAGTGGCATCTACATCTGCAGAATTTAAAGAACCAGTGGCATCTACATCTACAGAACTTGAAGAACCAGTGGCATCTACATCTGCAGAATTTAAAGAACCAGTGGCATCTACATCTACAGAACTTGAAGAACCAGTGGCATCTACATCTACAGAACTTAAAGAACCAGTGGCATCTACATCTGCAGAACTTAAAGAACCAGTGGCATCTACATCTGCAGAACTTAAAGAACCAGTGGCATCTACATCTGCAGGAGATTATACAACTTTTAAAGCGCATTCCCCGTGTTTAGTGTACACGCCGTGCAACACGTTTGGAGTAAAGTTACGAACAGAGACCTCTGGAATGAAACTCGTTCGTAAGTCGAGGAGTCCTCGTTGTATATAAAAAGTCACTGCCAAAGCACAATCACCAAATTCTAAGTTCTCTCTCTCTGTGTGGACGTGGGAGGGGTGCGGGTTCCACCGACCACTGCTCCACCCTCTATGCTCCACGCTCATCCCCGTCCAGAGGAATGTGGAATTTCCACCGCCGTGCAAGCACGTGACTCTTGACGTCTTACGGCCTCTGTTGCCGCCATGTTGGGTAAGTAGGTTCCGCTGTTTTGGACGAGCGTTTGCAGCCATGTTGGGTGAGTAGTTTCAGCCATCTTGGGTGAGTAATTTGCCGCCATTATTGGGGGAGGAATTTTTTGCCTTGAGGGCCGTTTTCACAGTAGCAGTCAAAGTAATCGACTCAGCAAAGGTCCTGTGAAACGATTCCAGAGACGAGCCATAGCATCAGATTAAAATTTACGATTCCCAATTTTGTATGGCAGTAATCGAAGAATCGATTACTGTTTTTATTTTGCAGGCGAGGTAACAAAAGCGACCTGCGCAAAAACTCCTCCTCGACACGATTGTTCTCTACATAGTACAGCGTAATTAATTAACACAATTAATGAACACTTTACCTCATAATTTACCTCATGATTATCGTATTTTAGCTTAACTCGGGTTTTTTTTATTTTGTTTTGTTTTGTTGTTGTTGTTCACTGGTGGTGGGGTGGGGATTGCTCAATATTGGTGACGACCTCGAGCAGAGAGACGGGGTCAGGGTCAGCGTGACCTGGCTGAAGGGAGGGGTACGTGAGGGATACATGAGGGGGATACGTGAGGGGATACGTGAGGGGATACGTGAGAGGGATACGTGAGGGGATACGTGAGGGATACGTGAGGGGATACGTGGGGGGATACGCGAGGGGGATACGTGAGGGGATACGTGAGGGGATACGTGAGAGGGATACGTGAGGGGATACATGAGGGGGATACGTGAGGGGATGCGTGAGGGGATACGTGAGAGGGATACGTGAGAGGGATACGTGAGAGGGATACGTGAGGGGATACATGAGGGGGATACGTGAGGGGATACGTGAGGGGGATACGTGAGGGATACGTAAGGGGATACGTGAGGGGGATACGTGAGAGGGATACGTGGGGGGGATACGTGAGGGGATACGTGAGGGATACGTGAGGGGATATGTGAGGGATACGTGAGGGGGATACGTGAGGGATACGTGAGGGGATACATGAAGGGGATACGTGGGGGGATACATGAAGGGGATACGTGAGGGGGATACGTGGGGGGGATACGTGAGGGGGATACGTGAGAGGGATACGTGGGGGGGATACGTGAGGGGATACGTGAGGGATACGTGAGGGGATATGTGAGGGATACGTGAGGGGGATACGTGAGGGATACGTGAGGGGATACATGAAGGGGATACGTGGGGGGATACATGAAGGGGATACGTGAGGGGGATACGTGGGGGGGATACGTGAGGGGGATACGTGAGGGATACGTGAGGGGGATACGTGAAGGGGATACGTGAGGGGATACGTGAGGGGGATACGTGAAGGATACGTGAGGGGATACGTGAGGGATACGTGAGGGGGCTACGTGAGGGGATACGTGAGGGGATACGTGAGGGGATACGTGAGGGGGATACGTGAGGGGATACGTGAGGGATACGTGAGGGGATACGTGAGGGGATACGTGGGGGGGATACGTGAGGGGATACGTGAGGGGGATATGTGAGGGGATACGTGAGGGGATATGCGAGGGGATACGCGAGGGGATACGTGAGGGGATACGTGAGGGGATACGCGAGGGGATACGTGAGGGATACGTGAGGGGATACGTGAGGGGATACGTGAGGGGGATACGTGAGGGGATACGTGAGGGGGATACGTGAGGGGATACGTGAGGGGGATACGTGAGGGGATACGCGAGGGGATACGTGAGGGGATACGTGAGGGGATACGTGAGGGGGATACGTGAGGGGATACGCGAGGGGATACGTGAGGGGATACGTGAGGGGGATACGTGAGGACGTGTGACCAACAGCACAAAGGCGGTGAGGAGGAGGAGGGCGATGTTGGTGATGTCGTGTAAAATGATGAGTGATGTGGAAGATGATCACAACGCGTGGTGGTGATGGCGTAAGACGGTGCTGCGGGTGTAGATGTTGGTGTTGGTGAGTGACGGTGAAGTGGAGGTGGTGATGGTGTGGAGGTGATTGTGATGTGTGTGTGTGTGATAGTTTGAGTGTTGTTCGTGTGTGTGGAGGGGTGATGGTGTGGAGGTGATTGTGATGTGTGGGTGTGATAGTTTGAGTGTTGTTCGTGTGTGTGGAGGGTGGGGGGTGATGGTGTGGAGGTGATTGTGATGTGTGGGTGTGATAGTTTGAGTGTTGTTCGTGTGTGTGGAGGGTGGGGAGGGTGATGCAGCATAAGGGGTGTGAGAGAGTGTGATAATGGGGGGATTGATGTGAGTGATAATGTGATGGTTGTGGTGTAATGGTGTACATGACGATGATATGGAAATGATGATGTGGTGGTGTAAGTGTTGCGAGGGTGGTGGGAGTCATGGTTCGAGTGATAGTGGAGTAGGTGACGGGAGTGATTGTGTAAGACTTGATGTTGTGAGCAGTGCCGTGATGATGTGAATGGTGATGGGAGAAATGCTGCGAATATTGGTAGTGAGTGATGTTGGAAGGGGCACTGCGGAGGTGAGATGTTAACTACCTCGCCAGGTGTACAGAAAGTCGTGGGTTAGATCCCGACCCTGACGACGCCTGCTGTGTATTTGGAGTTTGCGGTGTCTCTCTCTGTGTGGTGAGATGTTAACTACCTCGCTAGGTGTACAGGAAGGCGTGGGTTCGATCCCGTCCCTGACGACGCCTGCTGTGTATTTGGAGTTTGCGGTGTCTCTCTCTCTCCCCGTGGTCGCGTAGATTTTTCTCCGGCTCCGGCTTTCCCTCCACATTTATATAATCAACGTGCGTTTAGAGTATTTGGCTGCTATACATTTCCACGTGAATGAGCCACTTTGTTGAGCTATAATTTGTGGCCAGGTCGCTTCTGAAAAAGAGCTTTACAGCTCGGTGGGATTTACCTTGTTAAATAAATACTGTATAGTAATTTACCGTCTATTGGAACCCCACTTCTCTGCTTTCTCTATGTGCTGTGAAGAAGGGCCATTGCCTGAAACGTCACCAGTAAATATACCCTTTCTTTTTAAGGTGACAGTCCTCTTGACGAATATGTTGAATTTTATTCGTGACACCACTGCCAATGCAGCAGCGTCGCCGCCACATACATTTTAGACTGATATCATTAGACTTGGCTCACCGTCTCCGCTGTGTGCAGGAATGCTCCAAGAGGAAGCGGGCCGGGGTGAGTGTGGGGGTGAGGAGCGGACGCAGGCCCTGCTGGTGAGCGACTGCCTGCCGTGCGGAGGGTGTCCGTCGGCGGGTGAGCGCGTGCTCATGGCTCAGTGGAATCCCAAGCAGCTGATGGATTTGCTGCACCCGCCAGAGGTGACGATGCTCCGGGGGAAACCACGACTACATTCGCACAACTGTAAACACACACTCGGTCACCTGCGCAGCCACGAACACTACAACAACAGCAGCCGCCGTTCGCCACCAAGCGGCGGCGACGTCACCACCACGTCCTGCGCCAGGCCAGGTGCACGTTGAGGATGCGTGAAGTGTCGAAGGCTCGCTGACGGGAGCTCACGGAACAGACCCAGGTGGTACCGTGGGTTGACTGGCTGAGGCGATTGGTAGACGCGCCACCGGCTGCGTGCCCCCTACCGTACCCAAACTCGCTGCATTTTAGCCGCCCCTCTCGCTCCGCTCGTCGTTGTTGTTGTGAGCGTCGCTCCTCCGCCCTCCGTTGTTGTCGGAGGGCGACCGCCTCCAACCGCCCGGCTACAAATACATCCGCGCGCGTGTACGTACGGTGACGTGCGCAAAGACAAATACCCCACCCGTGGCGTTGACGGGCCTTTGGGGCGAGCGCCGTGAAGTCCGGCGCGGCGCGCGAGGCAAACGTTTACCACGCACCGCACTGGGGCGCTCGTTCTAAGAGTCGGCCGAGGGGAGGCCTGGGACCGGTTCGCGTCTATCGTCGCCGAGGTTGGCCGCGAGCAAGAATCGATCCCGGGTCACGGGGGGGGGGCCTCGTCGACGCGGTGCGTTGGACCGCCGCCGCTCGCCGCTACGCCGACCCGCACGCGCCCCAAACGCGACCGCCGCCTACGCCGCCGCCCCGTGGCTCGCGAGCGCCGAAGGCCGCGTTGGCCGTTGTCGCGGGGCGGGCGCCGGGTGCGGAAGGCGGCGGCGTCGCCCGAGTGGCTGGCGTGGCTGGTGGGGCGGCGCGGCGTGGCCACGGCGGAGATGGCACGCAGACTCACGGAGCTTCCTGCACGGCCTGGGTGAGGGGCCCTCGATCGCACTCGCACGGTCACACCCACTCACTCACACTCACACCTCCTCACTCACTCACTCACACCTCCTCACTCACTCACACTCACACCTCCTCACTCACACCTCCTCACTCACACTCCCTCACTCACACTCCCTCACTCACACCTCCTCACACTCCCTCACTCACACCTCCTCACTTACACCTTCTCACTCACACCCCCTCACTCACACTCCCTCACTCACACCTCCTCACTCACACCCCCTCACACTCCCTCACTCACACCCCCTCACACTCCCTTACTCACACCTCCTCACTCACATCTCCTCACTCACACTCCCTCACTCACACTCCCTCACTCACACCTCCTCACTCACACCCTCACTCACACCTCCTTACTCACACCCTCACTCACACCTCCTCACTCACACCCCCTCACTCACACCTCCTCACTCACACCCTCACTCACACCTCCTCACTCACACTGGCTCACTCACACCTCCTCCTCCAAACACGGCGAGTTGAGTTGATGCCAAAGAGCTCCATTTTGGTCTCATCTGACCACAACACTTTCACCCAGTTGTCCTCTGAATCATTCAGATGTTCATTGGCAAACTTCAGACGGGCATGTATATGTGCTTTCTTGAGCAGGGGGACCTTGCGGGCGCTGCAGGATTTCAGTCCTTCACGGCGTAATGTGTTACCATTTGTTTTCTTGGTGACTATGATCCCAGCTGCTTTGAGATCATTGACAAGATCCTCCCGTGTAGTTCTGGGCTGATTCCTCACCGTTCCCATGATCATTGAAACTCCACGAGGTGAGATCTTCCATGGAGCCCCAGGCCGAGGGAGTTTGACAGTTCTTTTGTGTTTTTCCATTTGCGAATAATCGCACCAACTGTTGTCACCTTCTCACCAAGCTGCTTGGAAATGGTCTTGTAGCCCATTCCAGCCTTGTGTAGGTCTACAATCTTGTCCCTGACATCCTTGGAGAGCTCTTTGGTCTTGGCCATGGTGGAGAGTTTGGAATCTGATTGATTGATTGCTTCTGTGGACAGGTGTCTTTTATACAGGTAACAAGCTGAGATTAGGAGCACTCCCTTTAAGAGTGTGCTCCTAATCTCAGCTCGTTACCTGTATAAAAGACACCTGGGAGCCAGAAATCTTTCTAATTGAGAGGGGGTCAAATACTTATTTCCTTCATTAAAATGCAAATCAATTTATAACATTTTTGACATGCGTTTTTCTGGATTTTTTGGTGTTATTCTGTCTCTCACTGTTCAAATAAACCTACCATTGCAATTATAGACTGATCATTTTTTTGTCAGTGGGCAAACGTACTTAATCAGCAGGGGATCAAATACTTTTTTCCCTCACTGTAAGTGGGTGAGTGGGTGGGTGAGCGGGTGGGTGAGTGAGTAGTTGAGTGGGTGAGCGGGTGGGCGAGTGAGTGGGTGAGCGGGTGGGTGAGCGGGTGGGCGAGTGAGTAGTTGAGTGGGTGAGCGGGTGGGTGAGTGAGTGAGCCTCACCTGCAGCGTGGGTGGACAGCAGCTCGGCCGTCACCAGCAAGTGAGTGAAGTGGAAGAGGGACGACGTGAACTCCTCCTCCGCAGCTGCCCACCGTGCACACGAGGCCACCGCGGGGTTCACCGCGGGGTTCACCGCGGGGTTCACCGCGTTCTACTAAAACAAACTAAAACTGCCTTTTATTTGACCAGGCAAGGCCCCGGTGAGTTGCTGTGCAGCGCTGTTTTAGAAGCGACCCCGGCCACCGCAAATGACAGCCCCACGAAGTGGGCCGCTGTCGTCGCCGCGTCAAGAAGCGTGAACAACAATAATGTTACATCGGAGGGGATGGTGCTCGTAAAGTTACGAAAGAGGGTAGAATTAAAGTTCTCGATTTGAAGCTTTCGTGACTGCAAGGATCCACGCTCTTTGGTTCTATTCGGTAAAGTCACGTAGATAAAAAAATTTAAACAAAAATCACGACGTTTCAGGCCACAACACAAGCGGCCTTCATCAGGTGGCAGTCTGGTCCCTTCAGCTGATGAAGGCCGCTTGTGTTGTGGCCGAAACGTCGTGATTTTTGTTTTAATTTTTTACCTACGTGACTTTACCGAATAGAACCAAAGAGTACAGAATGAAAGTGTTAATCTTTTAAAAAAAAAAAACTTTTTTGGAAGTGTTGCATTCACAACTTTTGCTCAAATTTTTTTTTGTTATTCATGGCAACCCATTTTTCTAACCATCCATCCGTTTGGCGTTAAAAACCATTTAACGCTACTGCTACCTCACACCTCCAATGTGCACGGTTGGTTACGTACAATGCGAAATACGTTCAACATACACACATACCCTCTTGTGTCCATCTAATTCATTGACTGAAGTGTAAGTGTGATTATAAATGCATTCTTTGTTAAGTAAAAATAAACACAATTTTAATAATTTTAATCAGAATGTCTTACTGACTGGCAATCATTACATACTTTATTAAAATCGATTTTTTATTTATTTGTTCATTCATGCACCATTATGATTTTGTTGAGATCTCTGCTCCACATCTTAAACCACACATTTCTAACTTAATCCCCTTGTATTGCCGGTGTGCACAGAGGAGTGGAGGGATGGGGGGATTAAAATAACGTGCCCATTATTTCATCTGCTCCACCGCCGGGGGCAGCGGTGGTGGTGGTGCCCGGCACCAGCTGCAGCTGCAGGGTGACGGCCGCTCACTCAGCCAGCCACTCACTCAACCAGCCACTCAGCCAGCCACTCACCCAGCCGCTCACCCAGCCACTCACCCTGCCACTCACCCAGCCACTCACCCACCCACTCACCCAGCCAGCCACTCACCCAGCCACTCACCCAGCCACTCACCCAGCCAGCCACTCATCCAGCCACTCACCCACCCACTTACCCACTCACCCACCCACCTACTCACCCACTCATCCACCCACCCACTCACCCACCAACTCACCCACCCACTCACCCACCAACCCACCCACCTACTCACCCACCCACTCACCCACCCACTCACCCACCCACCCACTCACTCACAAACCCACTCACCCACCCAACTACTCACCCACCCACTCACCCACTCACCCACCCACCCACTCACTCACCCACTCACCCACCAAACCACTCACCCACCCACCTACTCACCCACTCATGGGTGAGTGGGTGGGTGGGTGAGTGGGTGGCTGCGTGGGTGAGTGAGTGAGGTGTGGATGGGTGGGTGGTTTGGTGAGCGGGTGGGTGGGGGGTGGGTGGGTGAGTGAGTGAGTGAGTGGGTGGGTGAGTGAGTGGGTGAGGGAGTGAGTAGGTGGGTGGGTGGGTGAGTGGGTGTGTGAGTGAGTGAGTGGGTGGGTGAGTGAGTGGGTGGTGGTGATGCTGCCGCTGACGATGGTGACAATAATGATGTTGATTATAAGTTTCTCACACCATCAGCTTCAGCAGAATCATCAGCATCATCATCAGAATCATCAGCATCATCATCAGCTTCATCATCAGCATCATCATCGGCTTCAGCAGAATCATCATCATCAGCATTATCGGCATCTTCATCGTCATCATCGTCATCACCGTCACTGCGGTGGTGGTGGTGGTGGTGACGGTGTTTGTGAGCTGACTGTCACCATGGTGACGGTGGTGGTGGTGACGGTGATGGTGAGCTGACTGTCACCATGGTGACGGTGGTGGTGACTGTCACCATGGTGATGGTGAGCTGTCTGTCACCATGGTGACGGTGGTGGTGGTGACGGTGATGGTAAGTTGACTGTCACCATGGTGATGGTGATGGTGGTGACGGTGGTGGTGGTGAGCTGACTGTCACCATGGTGACGGTGGTGGTGAGCTGACTGTCACCATGCTGATGGTGAGCTGACGGTGATGGTGAGCTGACTGTCACCATGGTGGTGGTGAGCTGACTGTCACCATGGTGACGGTGGTGGTGAGCTGACTGTCACCATGGTGGTGGTGAGCTCACCATCACCATGGTAACGGTGGTGGTGAGCTGCTGATCGTCTTCGTGCCTTCAATGTCTCCCCCAGCTCCTCCACGACTTCCACCCCAAGAAGAAGCAGAAGACCAAAGGCGTCTACAAGGTGAGTGGCTGGTGAGCGAGCCGCTGGTTAGCAGGTGAGCGGGTCGGTGAATGGGTGGGTGGGTGAGAGGGGTGAGCGGGTGGGTGAGTGGGCAGGCGGGCGAGGAGGTGGGTAGATGAGCGGGCGAGCGAGCCGCGGGTGAGCGGGTGAGGAGGCGAGTGAGCGGGTGAGCAGGTGAGCTAAGTGGGTCTCATGGTGATGGTGGTGGTGGTGATGGTGGTGGCGGCGATGATGATGGCTGTAGTGGGTCTCATGGTGGTGGTGATGATGATCATTTGACTGCTTCCCTCCCTCCCCCTCCCTCCCCCCCCTCCCCCCGTAGACGAAGAGCAGGCAGCCGCTGTGCACCAGCCAGATCTTCGCGCAGGACGAGCACACGGCTCAGACGGAGCTCTTCTCTGCCAAGTTTGAGCTGGCGCGGAGCAGCGCTGCCAAGCGCAGGATGTCACTCAAACCCGTGTGGGTGCCCGCACGCTCACCCACCCACTCACTCGCTCACCCACTCACTCACTCACCCACTTACTCACCCGCCCACTCACTCACTCACTCACCCACTCACTCACTCACCCACCCACTCACCTACCCACTCACCCACCCACCCACCCACTCACCCACCCACCCACCCACTCACTCACCCACTCACCCACCCACCCACTCACTCACCCACTCACCCACCCACTCACCCACCCACCCACTCACTCACTCATCCACTCACTCACCCGCCCACTCACCCACTCACCCGCCCACCCACCCACACACACACTCTTCCACCCACTCACCCACCCACTCACCCACCCACTCACTCGCCTACCCACCCACTCACTCACCCACTCACCCACTCACTCGCCCACTCACCCACTCACTCACCCACAAACTCACCCACCCACCCACTCATCCACTCACTCACCCGCCCCCTCTGACGTCGCGTGTGCGTGCATGTGCGTGTGTCTACGTGTGCGTGCGTGCGCATGCGTGTGTCTACATGTGTGTGTATGTGTGTCTGCGTGCAGGCGTGCGTGTGTCTGTGCATGTCTGTGTATCTGCGTGCGTGTGTCTGTGCATGTGTGTGTGTCTGCGTGCGTGTGTGTGTGTGTCTGTGCATGTGTGTGTGTCTGCGTGCGTGTGTCTGTGCATGTGTGTGTGTCTGCGTGTGCGTGTGTGTGTGTCTGTGCATGTGTGTGTGTCTGCGTGCGTGCGTGTGTGCGTCTGCGTGCGTGCGTGTGTGTGTCTGTGCATGTGTGTGTGTCTGCGTGTGTGTGTGTGTGTGTCTGCGTGCGTGTGTGTGACTTTGTGTGTGTGTGACTGTGTGTGTGTGTGCTGCGCTCTTTTCAGGTTGGGGACAAATCTCTTCCAGAAGAATCCCAAGCACGTGTCGGTGCCGTCGGAGAGGTGAGCACCCCACACCGCTGATGGTGATGATGGTGATGGTGTTGATGGTGTTGATGGTGTTGATGGTGTTGATGATGGTGTTGATGATGGTGTTGATGATGGTGTTGATGGTGTTGATGATGGTGTTGATGGTGTTGATGATGGTGTTGATGGTGTTGATGATGGTGTTGATGGTGTTGATGATGGTGTTGATGGTGTTGTTTATGGTGTTGATGTTGTTGATGGTGTTGTTGATGGTGTTGTTGATGGTTTTGATTTTGTTGATCGTGTTGATGGTGTTGATGCTATTGATAGTGTTGTTTATGGTGTTGATGTTGTTGATGTTGTTGATGGTATTGATAGTGTTGTTGATGTTGTTGATGGTGTTTTTGATGTTGTTGATGTTATTGATGGTGTTGTTGATGTTGTTGATGTTGTTGCAGCGGTAACAGCTACGAGACGCCGCTGTCACCTGTCCAGGTGGCAGCGCTCAGGGCGGAGAGAATCGCTAAGGAGAAGAAGCTGAGAGTGGGGGTGGGGGGGGAGAGTGGGGGGAGAGTGGGGGGAGGGTGGGGGGAGAGTGGGGGGAGAGTGGGGCGATGGTGGGTGACTAAGTGCGTGGGTGAGTGGTGGGTGAATGGGTGAACATGCAAACACACATGGCTCTGATAATAACAATATGATGCATTGTCTTCAATAACAATGTAACTATTACACTAGGATGCATTGTCTTTAATAACAATGTAACTGTAACAATATGATGCATTGTCTTTAATAACAATGTAACTATAACACTAGGATACATTGTCTTCAATAACAATGTAACTATTACAATAGGTTGCATTGTCTTCAATAACAATGTAACTATTACAATATGATGAATTGTCTTCAATAACAATGTAACTATAACAATATGATCCATTGTCTTCAATAACATTGTAACTATAACACTAGGATACATTGTCTTAAATAACAATGTAACTATAACAATATGATGAATTGTCTTCAATAACAATGTAACTATAACAATAGGATGCATTGCCTTTAATAACAATGTACAGTGAGGGATAAAAGTATTTGATCCCCTGCTGATTTTGTACGTTTGCCCACTGACAAAAAAATGGTCAGTCTATAATTTTAATGGTAGGTTTATTTGAACAGTGAGAGACAGAATAACAACAACAAAATCCAGAAAAAAAAGCATTTCAAAAATGTAATAAATGTATTTGCATTTTTATGAGGGAAATAAGTATTTGACCCCTCTGCAAAACATGACTTAGTACTTGGTGGCAAAACCCTTGTTGGCAATCACAGAGGTCAGATGTTTCTTGTAGTTGGCCACCAGATTTGCACACATCTCAGGAGGGATTTTGTGCCACTCCTCTTTGCAGATCTTCTCCAAGTCATTAAGGTTTCGAGGCTGACCTTTGGCAACTCGAACCTTCAGCTCCCTCCACAGATTTTCTATGGGATTAAGGTCTGGAGACTGGCTAGGCCACTCCAGGACCTTAATGTGCTTCTTCTTGAGCCACTCCTTTGTTGCCTTGGCCGTGTGTTTTGGGTCATTGTCATGCTGGAATACCCATCTACGACCCATTTTCAATGCCCTGGCTGAGGGAAGGAGGTTCTCATCCAAAATTTGACGGTACATGGCCCCGTCCATCGTCCCTTTGATGCAGTGAAGTTGTTCTGTCCCCTTAGCAGAAAAACACCCCCAAAGCATAATGTTTCCACCTCCATGTTTGACGGTGGGGATGGTGTCCTTGGGGTCATAGGCAGCATTCCTCCTCCTCCAAACACGGCGAGTTGAGTTGATGCCAAAGAGCTCCATTTTGGTCTCATCTTACCACAACTTTCACCCAGTTGGCCTCTGAATCATTCAGATGTTCATTGGCAAACTTCAGATGGTCATGTATATGTGCTTTCTTGAGCAGGGGGACTTTGCGGGCGATGCAGGATTTCCTTCACGGCGTAGTGTGTTACCAATTGTTTTCTTGGTGACTGTGGTCCCAGCTGCCTTGAGATCATTGACAAGATCCTCCCGTGTAGTTCTGGGCTGATTCCTCACCGTTCTCATGATCATTGCAACTCCACGAGGTGAGAACTTGCATGGAGCCCCAGGCCGAGGGAGATTGACAGTTCTTTTGTGTTTCTTCCATTTGCGAATAATCGCACCAACTGTTGTCACCTTCTCACCAAGCTGCTTGGCAATGGTCTTGTAGCCCATTCCAGCCTTGTGTAGGTCTACAATCTTGTCCCTGACATCCTTGGAGAGCTCTTTGGTCTTGGCCATGGTGGAGAGTTTGGAATCTGATTGATTGATTGCTTCTGTGGACAGGTGTCTTTTATACAGGTAACAAGCTGAGATTAGGAGCACTCCCTTTAATAGTGTGGTCCTAATCGCAGCTCGTTACCTGTATAAAAGACACCTGGGAGCCAAAAATCTTTCTAATTGAGAGGGGGTGAAATACTTATTTCCCTCATTAAAATGCAAATTAATTTATAGCATTATTAACATGCGTTTTTCTGGATTTTTTTGTTGTTTTTCTGTCTCTCACTGTTCAAATACACCTAGCATTAAAATTATAGACTGATAATTTCTTTATCAGTGAGCAAACGTACAAAATCAGCAAGGAATCAAATACTTTTTTCCCTCACTGTACCTGTCACCGGATAAGTAAGCTCTTGAGTGAAATAAAATTCCTTGGCTAAAAATCATTGCTAATCCCATTTTATAAGAATGCATTTTTCCTTGTGGGATGCTTTGGTCTCTAATTATATTCTACCAGGTTCAAAGCGTTTTTCCAAGATGCATTTTTGTTCATAGGTTGCATTGAGCAATTCACACAGTTTTCCTGTGCAGCAGAAGTGTTATTTTTACATCACCATAATGATTTAGAAATACAATACTATGTTACTTGATGATGATGACGACAATGTTGATATGCAGTATTTACTTTTTTTAATGGAAAATAATAAATAATAAAACTGGGACACGTTTATATATCATCATCGTCATCATCATCAGCCATGGTCAATGAATGGAGGCCTCCCCAACCCACCACCTTTGACGATGCTACGATGTAATAATCCAACTATGACCTGCACACGAGCTGATTTCATTGCTCCATCTCCCAACTGATGCGTTACATTCTTTGACTGCCATGCCTGTTAACAATGGTTACTTTACAAATAATTCTGGTCCCACCATATGGTGTTGTTCAGGAGATTTATTTGCTAATTGACATTTTTTTGATCTCTCAGTTGTTCAGCAACAGCACTTGCATGTAACAACAATAATATATCTTCATCAACATCACGATACACTAAATATGAGCTTGGGTAAACAATGATCTTTTAATGATTTATATGTGCTGCTCTCTCATTGCTTAGCTTATTGAAAATGTGGAGGAAGATATCGTATTATAGACCAAAAAATATCCATAATATACAATCACAAAGCAAACATTGTGCGTCATTGCCGAGTACATGATATGAACTGGATAATGCAATAATTGATTCACATTCTAATACATACGTGTGCACATCTGTTAATATTTTTTTCACCTTGCGCAACAAATACGTTACAAATGTGAAATTAAATTTAGTATGCGTGGAGAACGTCTTTCACACCGTACGTAGCCAACCGTGCTATAATCGGAGCTGCGACATGATTCCCTGATTGCATGTGCATCCATGTGTTGCTTTGTGCTCGGATTGCTTCTTTTTTCATCGTCAACAGTTACAACAATAAACGCACATCAGTGCTTTAATCAAGCATTCTTATTTTCAGTGGTCGTGGGTGCTGTGTCAAATTATTTCCATGCATTTAGGGCGATTTTAACTTGGGGACAAATGATCGGAGTAGGTTACATGTCAAGACGTTATGTAAAGACCGCGAGAGGTCGCTTAGTATATCAACTAAATGTTGCAAATTCTTGGTTCTTTCGGTAAAGTCACGTAGAAGGGAAACAATCAAATAATAAAAATATAAAACAATAAAATTCTCGCTAGAAGGGAAACAATAAAATAATAAAAATATAAAACAATAAAATTCTCTATTTTATTGTCTTCCCTTCTACGTGGTGGTGACTTTACCGAAAGAACCAAGAATATGAATCCCTGCAGTCACGAAAGCTTTAAATCAACAATTTAAATGTTGCAAGTTTGACAAATGAAAGAAAGTAAATTGAGTTATGTAGAAAAAACAGCTTGCACAAGCTTCTGCCCACCCCCCAGCACACAAATCCTCCCAATCCCCCCCCCCCCACTGCTCCCTTTCCACCTCCCCACCAGTATATAGCAGCCTATAAATGAAACATGCAAATAAAACAATATGCAGCAAAATCTTGGTTGCATGCTCGTTTCAAATTATTCTAATGATAAACAAAGCTTCGAGGGTTATTTTGCATTTTAGTAAATACCATAACCAAGCAAATGTGAAATAGAATTGAGAGTCAAATGACTTATCATCAAAGTCATTCTCTATCTGCTTCTGGAAGAAGGCCTTCCAATGTCCATCTCTCAATTGTCTTGCGAGTGATCAGAAACAATGATCAGGAACGGAACTCACACTGACAAATCAAATGTAACAATCGCACACATTGGGAATTTCGCTGCGAGACAGAAAGCGGGACACAAAATGGATGAGCACAAGTGCGAGTAGAGCATATAAGTACAGTACAACAATGGATCCTTCAGCTGACCACCTTGCACCCCTGCAGCTGCCCATGCCAACCTGCTATGCGTGTGGTCAGCACTGCGCCAGCAACATCCAAGTTAAAACCTGATTATCTTCCAGGATTTGACTAGATCGGGTACATTCTGGGTTATTTGGGCATATCTGCTGATGATGATTGAAAAGTTTTCATCCTGTGAACAAACGTAGCCCCCTATTATGGGAATGTGGAAATTTCACCTTGTTTGGTTGCTGGCATTGGTGATGAGAGTCACTCGATGCTTTTTACGTGAGCAAGAAAACACTTCGTATTTTTTTGACAAATTGTACGTGATTTAAATAATATGAACAAACTGCCTTGTATTCCTGGTTCTTTCGGTAAAGTCACCACCGCGTAGAAGAGACACAACAAAAACAGGTCCCTGCAGGGTGGGCTGGTAGGAACATTGGAATTTTGCGCAATTTGATGACATTGTTACTCCCAAATGTTGGGTGCAATAAGACATATCAAGTCTCTGCGCTGTCTATTGCTGATTTTACACCCAACGGCACGAGATTTCACTTCGTTAAAGTATTGAAAGGGGACGGACGGACGGACACATTAATCTATTGCAGGCTGGTACACTCAGTTTACAACTTCGTTCCTACCAGTATAATAAAAATATAAAACAATACAATTCTCATGACGTTTCGACTGCAACACAAGCAATCATCATCAGGTGTGAAAACCATAGCAAGAAATTTTGAAAAAAGTGGCGGTTATTTTTAACGTTAGCACCACGGAGAGCGATTTGGCAGTGATTCAGATGGACGAGTCCATCTATGTTCGGAAAAGAGGAGGGGAGGAGACGAAAATAATGGATGCGGTCTGAAAGTCACCGTAAACGTTAAAAACAAACGCAACTTTTTTCAAATTTTCTTGCTGTGGTTTTCACACCTGATGATGATTGCTTGTGTTGCAGTCGAAACTTCGTGAGAATTTTATTGTTTTATATTTTTATTATTTTATTGTTTCCCTTCTACGTGGTGACTTTACCAAAAGAACCAAGAATATTAATCCCTGCAGTCACGAAAGCTTTAAATCAAAATGTAAACTGCCTTGTATTTGGTTTAACACGTGGTAGGCTTTCGTGACCAATATCATCCCATAATACAGATTTTTTTGCGTTAGATCGTGTCAATATATAAATGTTGTGTCGTTAAACCCGCCACCACCCGACACAGCCAATAAGTAAGGTTTGTCACGTGAACAGAACGTGCCAATTCGTTACTGGTACAGCACATCGGAGCGTTGGAGCGCACAATCACAACATTTACAATCTGAGTACGACGTTTCGCTAGTAATTATGTAGTGTTGTAAGGACGAGCAGACTTCTTTAGGAGGCACACTCTGTTTATTGTATTATTTCCTTATACAACGCTTAACACACACAGAGGGATATTCGGTCCCCTCACCCGATACCCTAGGGAGGTACAGCCTCCGGACCTGGCGGGACTCACACGTCTACCGCTATCCTAGTCCTCCGGCTAGGACCTAGGGGAGGCTATCTGACCCACCGCTGGCCCGGTGGGTCCTGACCACTGGGTATGCCGAGCCTTAGCCCTTAGAAGGGCTGAAAGGCTGGTCCAGGGTCCTAGCTAGGCTTCAGCCCAGTCTTCTATCTTCGTGCAGGGAGAGAACTCCCCGAGGTCCGTTGGGTCACCCGTCTTATACCCCTTCGTGGCCAGGTAGAACCAATCATACATTCCCACGTGGAACCGTCTGATTGGTTCGCACCAAACCCTGGCCACGATCCGTTTCACCTCGACTGACCCCAACCGTTGTACCCAGGGGTAATGCTGCACTGCCCTGGTGGCAATGCAGGTTACGCAACAGCGTGTAGTTAACACCTCTACATCACCCCCTCCTTCGGAAGCTCCAGCCGTCCCGGCTGCAACAATGGGAAACTCCGAAATTACCAACGGTAGAATAATTGTGAGTGTGCCTCACGAACAACAAGAACAATAAAACCCCTATAAATACCCCCCTTAACAACATAACGTATGTACAAGGCACTAGACATGCCAAAAAAAATTATAACTACCGGCGAGATTTCGCGCGCGTGTGTTTCGCGGGACCATCGTAGGGGATGGCAGGCTTTGTCGGCGGCACAAGGGAAGGAGGAGGATGAGCCAGAGCATCCGGTGGGCCTTTAGGCATCTCCACGGGGACACCCGCTGCTCCACGGTCCATTGAGGCCGAACATGGCCTGCATGGAGCCGTCACTCCCGCGTCATCTGCAGGAGGACTGACACGCCTGCGCTGTGGGTTAGGCACCAACGGGGCAACATCCGGCTCGTCGGACGCGTCGCGCACTCGGCCCCCGTGTCGTGCGTGTTGTGGAGGGATGCGTGGCGTGACGAAGGGTTTTAACCGAGAGGGGTGAACGCACCAGCGACGCCGTCCCCAGCTAATTTTAACAAATTGGGGACGCAGGACTTCCACTACCTCAACCGGGCCTCGCCATGGTCTGAGGAGTTTAGCCGACGTGGACACCGGCACCTGGGGGCAGTGGAGCCATGCCCTGTCTCCTGGTGCCCACCGATGCGTGTACGTCCGGGGGTCACGCAGTCGCAAATTCGCCCGTTGGCGGGAAGCCGAATTTTCAATGGCGGCCTCCCGTGCCTCGGCCAACTTACGGAGGTTTAATCGCAAGTGGTCAACGAGCTTTGACTTTTGCGGTGGCTGTTCGATTTCCAGCCGAACGTCGGCGGGAGGAAAGGCATCCCTGCCGTACATTAGAAAGAACGGGGAAAATCCCGTTGCCGCGTGAGGTGCCATACGGTATGCGGCGAGCACCCCCGGAACCTGCAACTCCCAATCGAGGTGGGATTCATCGACCTGATGGCATAACATAGCGGTGAGAGTTCTATGAAGGCGCTCCACCATGCCGTCGGTCTGAGGATGGTAGGGTGAAGTGCGCACTTTCTTAGTGCCCAACAGGCGGCACACATCATTCAGCAAGGCTCCCGGAAAATTTCTTCCCTGATCGGTCAGCAACCGTTCTGGTGCGCCCTTGTCCAGGACGTAGCCCTGAACAAAGGCGTCCACAACGGCCGCCGCCGACTGGTTGGGGAGGGCCCAGGCCATAGGCCACCGTGTAAAATACTCTACCCCAACCAGAAGGTACTTATTACCCCGTGGCGTAGTAGGAAAAGGGCCCAAAATATCGAGAGCCACCAACTCATTTATACGAGAGACCGAAATGGGTTGCAGGGGTGGACATGCCAGTTTAGCCGGCGGTTTACGTTGCGCACAATGGGTGCATCCCAGCAAAATGTCAGTGACGTCACGCAGCATGCCCGGGCAGAAAAATTGCAACCGCAACAACCCAATGGTCTTATGAACACCCAGGTGCAATAAACGCTCATGCGCCGCCCATACGGCCTTGCATCGCAAGGCGGATGACACGACGGTTTTATGTTGACACGAGTCAGCATCCCAATGCATCAACAACCCGTGCTTCATGACAAATGAATTAAATTTGCCCTGTCTTGGAACCGCATTATTCGCGTGGCGACGCAACCTCAAAAACGACATGTCCTCGCCCTGGTGCCGACCCCATTCGGCCAAAGTTAGCTCCAGCAAATCGTCACTGGCCATTGGATCTGCATGATCGAACATCGGCGCTGAGGCGGCGGGAAGCGTGGCTGACACCGTTGTGAGAGGCGCGACCTGCGCAGGCAGTGGCGGCTTACAACGGCCCGAGCCCAAAAAACACGCACATTTTTGAGCCAGCGGGAGGCAAGACAACGCATCGGCATTCGTGTGTTGTGCACCCCTACGGTAAGTGACATTGAAATCGTAGTCCTGAAGGACTTCGAGCCACCGAGAAAGCTGCCCGGACGGTTGGTCAACCCGCAGAGCGTACTGTAAAGCCGAATGATCAGATCGCACGGTAAAATGCTGACTATACAGGTACGGCCTGTATTGCTGAATAAAAAAAACAATGGCCAGCAGCTCACGTCTGGTCACACAGTATCTTTGTTCAGCAAGAGACAAGACTCTGCTACCATAGGCAACAACCCTTTCAATGCCATCAACTTTTTGGGACAGAACACCCCCAATCCCCGTATTGCTAGCGTCGGTGTCCAACACGAATGGCACGGAAAAATCGGGGTACGCAAGGGACGGTGCCGTCACGAGCGCGTTCCGCAAGGAGTCGAACGCAGCCTGTTCTGCGTCCCCCCAATGAAACGCCACCCCTTTTGACGTAAGGGCGTGGAGCGGCTTGGCAATCGTCGCGAAGCCAGCAACAAACCGGCGGTAGTACGACGCAAAACCAATAAAACTACGAACATCGCCCGCAGATGTAGGGGTCGGCCAATGTTGAACACATTTGGTTTTTTCAGGGTCGGTAGAGATGCCCGAGCGGTTAACTGTGCCCCAGATAGCGCACAGACTCACGCAGAAGGTGACACTTCTGCGGCTTGAATTTCAAGTTAGCGGCCCGCATTTTCAAGAAGACAGCACGCAACCGTTCGATGTGTTCGCCGAACGTGCGGCTAAAGACGATGACGTCGTCAAGATAAATGAGACATGAGTCCCACTGGAGCCCAGCGAGGACCAGCTCCATGAGCCTCTGGAACGTCGCTGGGGCCGAGTGGAGACCCATGGGCAATCTATTAAACTCGAAAAGGCCCTGTGGTGTCCGAAAAGCAGTCTTAGGTTTTGATGATTCGTCGAGGGGGAGTTGCCAAAACCCCAACAGAAGGTCCAAGGTGGAGAAATAGTGCGCCCCTGCCAGGGCATCCAATGACTCGTCCATACGAGGGAGAGGGTAGGCGTCCGCTACCGAGATTTTATTTAGGCGCCGAAAATCAACGCAAAAACGGAGACTGCCATTGTGCTTTTTGACCAGCACTATTGGAGCACCCCAGGGACTAGTGGAGGGAGAAATTATATCGGCCTTCAGCATGTCATCCACAGCCGATTTAACATGCTGTTTCTCCGCCGGGCTAAGCCGAAACGGGTTTTGTCGAATCGGGGCAGCGTCACCAGTATCAATGTGGTGACGCAGCAGCTTGGTGCAGCCAATATCAAATTTAGATTTACTGAAGACATCGGAAAATTCTCGCAGAAGAGCGCGCAATTTAATTCGCTGCGAATGAGACAGATCACCCGTGTCTGTGCAGAGCGCGTCCAACCATCTCTCATCCGATTCGGAAGGAGGTGGGACCTGCGGCGTGTCATGCACGTGTCCCACGACTCCGGTCCCCAACGGCACCGGGGTCGCGTGAGCGAACACAGTTCCTTGCGAAATGACGGTTGTGGACAATCCGACATTCAAAACCTGCAAGAACAGCTCCCTGTCGGCTGCTACGAGGGTCTGTGCAGCCACCAAATCTAACCCCTTAGCAGCTGCGTTTGAAGGCCCCAGCAAAATGCCATGTGCCAAGGCCTCCGGGGCTAGCGGCTTTTTAAGTTGCAAGGGCACGAGCATTTGTGTCCCTGGCGGAATGCGGACTGTGCTCGCGACAAACGCCTGCACCGAGGCACTAGCCATGCGCGGATGTGAGGGTGTGGGCAAGAACGCCATCCGTCGACCCGACGGGAGTTCGATGCAGCCTTGATCTACAAGGATCTTAATAGGCATTTTTGCGAGAAAATCAGTGCCTAACAAACACGGCACGGCGAGGGAAGAAGAGACCAAAATAGGCCCTGCCAATTTAATGTCTCCAATCGAAATTTGCGCCCGAATTTGCCCAATAATGCCAAGTGAACTGCCATTAGCGGCGAAACACGGGATAGAAACCCATTCCAAGGGGCGGCATCGTACGGGCAGTATATTGTAAATCAAATCCGAAATGATCGTAGCCAACGCACCAGTATCGACCAACACGCGAAATTCCACACCCTCGATTGATCCGACAACCACGGACGAACCTGCCGTCGCCGCGACTACCCTATGGGCCAACTCAGACCACTGCCCAGGTCCGAGTGGCCGCGAACAAACGCCAGAATACCCCCCATCACACGCCGAATCGCGAGCCCTTCTTATGGTGCGTTGCAGTGTGTATGGTGTGAATGAGGGCCGAGCGTGAGAGGCGTCGCGACTTGCCTGGTTTTGCCGCGATGCCGTGGACGTCCTGTAGTCCTGGCCCCGGGATGCGGAGGGGCGTCGTCGAGGCGCACGGCAGTCAGAGGAGATGTGGACTCGTTGGCCACAGTTGAAGCACGTCACGTCGCCACGTGGAGCAGGCCGTCCCCGCTGCTGGTCGTTGCGGCGACCAGCGTGGTCTGACGATCGCCGGCCCGTTGACCTGGTCGCCATGAAGGCCCGGTCGGGGGAGAACTCGGCGTCCCTGCTGGCAGGCTCCGACGTCGAAGCCGAGGCGGCGATGGTCGATTCCGTGTGGAGCAGCAGATGTGCGTGGATGCACCGAGCGGCTCGTAGCGAGCACATACTGTCGTCGTCCACTGCTTGGATGACGATGCGCAGCTCGCGCGCCAGCTCCAGCATCTTCTGGAGAACGATGGCGTCGATGGCCTCGTCATCCATGCGAGGGTAACCCGCTCTTGCCATCGCCAGTAGAGCGGTCCGGAATGCCAACGGAGACTCTTTAGGGCGGCGTCGCCTGTCGTAAAATCGGCTGCGGACGTTGGATGGAGGCCCGTAGACGTCGGACATCCGTCGGAGGGCCGATTGAAGAGTCGCCCTTTCGTGCCTGTGCGTCCGACCAGCCCACCATCTCTTGGTGGCTCAGGAAGCGACGCTGGAACGCCGCCCAGTCACCCCCTTCAGATGAGAATTCCCGGAAGATGGGCAGGCGTTGTTGGAGGGCGGACGTCGTCTCCCCCTCAGCTTGCACCATCTCGAGCCGGAGATCGGTGATTTCCCGGCCGATAGAGTCTACTGTACCATGTCGGTACAGTGATGACGCGGCGTCCGCTGAGGAACTTGAATTCGCAGCGTCGCGTGCCGATGACGTTGCGGGTTGTGATTGGCCCCCCGCGTTCCCAGGATGCCCCTGGCTTCCGCTTCCGGCGGGATCACGTGGTTCTCCGGCGGGAAAATCAAAATGTCCGCCCCGGCCGATGGCGGGAATGTCTGCCGGCGGTTGACTCGGCCTGCTCGCGACCTCCAAGTTGATCTCTTCGAGAATGGAGGCCGCGGCATGTACGAGTTGAGCGAGACGGCCGTGTGCTGCCCTGAGTCCGTCCCCCATGGCAGGGGGAGCGACCGGCTGGCTGCTCAACCGGTGGCTGGGCGGCTGTCAACGTGGCAGCGTTTTCAGCGGAGCTGGCGGTGCTTGCAGGTGAGGCAGCGTTATCTTCGTTCTGGCTCCGCGCGTGGGCTGAACTTCTGGTTTCCATTTCCAACCACTTCTGACACCAGTTGCAGTGTTGTAAGGACGAGCAAACTTTTTTAGGAGGCACACTCTGTTTATTATTCGGTCCCCTCACCCGATACCCTAGGGAGGTACAGCCTCCGGACCTGGCGGGACTCACACGTCTACCGCTAACCTCCTTGATACCTAAGGATGTACAACCTCCGGACTTGGCAGGACTCACACGTCTACCGCTATCCTAGTCCTCCGGCTAGGACCTAGGGGAGGCTATCTGACCCACCGCTGGCCCGGTGGGTCCTGACCACTGGGTATGCCGAGCCTTAGCCCTTAGAAGGGCTGAAAGGCTGGTCCAGGGTCCTAGCTAGGCTTCAGCCCAGTCTTCTATCTTCGTGCAGGGAGAGAACTCCCCGAGGTCCGTTGGGTCACCCGTCTTATACCCCTTCGTGGCCGGGTAGAACCAATCATACATTCCCACGTGGAACCGTCTGATTGGTTCGCACCAAACCCTGGCCACGATCCGTTTCACCTCAACTGACCCCAACCGTTTTACCCAGGGGTAATGCTGCACTGCCCTGGTGGCAATGCAGGTTACGCAACAGCGCGTAGTTAACACCTCTACAGAAGCACTACGACTGAATTGCTACAATAATGCTCAAATTAACAGTGCACTGAATGCCAAATCACGATCGCAAAGCAATACTGCTGAAAGCGATCAGATTGTTAAAACAATAAATATTCCATATATCTCAGGAGTAACTGACAAATTAGCCCGTGTTTTGCAAAAGCAAAACATTACAGTATGATTTGGTACAGTACACAAAATTAAAAAAACTAGTATCTTGCACTAAAGACGCATTACCTAAATTATCAACCGGTGTAACATCAGCATAAGACTAAAAGAACATCAAAGAAATATTAAATTATCTCATACACAACTGTCGGCAGTGGCAGAACATGCTTTTCAAAAAGGACACTGAATTGATTTTGATAACGTTGAAGTGTTGTGTAAAACTAATTATTACTGGCAAAGACTAATTAGAGAATCCATTGAAATTGAGAGGAATAGAAATAACTTTAATCGCTCTGACAGCTACAGGCTTAGTGCGGTAATATGTATTATTAAATAATACATATTACAATTCCTTATGGGGGAAACACATACTAATAAACGGATTACTAACGTAGCATATAATCACAATAACACACATTACAACTAATTACTAATCTACAACTCATTACTAATCATAACCATTGACTGATTACCAATCGATTATATAATTACAATACCCCCCATCCGCCTCTAATCACTGCACCTGATATGAGTTAAATGATGACGTCAGCCTGCTGCTCTATTTAAGACTGGGAGCAAGCGAGGGCTTTACCATTCTGGTGAATTGCCCGATGATGCTGGATGTAATTGTTGTGTCACAACAGCGAAGCCGCTCCGTCGAAATAGGGGCCGTTGCTGTGCTGCTGCGACCGAGAAGCCACCCGGCTCCCATCACAGCACTTCAACCGCCACCCCCTCCCCCCCCCCACCTTAACACACACACACACACACTCAAGTAGGGCCTCATGGGGAGGGAGGGGGGCACCTGCCCTGAATTTTTACCCGAGAGGCCCCCTCGTGGGGGTGCTCCACGGTTTCTCAGGGTCAGGGAATTGGCAGGCACCCCCCCTCCCCCCCCCCAGGCCAAATGGCACTGCGGCGCCGTGGCTTAACTTAGAATTAAATGACCACGGAGAACTCGCTGAGAACCGCATTGAGGAGATGCCCAGGACACACGCGGACCAGCAGACAGGTGGGGAGCGGGGCAGCGTGGGTTAAGGGTCTCTACCCATGGTGCACCGCGGGCTAGCGTCTCTACCCATGATGCACCGCGGATTAACGGCCCTACCCATGATGCACCGCGGATTAACGGCCTGACCCGTGATGCACCGCGGATGGGCGCTGCGAGGGCTTTGAAAGGAGCATAAAAGGGGATGCTTTGGGGAAGCAAGGGGCCATTTTTTTACTTGACTGGAGATCAACAGGAGGGAGGGATCGGGGAGCCGTCACCTGACTGTTACTCGCACGTCCGTGAGATGGGGCAGAGAACAGCCAGATTCTGTTTACAGCATCATCTATCCGCGACCTCCATCGCTGCGAGGTCGGATCGTAAGTACGAGGGAGAGAGGTAAGACAAAGGGACGAAATTCGGAGAGAAAATAGAGGGCAGACAGGTCCATTAAGTATCAGGCAGTAGCGAGATAGGTTAGACCTGTCCTGCTGGTCCGTACTGACACGCACAGTCTAGTTCGATACTCGCGGGGAATAAAACCACTAATAGGATAAAGCTGTGTCGTGGTCACTGTGAGTGCGAGGAGGGAGACGGAGTGTTTGGTGTTCGCATACCGGTACGAGTGTGTACAGAATGTTTTGTGTTCGCGCATACGCGGCTGTTTGCAGCGAATAAGGGAGTAGAACGTGCTTAGTGCCGGTACCTGTACGGTCGTTTACAGTATTGTTCAGCGCGCGCGTACCTACACGAATATCTTCGGTGGTGCCCAGCGCTCGTGTACCTGCGCAATAGCCTACAGTAGCGCTTTGCGCTCGCGCGCCTGTGTGACGGGGTGGTGGTCGCGCACTCGCGCTATTGTCTAATAGCGAATTAAGCACCTGGCGTGTGTGAATACGCAGCTGTGTAAACAGCCCGTTAAATCGGAGCAAAGTAATTGCGGCGTGGTTGTTTTTGCTTAAGCGCGTGGAGCGTAGGTGGGAGGGAATCCCACGGGGGCGCGCCGCGCCTGTTTATTCCCGTGCAGGACGGGGTTTTGCTTTGCGAGCGCGCTCACCGCGACACGCCGGCGTTGAACAGGGTAGCGCATCGCGAGCGCAAAGCGTACGAGCCGTTTATTAAGCTACGCAAACGCGGTCGACATCCCAGGCAGAGGTACAGGGGGGCGAGGCATTAGGGGTCGGTAGTCTGGACCTGACAGAGCAGCCGGGGAGGTAGCGGTATGAATGGAATGGGGGAGTCGGTGGGCAACGGCCCCGACAATTCAGTGATGGCGGGGGACGGTAGCCCCCACAGTGACTATGTTACACACACACACAGGATGTGACTATGTTACACACACACACACACAGGATGTGACTATGTTACACACACACACACAGGATGTGACTATGTTACACACACACATACAGGATGTGATTATGTTACACACACACACACATACAGGATGTGACTATGTTACACACACATACACAGCTTCAGAACGTGACTATGTTACACACACACACACTGGATGTGACTATGTTACACACACACACGATGTGATTATGTTACACACATACACACAGGATGTGACTATGTTACACACACACACACAGGATGTGATTATGTTACACACACACAGGACATGACTATGTTACACACACACACCTTCAGGACGTGACTATGTTACACACACACATACAGGATGTGACTATGTTACACACACATATAGGATGTGACTATGTTACACACACATACACAGCTTCAGGACGTGACTATGTTACACACACACATACAGGATGTGACTATGTTACACACACATACAGGATGTGATTATGTTACACACACACACACGATGTGATTATGTTACACACACACAGGATGTGACTATGTTACACACACACACAGCTTCAGGACGTGACTATGTTACACACACAGCTTCAGGATGTGACTATGTTACACACACACACAGCTTCAGGACGTGACTATGTTACACACACATACAAGATGTGACTATGTTACACACACACAGTATGTGACTATGTTACACACACACACAGGATGTGATTATGTTACACACACATCACACACACGATGTGACTATGTTACACACACACACAGCTTCAGGACGTGACTATGTGACACACACAGCTTCAGGATGTGACTATGTTACACACACATACAGGATGTGACTATGTTACACAAACATCACACACACGATGTGACTATGTTACACACACACAGGATGTGACTATGTTACACACACACACAGGATGTGATTATGTTACACACACATCACACACACGATGTGACTATGTTACACACACATACACACAGGATGTGATTATGTTACACACACACACGATGTGACTATGTTACACACACACATACAGGATGTGACTATGTTACACACACAGGATGTGACTATGTTACACACACACACATAGAGGATGTGACTATGTTACACACACACATACAGGATGTGACTATGTTACACACACACAAACAGGATGTGACTATGTTACACACACAGCTACAGGATGTGATTATGTTACACACACACACATACAGGATGTGATTATGTTACACACACACACAGGATGTGACTATGTTACACACACACAGCTACAGGATGTGATTATGTTACACACACACACACATACAGGATGTGATTATGTTACACACACACACAGGATGTGATTATGTTACACACACACACAGGATGTGACTATGTTACACACACACACGATGTGACTATGTTACACACACACACACAGGATGTGATTATGTTACACACACACACATACAGGATGTGACTATGTTACACACACACACACAGGATGTGACTATGTTAAACACACACACACATACACACAGGATGTCACTATGTTACACACACATACAGGATGTGACTATGTTACACACACGTACAGGATGTGATTATGTTACACACACACACACACAGGATGTGACTATGTTACACACACACACACGATGTGACTATGTTACACACACACACAGGATGTGATTATGTTACACACACACACATACAGGATGTGACTATGTTACACACACACACACAGGATGTGATTATGTTACACACACACACATACAGGATGTGATTATGTTACACACACACACAGGATGTGATTATGTTACACACACACACAGGATGTGACTATGTTACACACACACACGATGTGACTATGTTACACACACACACAGGATGTGATTATGTTACACACACACACATACAGGATGTGACTATGTTACACACACACACAGGATGTGACTATGTTACACACACACACATACACACAGGATGTCACTATGTTACACACACATACAGGATGTGACTATGTTACACACACATACAGGATGTGATTATGTTACACACACACACACACAGGATGTGACTATGTTACACACACATACAGGATGTGATTATGTTACACACACACACAGGATGTGACTATGTTACACACACATACAGGATGTGATTATGTTACACACACACACACACGATGTGACTATGTTACACACACACACAGGATGTGATTATGTTACACACACACACATACAGGATGTGACTATGTTACACACACACACACAGGACGTGACTATGTTACACACACACACAGCTTCAGGACGTGACTATGTTACACACACACACAGCTTCAGGACGTGACTATGTTACACACACACACACAGCTACAGGACGTGACTATGTTACACACACACACAGCTTCAGGACGTGACTATGTTACACACACACACACAGCTTCAGGACGTGACTATGTTACACACACACACAGCTACAGGACGTGACTATGTTACACACACACACACACAGCTTCAGGACGTGACTATGTTACACACACACACACAGCTACAGGACGTGACTATGTTACACACACACACACACACAGCTTCAGGACGTCACTATGTTACACACACACAGCTTCAGGACGTGACTATGTTACACACACACACAGCTACAGGACGTGACTATGTTACACACACACACAGCTTCAGGACGTGACTATGTTACACACACACAGCTACAGGACGTGACTATGTTACACACACACACAGCTTCAGGACGTCACTATGTTACACACACACACAGCTTCAGGACGTGACTATCTTACACACACACAGCTTCAGGATGTGACTATGTTACACACACACAGCTACAGGACGTGACTATGTTACACACACACACACAGCTACAGGATGTGACTTTGTTACACACACACACAGCTTCAGGACGTGATTATGTTACACACACACAGCTACAGGACGTGATTATGTTACACACACACACAGCTACAGGACGTGACTATGTGACACACAAACAGCTTCAGGACGTGACTATGTTACACACACACACAGCTTCAGGACGTGACTATGTGACACACACACACAGCTTCAGGATGTGACTATGTTACACACACACACACACAGCTGTAGGATGTGACTATGTTAAACACACACACACACAGCTTCAGGATGTGACTATGTTACACACACACAGCTACAGGACGTGACTATGTTACACACACACACAGCTACAGGATGTGACTTTGTTACACACACACACAGCTTCAGGACGTGATTATGTTACACTCACACACAGCTACAGGACGTGACTATGTTACACACACACACAGCTTCAGGACGTGACTATGTGACACACACACACAGCTTCAGGACGTGACTATGTTATACACACGCAGCTTCAGGACGTGACTATGTTACACACACACACAGCTTCAGGACGTGACTATGTTACACACACACACACACAGCTATAGGACGTGACTATGTTACACACACAGCTACAGGACGTGACTATGTTACACACACACAGCTTCAGGACGTGACTATGTTACACACACAGGATGTGACTATGTTACACACACAGCTTCAGGACGTGACTATGTTACACACACACACAGCTTCAGGACGTGATTATGTTACACACACACACATACAGGATGTGACTATGTTACACACACATACAGGATGTGATTATGTTACACACACATACAGGATGTGACTATGTTACACACACACACACGACGTGACTATGTTACACACACACATAACGTGACTATGTTACACACACACATACACGATGTGACTATGCTACACACACACATACAGGATGTGACTATGTTACACACACACACACAGCTTCAGGACGTGACTATGTTACACACACACACACAGCTTCAGGACGTGACTATGTTACACACACACACAGCTACAGGACGTGACTATGTTACACACACACACACAGCTTCAGGACGTGACTATGTTACACACACACACACAGCTACAGGACGTGACTATGTTACACACACACACACAGCTTCAGGACGTCACTATGTTACACACACACAGCTTCAGGACGTGACTATGTTACACACACACACAGCTACAGGACGTGACTATGTTACACACACACACAGCTTCAGGACGTGACTATGTTACACACACACACAGCTTCAGGACGTCACTATGTTACACACACACACAGCTTCAGGACGTGACTATCTTACACACACACAGCTTCAGGATGTGACTATGTTACACACACACAGCTACAGGACGTGACTATGTTACACACACACACACAGCTACAGGATGTGACTTTGTTACACACACACACAGCTTCAGGACGTGATTATGTTACACACACACACAGCTACAGGACGTGATTATGTTACACACACACACAGCTACAGGACGTGACTATGTGACACACAAACAGCTTCAGGACGTGACTATGTTACACACACACACAGCTTCAGGACGTGACTATGTGACACACACACACAGCTTCAGGATGTGACTATGTTACACACACACACACACAGCTTCAGGACGTGACTATGTTACACACACACAGCTTCAGGACGTGACTATGTTACACACACACACACACAGCTGTAGGATGTGACTATGTTAAACACACACACACACAGCTTCAGGATGTGACTATGTTACACACACACAGCTACAGGACGTGACTATGTTACACACACACACAGCTACAGGATGTGACTTTGTTACACACACACACAGCTTCAGGACGTGATTATGTTACACTCACACACAGCTACAGGACGTGACTATGTTACACACACACACAGCTTCAGGACGTGACTATGTGACACACACACACAGCTTCAGGACGTGACTATGTTATACACACGCAGCTTCAGGACGTGACTATGTTACACACACACACAGCTTCAGGACGTGACTATGTTACACACACACACACAGCTATAGGACGTGACTATGTTACACACACAGCTACAGGACGTGACTATGTTACACACACACAGCTTCAGGACGTGACTATGTTACACACACAGGATGTGACTATGTTACACACACACAGCTTCAGGACGTGACTATGTTACACACACACACAGCTTCAGGACGTGATTATGTTACACACACACACATACAGGATGTGACTATGTTACACACACATACAGGATGTGATTATGTTACACACACATACAGGATGTGACTATGTTACACACACACACACACGACGTGACTATGTTACACACACACATAACGTGACTATGTTACACACACACATACACGATGTGACTATGCTACACACACACATACAGGATGTGACTATGTTACACACACACACACAGGATGTGACTATGTTACACACACACATACAGGATGTGATTATGTTACACACACACACAGGATGTGACTATGTTACACACACACACGATGTGATTATGTTACACACACACACACAGGATGTGACTATGTTACACACACACATACAGGACATGACTATGTTACACACACACAGCTTCAGGACGTGACTATGTTACACACACACACACATACAGGATGTGACTATGTTACACACACATACAGGATGTGACTATGTTACACACACATACACAGCTTCAGGACGTGATTATGTTACACACACACATACAGGATGTGACTATGTTACACACACATACAGGATGTGATTATGTTACACACACACACGATGTGATTATGTTACACACACACATACAGGATGTGACTATGTTACACACACACATACAGGACGTGATTATGTTACACACACACATACAGGATGTGACTATGTTACACACACATACAGGATGTGATGTTACACACACACACACAGGATGTGACTATGTTACACACACACAGCTTCAGGATGTGACTATGTTACACACACACAGCTTCAGGATGTGACTATGTTACACACACATACAGGATGTGACTATGTTACACACACACAGTATGTGACTATGTCACACACACACACACAGGATGTGATTATGTTACACACACATCACACACACGATGTGACTATGTTACACACACACAGCTTCAGGACGTGACTATGTGACACACATACACAGCTTCAGGACGTGACTATGTTACACACACACACACGATGTGACTATGTTACACACACACAGCTTCAGGATGTGACTATGTTACACACACATACAGGATGTGACTATGTTACACACAGGATGTGACTATGTTACACACACACAGGATGTGATTATGTTACACACACACATACAGGATGTGACTATGTTACACATACACAAACAGGATGTGACTATGTTACACACACACAAACAGGATGTGACTATGTTACACACACAGCTACAGGGATGTGATTATGTTACACACACACATACAGGATGTGATTATGTTACACACACACACAGGATGTGACTGTTACACACACACACAGCTACGGGATGTGATTATGTTACACACACACATACAGGATGTGATTATGTTACACACACACAGGATGTGATTATGTTACACACACACACAGGATGTGACTATGTTACACACACACACGATGTGACTATGTTACACACACACATACACACAGGATGTCACTATGTTACACACACACATACAGGCTGTGACTATGTTACACACACAGGATGTGACTATGTTACACACACATACAGGATGTGACTATGTTACACACACACATACAGGATGTGATTATGTTACACACACACACAGGATGTGACTATGTTACACACACATACAGGATGTGACTATGTTACACACACACATACAGGATGTGATTATGTTACACACACACACAGCTCAAGTCCCAACTCGACCTGAGACCACACCCGAACAAACATGCAGGCGCTTTATACAGTGAGGGAAAAAAGTATTTGATCCCCTGTTGATTTTGTACGTTTGCCCACTGACAAAGAAATGATCAGTCTATAATTTTAATGGTAGGTTTATTTGAACAGTGAGATACAGAATAACAGCAACAAAAAATCCAGTAAAACGCATGTCAAGAATGTTATAAATTGATTGCATTATCTCTCCCTGTGTAACATTCTTGACATGCGTTTTACTGGATTTTGTTGTTGTTGTTCTGTCTCTCACTGTTCAAATAAACCTACCATTAAAATTATAGACTGATCATTTCTTTGTCAGTGGGCAAACGTACAAAATCAACAGGGGATCAAATACTTTTTTTCCCTAACTGTATCTCTCCCCGTGTATCTCTCCCCCTGTATCTCTCCCCCTGTATCTCTCCCCCGTGTATCTCTCCTTGTGTATCTCTCCCCGTGTATCTCTCCTCGTGTATCTCTCCCCGTGTATCTCTCCCCGTGTATCTCTCCCCCGTGTATCTCTCCCCGTGTATCTCTCCCCCTGTATCTCTCCCCCTGTATCTCTCCCCGTGTATCTCTCCCCCGTGTATCTCTCCCCCTGTATCTCTCCCCCTGTATCTCTCCCCCGTGTATCTCTCCCCCGTGTAACTCTCCCCCTGTATCTCTCCCCGTGTATCTCTCCCCGTGTATCTCTCCCCCTGTATCTCTCCCCGTGTATCTCTACCCCTGTATCTCTCCCCCTGTATCTCTCCCCCGTGTATCTCTCCTTGTGTATCTCTCCCCGTGTATCTCTCCTCGTGTATCTCTCCCCGTGTATCTCTCCCCGTGTATCTCTCCCCCTGTATCTCTCCCCCTGTATCTCTCCCCGTGTATCTCTCCCCCGTGTATCTCTCCCCCTGTATCTCTCCCCCTGTATCTCTCCCCCGTGTATCTCTCCCCCGTGTAACTCTCCCCCTGTATCTCTCCCCGTGTATCTCTCCCCGTGTATCTCTCCCCGTGTATCTCTCCCCGTGTATCTCTACCCCTGTATCTCTCCCCCTGTATCTCTCCTCGTGTATCTCTCCCCGTTTATCTCTCCCCCTGTATCT